>NC_090350.1:39293042-39594673 GCF_035084215.1 Heptranchias perlo | reverse complement strand
CTGGCGAAATTGTTAACCTATTTAACACCTGCATTAAAATAGCACCAGTCTGCTTATATCACCAACTCATAGGCGCTAGTGATCACAGAGTTCAGTTACTCACTAATATTGTCTTGAGGGCCACAATCTCAATAAATAACCATCCATCCATCCACCAATTTAACTCTCTCTTTATCTATCTATCGATCTATCTATCTATCTATCTATCTATCTATCCATCCATCCATCCAAAGTTACAGTGGGAAATTGGGACAACCCTTATGGAAATTCTACCCTGTGCACTTTAGGGGCATTCGAATGCAGCTGGATGTGAGGCTGGAGTTTTTGGGCACCAGAAGGATGAGCATCAGCGAGGCAACGTGGCCTATCCTTGTCCTTGACTTTTCTAATGTTCGTTGTAGACATCATTGCTGGGAATTTCCCCGGGGGTTTTCCTGATCGGTCACCATAACTTCGGTGGAAAGCCCGGATAAACCCCATAAACAGGGTTTGCGCCGATCAGCTACCAAAATCACGATGACCGATCGGGAGGGCCCACAAGAAAATTCCCAGCAAATTCTGCAGAGGTTTTATCATCATTTTGTGAAGAAAAGAGTAATCACTCCATTCTGGAAGAGCAAGAGTCTTAATGGCCACTTTGTGCAGTGTTAACATCACGTGTTAGTAACTCGACGGTGCCCAAGGGCAAACATGACATTTTTACCATGTCAGTGATATCATTGCATCATGTATGACCTCATCATATCACAGGCTAGTAAAAAAACTCAGAAAGGAAGAGAGGTAAAATATTGTTAGTTGTGGTATTCTCAATTTCTAACAGCTTGATACTCACTGGGTAGGCTAGTTGAGTAAAGTGTAACTGTACTCCAGCGTGAGTCAGACTCAAAACCCAGTTTCAAGTGGACATCGGCCCATGAAACAGAACTTCACAGAGATTGACAGTCTCGCTTAGAGAGGCCACAAGGGTGGAGGGTGCGGTAAGTTGAAGAATTCAAAGTCCTCCAACAGGAGCTGCTCTTCTGAGATTGTAATTAAGGCACATTGTAGGATAGAGGAGAGCGAGTTTCACTGTGCATCAGGCCATGTTACAGATGCACTGGGCATGTTTGATTCTGATACCTGGTTCCCAGTATAGAAAGATATTCCATTTCCCAAAACCGATATCCCTCTGATCAATAAACATCGACAAAATCCATCAAAAATAAAAATAATTAAAAGAGATCATCACTCCCCCCTCCCCCCCCAGAATACATAGAGATCTTGAGGAATCTGTAAAGACCACAAGTCAAGTGAGGAGCCAGCAGATTCCCCCTACGTCCTGCTCCTTGGCAGCTTCACAACCATTGAATTGCAAGGGATCGGTGAGAACAGATGAAGACCTTACTGTCCCAGGGTAAAACAAAGAGTATTCACAGTACTGAGGCTTACCAGTTTGCTGAAAGAATCTTCTCAGAGGATCTGGGCCAAATCTTACTGTACCTTCAGCAGCAGAGCGCAAAAGAAAATTCATTTTCAGATGTCTGGACCCCAATCCTGAAATTAAAAAAATGAACAAGTTTTGAAGACTTGCTGGTGAGTTCAAAGGTAACATGCCTGAAACATAGAAACATAGAAACATAGAAAATAGTAGGCCATTCAGCCCTTCGGGCCTGCTCCGCCATTCAAAATGATCATGGCTGATCGTCTAATTCAGTACCCTGTTCCCACTTTTTCCCCATGTCCCTTGATCCCTTTAGCATTAAGAAATATATCTATCTCCTTCTTGAATACATCTAATGAATTGGCCTCCACTGCCTTCTGTGGTAGAGAATTCCACAGGTTCACCATCCTCTGAGTGAAGAAATTTCTCCTCGTCTCGGTTCTAAATGGCACACCCCGTATCCTGAGACTGTGACCCCTGGTACTGGACTCCCCAGCCATCGGGAACATCCTCCCTGCATCTAGTCTGTCTAGTCCTGTTAGAATTTTATATGTTTCGATGAGATCACCTCTCATTCTTCTAAACTCTAGTGAATATAGGCCTAGTCGACCCAATGTCTCCTCATACGTCAGTCCTGCCATCCCAGGAATCAGTCTGGTAAACCTTTATTGCACTCCCTCCACGGCAAGGACATCCTTCCTCAGATAAGGAGACCAAAACTGCACATACTACTCCAGATGTAGTCTCACCAAGGCCCTGTATAACTGCAGTAAGACATCCCTGCTCCTGTACTCAAATCCTCTTGCAATGAAGGCCAACATACCATTCGCCTTCCGAACTGCTTGTTGCACCTGAATGCTCGCTTTCAGTGACTGGTGTACAAGGACACCCAGGTCTGATTGCACCTCCCCATTTCCCAATCTATCACCATTCACATAATAATCTGTCTTTCTGATTTTACAACCAAAGTGGATAACCTCACATTTACCCACGTTATACTGCATCTGCCGTGTTCTTGCTCACTCACCCAACTTGTCTAAATCACATTGGAGCCTCTTTGCATCCTCCTCACAGCTCATATTCCACCCCAGCTTTGTGTCATCTGCAAACTTGGAAATGTTACCTTTAGTTCCCTCATCCAAATCATTGATATACATTGTGAATAGCTGGGGCCCAAGCACTGATCCCTGCGGTACCCCACTAGTCACTGCCTGTCACCTGGAAAAAGACCCATTTATTCCTACTCTTTGTTTCCTGACTGTCAACCAATTCTCAATCCATGCCAGTATATTCCCCCCAATCCCATGTGCTTTAATTTTGCACACTAACCTCTTGTGTGCAACCTTATCAAAAGCCTTCTGAAAATCCAAATAAACCACATTCACTGGTTCTCCCTTATCTATTCTACTAGTTACATCCTCAAAAAAACTCCAGTAGATTTGTTAAGCATGATTTCCCTTTCATAAACCCATGCTGACTTTGTCCAATCCCGTTAATGCCCTCCAAGCATTTGCCACCCTCCAATCTGTAGGAACTATTCCAGAGTCTATAGAATTTTGGAAGATGATCACCAATGCATCCACTATTTCCAGGACCACTTCCTTTAGTACTCTGGGATGTAGATTATCAGGCCCTGGGGATTTATCAGCCTTTAGCCCCATTAATTTCCCTAGCACTATTTTTTTTTACAAATACTGATTTCCTTCAGTTCCTCCCTCTCACTAGACCCTTGGTTCCCTAACATTTCTGGGAGGTTATTTGTGTCCTCCTTTGTAAAGACAGAACCAAAGTATGTGTTTAATTGTTCTGCCATTTCTTTGTTCCCCATTATAATTTCCCCCATTTCTGACTGTAAGGGACCGACATTTATCTTCACTAATCTTTTTCTCTTGACATATTTGTAGAAGCTTTTACAGTCAGTTTTTATGTTCCCTGCTAGTTTACTCTCATAGTCTATTTTTCCCCTCTCAATCAATCTCTTTGTTCTCCTTTGCTGAATTCTGAACTGCTCCCAATCCTCAGGCTTGGAGCTTTTTCTGGCAATTTTATATGCCTCCTCTTTGGATCTAATACTATCCCTAATTTCTTTTGTAAGCCACGGTTGAGCCACCTTTCCTGTTTTATTTTTGCGCCAGACAGGAATGAATAATTGTTGTAATTCCTGCACATGTTCTTTAAATATTAGCCATTGCCTATCCACCGTCATCCCTTTTAGTAAAGTTCCCCAATCTATCATAGCCAACTCGCACCTCATACTTTCATAATTTCCTTTATTTAGATTCAGGACCCTAGTTTCGGATTCACCTACTTCACTCTCCATCTTAATGAGGAATTCTATCATGTTATGGTCGCTCTTCCCTAAGGGACCCTGCACAACAAGATTGTTAATTAATCCTTTCTCATTGCACAATACCCAGTCTAGGATTGCCTGTTCTCTGGTTGGTTCCTCAACGTATTGGTCTAGAAAACCATCACGTACACACTCCAGGAATTCCTCCCCCACAGTATTATTGCTAATTTGGTTTGACCAATCTATATGTAGATTGAAGTTACCCATGATTATAGTTGTACCCTTCTTGCATGCATCTCTAATTTCCTGTTTAATGCCCTCCCCTACATCTCCACTACTGTTTGGGGGCCTATAGACAACCCCCACCAACCTTTTTTACCCCTTGGTGTTTCTTAGCTCCACCCATACAGATTCCACATCGTGATTTTCCGAGCCAATATCCTTCCTCACTATTGCATTGATTTCCTCCTTTACTAACAATGCTACCCCACCTCCTTTCCCTTTTTGCCTGTCCTTCCTAAATATTGAATACCCCTGGATGTTCAGTTCCCATCCTTGGTCACCCTGCAGCCATGTCTCCGTAATCGCAACTATATCATTACCGTTAATATCTATCTGCGCTTTTAATTCATCTACCTTATTGCGAATGCTCCGTGCATTTAGACACACTGCCTTTAGACTTGTCTTTTTAAGATTGCTAGTCATCTTAGTTTTTTTTGCACTATGGCCCTATTTGTTTCTCGCCCTTGATTTCTCTGCCTTCCACTATTGCTTCGTCCCTTTCTATCTTTTGTTTCTATCCTTGTTTCCCCCTCCTCTGTCTCCCTGCTCAGGTTCCCATCTTGAATGGTTTTCCTGATTGGTTTTCCTTGACTGGTTTTCCATCTCTTTGTAATGGAGAAGTTATTGAAGATTAATTGCACCTGGAGTGATGTATTGGACGGCAGAAGATAAGAATGAATGGTCAAGGTCTTGAGCTCCTCCAATTCTGGCCTCTTGCGCATCCCCGATTTTAATCGGTCCACCATTGGCGGCCGTGCCTTCAGCTACCTAGGCCCTAAGCTCTGGAATTCCCTCCCTAAACCTCTCCGCCTCTCTCTCTCCTCCTTTAAGACGCTCCTTAAAACCTACCTCTTCGACCAAGCTTTTGATCACCTGTCCTAATATCTCCTTAAATAAAAACAGAAAATGCTGGAAATACTCAGCAAGTCAGGCAGCATCTGTCAGAACGTTCTGACGAAGGGTCATCGACCTGAAACGTTAACTCTGTTTCTTTCTCTACAGATGCTGCCTGACTTGCTGAGTGCTTCCAGCATTTTCTGTTTTTATTTCAGATTTCCAGCATCCGCAGTATGTTGCTTTTGCTTCTAACATGTCATGTGGCTCGGCGTCAAATTTTGTTTGATAACGTTCCTGTGAAGCAGCTTGGGACGTTTCGCAATGATAAAGGTGCTATATAAATGCAAGCTGTTGTTGTTGGATTTAGGCCAGCATTTGCACAAGTGATTGCGCGCCCATTATGAATGGATGTTTTGCTTTTATCAAACGGCCCAATATTGGTGATAGTTTGGGCCTGGTGCTCATTTCGAGACACCTGTGTAGATACAGGCCCGAAGCCCATGTGAGACTCCGTCATGCTATGACGGAACATTATTTTGTTTAGCCTGTATCGGTTCTTTTTACGTCACTCTTGGTTCCCTCCGTGTGTAACACCTCTCAATGAACTGCGTTAGCCCCACAGATGAGGAGGCCCAAGGGGAGATTATGGCCTGGAGATCACTCCCAGCATTATTGTTTTTGTAATGCATACCATGGAGTTAGCGAGGGCACCTTCCCTTTAACGCAACTGGTCAGGGCAGCACTGGTTAGCGGGGCCCATCCGCAGAGCGGAGCTGGCGTTTCCAACTTAAAGGGGAAGGCCAGGCCCATTGGAGGAGGTTGTAGAAGGTGAGTAAGTGGGTGGCAGCAGTTTCTGGTGTGCAGGCAAAGTTATGGCCCCAGAAAATGGGATTAGAGTAGACAGGGCTGATGGCCGGCGCGGACACGATGGGCCGAAGGGCCTCTATCCGTGCTGTATAACTCTATGACTCTAAAAGGCTTGGAAAAGCACATAGCTGCCATTACCGAGCAGCCTTCCAGCGATCCCTATTTGGCTGCGATCCAGCTACGTTGCTGTGGGAGGAATTTGCACAGTGCGGGCACCACGCGTTTACTCATCAAAATTGTATTGGTGTCGTATGTACGTCATAACCTTAAAATTTGAGCCAGGCTGTTCAGGCACGAGATCAGGAAGCACTTTTTCACACAAAGGGTGGTAGAAATTTGGAACTCTCTCCCCAAAAGGCAGTAGATGCTGGGGGTCAATTGGAGCTTTGAAGACTGAGATCGATAGATTTTTGTTACATACCAGAACTGAAAGCGTATACCGATCAAGAAAGATTGAACTGGCTGGGGCTCTTTTCTCTAGAAAAGAGATGACCAAGGAGTGACCTGTTAGAGGTCTTTAAGATTATGAAAGGGTTTGATGGGGTAGACGTAGAGAAGATATTTCCACTTGCAGGGGAGACCAAAAACTAGGGGCCATGGATATAAAATAGTCCCTAATAAATCCAATGGGGAATTCAGGAGAAACTTCTTTCCCCAGAGAGTGGTTAGAATGTGGAACTCGCTACCACAAGGAGTAGTTGAGGCGAATAGCATAGATGCATTTAAGGGGAAGCTAGAAAAACACGAGGGAGAAAGGAATAGAAGGATATGTTGATGGGGTGAGATGAAGAAGGGTGGGAGGAGGCTTGTATGGAGACTAAACACTGGCATGGACCTGTTGGGCCGAATGGCCTGTTTCTGTGCTGTACATTCTATGTAATTCTATGTAAGGGTATCAAGGGACATGGAGCAAAGGTGGATAAATGGAGTTGAGGTGACAATTAGCCCTGATCTAATTGAAGGGGGAAGAAGGTTCGAGGGAGCTGAATGGTCTATTCCTGTTCCTAAGTTCCTACCCCAAATTGCATATAATGCTGAGGCTCCTGCTCGTTTCCGGCACAACACTGGCCGTCTCTTTCGAGTCTCAGACCAAAATGGCTGCTGATGGGAAGATGGCGGTACATTTCCCATTGCGATTTTTGTCACACTCTCCCCTTTCCACCAAAAAGCGGGACCAAAATCACCTCAGTAAATCCCCGCGTAGAAACTGAGCAACGCATAGCAGAGCGGTAATGGATAACAGGAAATAAGTTCAATGCTGCAATTTAATCTCGGATACAGAGGATATTTATAAACCACTTAGGCTGCACTCTCAGCATTTATGATACTATCTGAACTCTTCAATTAGATTGCTGTCTGTAACTCACTCCCAACTATCTAGTTCCAGACTTTTCAGCAAGAAAATGAATCAGTTATTACCTACGGTCACCGTGGTTCGGAGTAGAACACTGCCCGATGGGGCTGAAATTCAAACAGGGATTTTGCAAGTTCCAGGTGTTGAATTTCCTTAGCCATCCTGCTTTATCTCTGGCTGGATTCTGACAGAATCGTAAGAAGGCTGGGACCCAGATATTGCTGGGCTCCGGCACTGTTGGGAAATCTCTCTGGGCCTTCTTAGGGGCAGAGCCTCTGCTCCTCCCTTTTCAAGGACGGTCATCTCAGAGGGGAAGGGTCCAAGGCCGGACGCTCCCTGCACTGGGTGTTGTTGCTTCCCCGGCCCATATGGGACCTGGTGCAATGCTGGAGGCCTAAATGCTGAGTCAGAGAGAGTGTACCACCCCGCTAGGAGGGGTGCAGGCCAGGGAAGTGGCTAGAGCCCCTGCAGATGGGAACTCCCCCGCCCCCCCACCATATGCAAAATTCTAGTGCTGGCCTCCTAACACAGGGGGCCAAAGTGGAGTCAGAATGGGTGTCCAGAGGTGGTGGGGGGAGAACGACCTTGGACACACCTCCCCCATGGCTGGCAGGCGCCAGAGTTGCTGGCGGCACGGGACTGGCAGGTGCCCGAGTTGCCCCCATAGGAGCATTCATCGGCCCCCATGCAGGTGAGGTGCCCCTCACACTTGCCCAGCAGATGCCGGCAGGGTCAGCGCTGGAGGACAACTGATAGGACTGACCCTGGAGAAACCGCCCGGGATCACATTCTGACCATTTTCCAGACCAATATTTTTTTAAACTATCTGAAAAAAATTCTGAATTTTATATCAAAAGGTGGTCAATTCTAAAGCAATTTTTTGCTTGATGATCGAAGGATGTTAAAAAAAACTTTGCCCTAAATTTTCTGACTATATGGTGGTGACGGGAGAACTCACCCAACCGAACCGTGGGCACTGAGCGAGTGATACCCGAACCGTGGGCACTGAGTGAGTGATACCCGAACCGTGGGCACTGAGCGAGTGATACCCGAACCGTGGGCACTGAGTGAGTGATACCCGAACCGTGGGCACTGAGCGAGTGATCGTCTGACGGCAGGTCGGGCGACTCACTACCATTTCGCGTAGCTTCACATGATTATATTGAATCAGACATGCTCACTTTCTCTCCACCTCTCCTCTTCTCATTCCATTCAATCCCCACTTTCTCTCTCTGCCTCTCCTTCTCATTGCCCACTCTCTCCCTTTCTCATTGCCCACTCTCTCCCTTTCTCATTGCCCACCCTCTCCCTTTCTCATTGCCCACTCTCTCCCTTTCTCATTGCCCACTCTCTCCCTTTCTCATTGCCCACCCTCTCCCTTTCTCATTGCCCACTCTCTCCCTTTCTCATTGCCCACTCTCTCCCTTTCTCATTGCCCACTCTCTCCCTTTCTCATTGCCCACCCTCTCCCTTTCTCATTGCCCACCCTCTCCCTTTCTCATTGCCCACCCTCTCTCATTGCCCACCCACTCCCTCCTCTCCCTTTCTCATTGCCCACTCTAACTCTCCCCCTCCCTTTCTCAGCTCCTGATGACAGTGACGTTAACAGTTTCACTGTACTCGATCCCATATTTTATATTTATCTGCATCGTCCACATTTGAATTAACACTTTCATTAAATTAGTTGGTCAGAAGAAACTAATACAAACATGTTTGGCATTCGACCACAAACTTAAAATCATTTTACTCCAAGAATTCCTTTTCCTAAAACGTCAAAACCTTATCTGTCCCAACTCCATTAAAATAGCACTCTTAGTCATCCTGTCCAGCCTTGTCTAATATAAGAACATAAGAAATAGGAGCAGGAGTAGGCCAATCGGCCCCTCGAGCCTGCTCCGCCATTCAATAAGATCATGGCTGATCTGATCCCAACCACAAATCTAAAGAACACAAGTAGGAGCAGGACCCGGCCACTCAGCCCCTGGGCCCTCTCCGCCACCCACAGGGCCTTGACCGATCCAAACTCAGCTTCATGTCCAATTTCCTGCCCGCTCCCCATAACCCCTAATTCCCTTTACTTCTAGGAAACTGTCTATTTCTGTTTTAAATTTATTTAATGATGTAGCTTCCACAGCTTCCTGGGGCAGCAAATTCCACAGACCTACTACCCTCTGAGTGAAGAAGTTTCTCCTCATCTCAGTTTTGAAAGAGCAGCCCCTTATTCTAAGATTATGCCCCCTAGTTCTAGTTTCACCCATCTTTGGGAATGTCCTTACCGCATCCACCCGATCAAGCCCCTTCACAATCTTATATGTTTCAATAAGATCACCTCTCATTCTTCTGAACTCCAATGAGTAGAGTCCCAATCTACTCAACCTCTCCTCATATGTCCACCCCCTCATCCCCGGGATTAACCGAGTGAACCTTCTTTGTACTGCCTCGAGAGCAAGTATGTCTTTTCTTAAGTGTGGACACCAAAACTGTATGCAGTATTCCAGGTGCGGTCTCACCAATACCTTATATAACTGCAGCAATACCTCCCTGTTTTTATATTCTATCCCCCGAGCAATAAAAGCCAACATTCCGTTGGCCTTCTTGATCACCTGCTGCACCTGCATACTAACTTTTTGATTTTCTTGCACTAGGACCCCCAGATCCCTTTGTACTGCAGTACTTTCCAGTTTCTCGCCATTAAGATCATAACTTGCTCTCTGATTTGTCCTGCCAAAGTGCATAACCTCACATTTTCCAATATTATATTGCATCTGCCAAATCTCCGCCCACTCACCCAGCCTGTCTATATCCCCTTGTAGGCTTTTTATGTCCTCCTCACTCTCTACTTTCCCTCCCATCTTTGTATCATCTGCAACTTTTGATATGTTGCACTCGGTCCCCTCCTCCAAATCGTTAATATAGATTGTAAAGAGTTGGGGACCCAGCATCGACCCCTGTGGAACACCACTGGTTATTGGTTGCCAGTCCGAGAATGAACCATTTATCCCAACTCTCTGCTTCCTGTTAGATAACCAATCCTCCACCCATGCCAGAATATTACCCCCAATCCCGTGATTTTTTATCTTAAGCAATAATCTTTTATGTGGCACCTTGTCGAATGCCTTCTGGAAGTCTAAATACACTATGTCCACTGGTTCCCCTTTATCCACCCTGTACGTTATGTCCTCAAAGATCTCAAGCAAATTTGTCAGACATGACTTCCCCTTCATAAAGCCATGCTGACTTTGTCCTGTTAAATTATGCTTATCTAAATGTTCCGTTACTGTCTCCTTAATAATAGACTCCAAAATTTTACCCACCACAGATGTTAGGCTAACTGGCCTATAATTTCCAGCCTTCTGCCTACTACCCTTTTTAAATAACGGTGTTACATTAGCAGTTTTCCAATCTGCCGGGACCTTTCCTGAGTCCCTAATATCTCATCTGAAAGACGGCACCTCCGATAGGAACATAGGAACAGGAGTAGGCCATTCAGCCTCTCGAGCCTGCTCCGCCATTTGATAAGATCATGGCTGATCTGTGATCTAACTCCATATACCTGCCTTTGGCCCATATCCCTTAATACCTTTGGTTGCCAAAAAGCTATCTATCTCACATTTAAATTTTGCAATTGAGCTAGTATCAATTGCCGTTTGCGGAAGAGAGTTCCAAACTTCTACCGCCCTTTGTGTGTAGAAATATTTTCTAATCTCACTCCTGAAAGGACTGGCTCTAATTTTTAGAAAAAATCCCCAGCGGAAATAGTTTTTCTCTATCCACCCTATCCGTTCCCCTTAATATCTTATAAACTTCGATCAGATCACCCCTTAACCTTCGAAACTCCAGAGAATACAACCCCAATTTGTGTAATCTCTCCTCGTAACTTAACCCTTGAAGTCCGGGTATCATTCTAGTAAACCTACGCTGCACTCCCTCCAAGGCCAATACGTCCTTCCAAAGGTGCGGTGCCCAGAACTGCTCACAGTACTCCAGGTGCGGTCTAACAGGGTTTTGTATAGCTGCAGCATAACTTCTGCTCCCTTGTAATCTAGTCCTCCAGATACAAAGGCCAGCATTCCATTAGCCTTATTGATTATTTTCTGCACCTGTTCATGACACTTCAATGATCTATGTACCTGAACCTTGATTTCCCTTTGGACATCCACTGTTTTTAGCTTTGTTATTTCGTGCAGCACTCCCTCAGTACTGCCCTGGGAGCGTCAGCCTGAATTTCATGCTGGAGTAGGACTTGAACCCACAACCTTCTGACTCAGAGGCGAGAGTGCTATCCACTGAGCCAGACCTGGGGCCGAAATCCCTAGGTCAGGGGCCGAATGTGTCTATTCTGGACCCGGCTTTGACAGTAATATTTTGACCAAAAAATCCTCGTTGCCTCGACTCCCACAAAGTAAAAGGATACAGAGCTGCACATGTGCCGGTTGGTAGCACTGCGTAAAGACAGTATTTGTGATGATCTTTGGCAGATAAAACTGGAGCAGGGGTCAGGGACCATTCTTTATTGGGTGCGAGTATTAGAATTGGCAAAAGAACCAGAGGCGAGGTGAGGAGAATTTTTTTTAACGCTGCGAGTTATAATGATCTGGATTGTACTGCCTGGGTGGGTGGGTGGTGGAAGCAGATTTAATAGTAACTTTCAAAAGGGAATTGGATAAACACTTGAAGGCGAAAAATTTGCAGATCTATGGGGAAAGAGCAAGGGGGAGCGGGATAGTGTTCTACTAAAGAGCCAGCACAGTCAATCGGGTAATGAAGAGTCTGTTCACTCCTTTCTGATTGGCGTAGGAAAGTGGTCCACCAGGAGGATGGACATGTTGAGCGACCAATGGCGGGGTGTGGGGGCGGGATGGTTGGAGGCAGGAGGTCATGTGATGAAACCTCCAGGAATAAGACCTGCAAAATTATGATGGGCCAAATGGCCTCCTTCTGTGCTGTATTTATGAACCTATGAACTCTAGTTTGGGGGGCGGGGCAACAAGTTCTTGTTCTTTCAGAGTTTTTTTTTGGCCTGTCTCACTGGCTGCAACAGTGGGGTGAATATCCGACTGAGCAGGCAGGGCCCAGGCACTTTTGGTAGCTTTCCAGCTTCAAGGTAAAGGCAATGCAACACCCATTCCCAAGTGGCCGATGAAACATATTCAAATGAACACTAGAAAGGCTGGTGCTCAATGTAAGGCCTGAGCTGTCATTTTGGTAAACGAGCAGAGAAACTAAAGGGCAAAAGTCAAGTCGACTCATGGAAAAAGCTGCCATTGAGCATTAGCTGTGAGAGCTGTCAAAACAGTTACTGGTGAGGCTTTCCCTGCTCTGTTACAATCCAAAGGCTCCTTGTCACAAAGAGGAAACTAACAGGGCTTGTTTGTATATAAAATACCATATCAATGAACTGGAAAATTGGTCTTTAGCCCAAACCTCCGGGTGATGAAGGCCATGATTATGTGAAGGGTGGTGACAAGGTCTTCAGTTAACAGCCTGAAGGGGAAAGGGGGCGGGGGGGATCTGCACTGAGAGAGAGGAGCACAGACAAGTCTGCTTGCTATCCAAGCATAGCTGCCACTGTTGTTCCCTTCTTAATAGTGCTGTTTATTTGGGTTGTTAATGAAAACTTGTTTTAATTTGATCATTAATTCGCCTCAAACCAAATCAGTAAATCAACTTGTTTCAGGCGGCAGGCCCCATTTTAACAGGCAAATCGGGTTCTTATGATGGAATTAGGGGTTATGGGGAGCGGGCAGGAAATTGGACATGAAGCTGAGTTCGGATCGGTCAATGCCCTGTGGGTGGCGGAGAGGGCCCAGGGGCTATGTGGCCGGGTCCTGCTCCGACTTCTTGTGTTCTTTAGATTTGTGGTTGGGATCAGATCAGCCATGATCTTATTGAATGGCGGAGCAGGCTCGAGGGGCCGATTGGCCTACTCCTGCTCCAATTTCTTATGTTCTTATGTTCTTATGTAACCAGGACCCCGATTGCCATTTTAGTTTGGGACTGAACGGACCCCGCATTGTGCTCACTCCAACCAGCTCCCCGGGGGATGGAGCCAAAGTAGGGTTGCCAACTCTGGTGGGTCTTATTCCTGGAGGTTTCATCACATGACCTCCTGCCTCCAACCATCCCGCCCCCACTCCCCGCCATTGGTCGCTCAACATGTCCATCCTCCTGGTGGACCACTTTCCTACGCCAATCAGAAAGGAGTGAACAGACTCTTCAGTACCCGATTGACTGGCGGTCAAGAATTATCCAAACAGCCTTCCCCCCACCTCCATGTCTGATAGTCATAAAAATAATAAACAAAAGTGTTCAAAGAAAATTAAAAATAAACCTTTTTTTAATGCCCCAGTGAGTGTTTCTCCTGGGTGTTGCTCGCAACAGTGTCCTGGAGATGAGTCTTTAATTCTTGGAGACTCCAGGGCAATCCTGGAGGGCCAAAGAGGCCCAGCAAAGTTAAGTTTGAAATGATCTTTGTGGGGCTCGGGAGAGCAGGAATGCACCTCCAGGCCCCACAAAAATAATCCCATGCACTGCCTCCCCCGGACTCCTCCCCACTCTCTGCGACCGTGACCTCCCCCCCACTGAACTTACCTTGCTGGGGGCCGCCCGGCCTGATATTGGGAGGCCTCAACCCAGGGTAAATCAGATCAGAGAGATGAATGCGTGGTTTGAAGATTGATGTGGGAGAAGTGGGTTTCGATTCATGGGGCACTGGCACCAGTACTGGGGAAAGAGGGAGCTGTTCCGTTGGGACAGGCTTCACCTGAACCATGCTGGGACCAGTGTTCTGGCAAACCGAATAACAAGGGCAGTAGAGAAGGCTTTAAACTAGAGGGGAGGAGGGCTCAGATGGGGCGAAGTTTAGATTGGTAAAGAGAAAAGACAAGTAAGTAGTATTGGAAAGTGATGGGGATAATGATAAACAGAGTGTGTCAGGAAGGGACAGAGCGTACAAACTTAAGAGTGCACGAGCAAATGGGGCTGGGGTAGGAAAGAATGGTAAAAAGACAAAATTAAAGGTTCTTTATCTGAATGCACGCAGCATTTGTAATAAGATAGATGAATTGACGGCACAAATAGAAACAAATGGATATAATCTCATGGCCATTACAGAGACGTGGTTGCAAGGTGACCAAGGTTGGGAGCTAAATATTCAGGGTTATTTAACATTTCAGAAGGATAGGAAAAAAGGTAAAGGTGGTGGGGTAGCTCTGTTAATAAAGGATGAAATTGGTATAATAGTGAGAAATGATCTTGGCTCAGAAGATCAAGATGTTGAATCAATTTGGGTGGAGGTAAGAAATAGCAAGGGAAATAAATCACTGGTGGGAGTAGTAGAGAGGCCCCCGAACAGTAGCTACACTGTAGGGCAAAATATAAATCAGGAAATAAGGGGGGGCTTGTAAAAAAGGTAATGTAATATTCATGGGCGATTTTAACTTTTACATAGATTGGACAAATCAATTTGGCAAAAATAGCCCTGAGGAGGCGTTCATAGAGTGTATTAGGGACTGTTTCTTAGACCAAGTTTCTTAGTCAGGGAACCAACCAGGGAACAGGCCATTTTGGATCTGGTAATGGGTAACAAAACAAGATTAATTAATGATCTCAAAGTAAAGGATCCCTTTGGAAGCAGTGATCATAACATGATAGAATTTCACATCCAGTTTGAGAGCGAGGATCTTGGGTTTGAAACTACTGTATTAAACTTAAATAAAGGGCAATTATAAAGGAATGAGAGCGGAATTGACTAAAGTGGACTGGGTAAACAGATTAGATGGTATGATGGTGGATAAGCAGTGGCAAACATTTAAAAAGATATTTTATAACTCGCAGCAAAAATATATCCCTGTGAGGAGGAAAGACGCCACAAAAAGGATGAACCAACCACGGCTAACTAAGGAAGTCAAGGATGGTATCAGGTTAAAAGAAAAAGCATACAACATGGCAAAGATTACTGGTAAGCCCGAAGATTGGGAAAACTTTAAAAACCAGCAAAGGATGATTAAAAGAATAATAAAGAGGGAGGAAATAAATTATGAAAGTAAACTAGCAAGAAATATAAAAACTGAGAGTAAAAGCTTCTACAAGTATATAAAAAGGAAGAGGGTAGCTAAAGTAAACATTGGTCCCTTAGAGGATGAGACTGGGGAAATAATAATGGAAAACAAGGAAATGGCATAGGAATTGAACAGATATTTTGTATCTGTCTTCACAGTAGAAGACACTAATAACATACCAATAATAGTAGAAAATCAAGGGGCAAAGGGGAGGGAGGAACTAAAAGCAATCACTATCACTAGAGAAAAAGTACTAGGTAAACTAAAGGCTGACAAGTCCCCTGGACCTGATGGCTTGCATCCGAGGGTCTTAAAGGAAGTGGCTGCAGAGATAGTGGATGCATTGGTTGTGATCTTCCAGATTTCACTAGATTCTGGAAAGGTCCCAGCGGATTGGAAAACCGCAAACGTAACATCCCTATTCAAGAAGGGAATGAGACAGAAAGCAGATAACTATAGACCAGTTAGCCTAACATCTGTCATAGGGAAAATGCTAAAATCCATTATTAAGGAAGTAGTAGCAGGACATTTGGAGACTCATAATACAATCAAGGAGAGTCAACATGGTTTTATGAACGGGAAATCATGTCTGACAAATTTATTAGAGTTCTTTGAGGAAGTAACAGGCAGGGTGGATAAAGGGGAACCAATGGATGCAGTATATTTGGATTTCCAAAAGGCATTCGATAAGGTGCCACATAAAAGATTACTGCACAAGATAAGAGCTCATGGTGTTGGGTGTAATATTCTGGCATGGATAGAGGATTGGCTAACTAACAGAAAACAAAGAGTCGTGATAAAAGGGTCATTTTCAAAATGGCAATCTGTAACTAGTGGGGTGCTGCAGGGATCAGTGCTGGGGCCTCAACTATTTACAATATATATCAATGACTTGGATGAAGAAACAGTGTGTCTTGTGGCCAAATTTGCTGATGATACAAAGATAGGTGGAAAAGCAAGTTGCGATGAGGACACAAAGTGTCTGCAAAGGGATATTGACAGGTTAAGCGAATGGGCAAAAATTTGGCAGATGGAATATAATGTGGGAAAATATGAAGTCATCCACTTTGGGAGGAAAAATAAAAAAGCAAAATATTATTTGAATGGGGAAATACTACAGAATGCTGCGGTACAGAGGGATCTGGGTGTCCTCGTACATGAAACACAAAAAGTCAATATACAGGTGCAGCAGGTAATCCAGAAGGCAAATGGAATATTGGCCTTTATTTCTAGGGGGATGGAGTATAAAAGCAGGGAAGTCTTGCTACAACTGTACAGAGTGCTGGTGAGACCACACCTGGAGTACTGCGTACAGTTCTGCTGCCCTTATTTAAGGAAGGACATACTTGCATTGGAGTCAGTTCAGAGAAGGTTCACCAGGTTGATTCTGGGTATGGAAGTGTTGTCTTATGAGGAAAGATTGAACAGGTTGGGTCTATACTCATTGGAGTTTAAAAGAATGAGAGGAGATCTTATTGAAACACACAAGATTCTGAGGGGACTCGATAGGGTAGATGCTGAGAGGATGTTACCCCTCATGGGGGGAATCTAAATCTAGGGAGCATAGTCTCAGAATGAGGGGTCGCCCGTTTAAGATGGAAATGAGGAGGAATTTCTTCTCCCAGAGGGTCGTGAATCTTTGGAATTCTTTACCCCAAAAAAGCTGTGGAGGCTGAGTCATTGAATACATTCAAGGCTGAGTTAGACAAATTTTTGATCAGCAAGGGAGTCAAAGGATATGGGGAAAGGGCGGGAAAGTGGAGTTGAGGTAAAAAATCAGATCAGGCTCGAAGGGCTGAATGGCCTACTCCTGCTCCAATCTCTGATGGTCTTCTGGTAAGCTGAATCGGAATCCCCTTTGGTCCGCAGTTCACTGGCCCGATGTAAATGAGGCTGGAGCCTCGGAAATAGAGGTCACCTCTTCACTTCGAGTGTGGCCGACTGGCTGATGCACTCCACGGGTCCCCCAAAACAATTACTTGCATTTATATAACGCCTTTAACATAGTTAAATGTCCTAAGGCGCTTCACAGGGAGTGATGATCAGACAAAATTTGACACCGAGCTACATAAGGAGATATTAGGACAGGCGACCAATAGCTCGGTCAAAGAGGTAAGTTTTAAGGAGTGTCTTACAGGAAGAGAGAGAGGCAGAGAGGTTTAGGGAGAGAATTCCAGAGCTTAGGGCACGGCCGCCGATAGTGGAGTGAAGAAATTCGGGGATGTGCAAGAGGCCAGAATTGGAGGAACGCAGAGATCTTGGAGGTTTGTAGGGCTGGAGGAGGTTACAGCGATAGGGAAAAATTCAAATCAACCCCATTAATGTGTCTGGTTTACATTTTCCGAGATCTGGAATTTTTTTTTTAAACTGTACACACTATAATCAATATGTGGTTCAAAAGATTAAACATTGTTAATAAAGTCAATGCAAAAAATATATACACATTGATAAATAGGCTCAACTTAAATAGTAAACTGATTACATAAAAGAAAAATAATAAAGACTTCCATTTATGTAGCCCCTTTCACAACCTCAGGACGTCCCAAAGCACTTAACAGCCAATGAAGAATTTTTGAAGTGTAGTCATTGTTGTAATGTAGGAAATGCGGCAGCCAATTTACACACAGCAAGATCCCACAAACAACGATGTGATAATGACCAGATCATCTGGGTTTTTTTTGATTAAGAGATACATTTGTCTGTACAGAAGTGACCCCAGAGTTTACGGGAACACTGCAGCTTCAGTGCCTTTAAGAGTAAAAAACACAAACGCAAGTGAATCTGCAGTAACCTCTCATCTCAGGCAGGAGAACAGCTGCTTTGCAACCAGATGATCATGAGTGTAGGTTCCAGCTTTTGCCTGGAGTGCTTTCTGACGACTGGTTCCTCCTTCACAGAGAGGAGTCGCCACTCTGATCAGCTCACCTGCTGAATAGGGGCTGCCAGAGAGAGAGAGAGAGAGAGAGACCGGTCCAGGAGAAGCTTGCGACCATGCCCCCTGGGTAGCAGTAGGCAGCACTAGCGATCGGGAGGGCAGGGAGTCACGTTTGTATATTTAGTGCAAAGAAGTCTGGGTCAAAATAAAATTACTGAACACACTTTTTTAATTTGGGAAGTTGCTGCAGTATTATTAAGATGTTTCCACTTGTTGGGGGGAGACCAAAACTAGGGGGCCATAAATGAAAGGTCGTCACCAATAAATCCAATAGGGAATTCAGGAGAAACTTCTTTACCCAGAGAGGGTTAGAATGTGGAAGTTGCTACCACAGGGAGTAGCTGAGACAAATAGCATAGATACATTTAAGGGGAAGCTAGATAAACACGAGGGAGAAAGGAATAGAAGGTTATGCTGATAGGGTTACATGATGTGGAGATGCCGGTGATGGACTGGGGTTGACAATTGTAAACAATTTTACAACACCAAGTTATAGTCCAGCAATTTTATTTTAAATTCACAAGCTTTCGGAGGCTTCCTCCTTCGTCAGGTAAATGACCTGACGAAGGAGGAAGCCTCCGAAAGCTTGTGAATTTAAAATAAAATTGCTGGACTATAACTTGGTGTTGTAAAATTGTTTACAAGGGTTACATGAAGTAGGGAGGGAGGAGGCTCGTGTGGAGCATAAACACTGGCATGGACCAGTTGGGCCGAATGGCCTGTTTCTTAGCTGTAAATGCCATGTAACATATGTAAATATTTAGGTCACTTCCTAGAGTTTTTAAAAAACAAAATTATAAATATCAGCAGAATTCTTCCTTGAATCAATAGCAGTGTAGAGTAATTTAGTACTGAACCTGCAACGCTCCGATTCTTTTGTAAGGACTGCTCCTATCACACCCCTTCCTCTAACCCAGGGAGCAGGCAGCTGCTGCCGCTGAGCTGATACCATGTGTCTGTGCCACTCTACATTCAGCTGGTGCCAGCACCTACCACTCCCTCCTCCGTGCCCCTCATTAACCTACTCCCCCTATACATACAAACAGGCCCAAGCTTCTCCCCAAAGATTGCTTTTGACAACTCACAGTGAGGTGGAACCCTTGTCCTATTGATCATAGAATAGAATCATACAGCACAGAAAGAGGCCATTTGGCCCATTGTGCCTGTGCCAGCTCTATGACAGTGCGGCCAATTAGTCCCACTCTCCTGCTCTTTTCCCATAGCCCTGCAAATCTGCAGATCAGGCTCTGATTAAGTCATCGAGGACTGATCTGCTATTTTAACTGGAGACCTGAGCAGGGGAGCAGTGACCGCTTTCCAGGGAGAACTCCCTCGCTCTTCTTCGAATAGTTCCGCGGGATCTTTTACGTCCACCTGAGAGGGCCAACGGGGCTTCGGTTTAATGTCTCATCCGAAAGACGGCACTTCCCACTGTGCAGCGCTCCCTCAGTACTGGTACTGGGAGTGTCAGCCTGGATTATGTGCTCAAGTCTCTGGAGTGGGACTTTAGTCAGTGAGGCGGCAAAGTTGCTTTGGACCATTGGTTTACGTACTTGTAGATCTGTTTTGGCCTGCCCAAGTCAGAAAAAGTTGGGAGTGACACTCTACAGGTCAATTTAGGTTGCACGCCGTCCTTTCACCCGAGACACTTGGACTCTAGCTTCCTTGGATGTGTAACAACCAGACTGTGTGACATCCATTTGGGCAGTCTCATTCCCAGTGGGCTTCGCAATGCACAATTTACAAATTAACACTGATCCATACCGGGGGAAGGAGAGAAAAAAAAATAGGAATTTATAGATTTACACTGATCATCGCACAGAGTTTCCGTAGATCAACGAAAAGGTTAAGATATCTCTTCAAAATATTCTGATATATTAAAAAAAAAGCCAAGCAACAGAGGGTTAAATGAGCAACACTCGGGGAAAGGGCAATGAGACAACCCTGGAAACACATCGAGTTTGTAAAATTTATTCCAACATGCTTTTTAAAAAATATGCCCAACTCCTTTACCAACTTTGAAACGTGGTAAAGACAAATAGAATACCTGTGAAAAACATTTCCATTCACAGTACAGATGTGTAGATGTACAATAGGGATCACAGACATCAAATACTGATTTCTAGGCCTTTTTTTTCCCTCTTAATTTTTTTCTTTTCTCCTTTTTTTAAAATGTATTCTCTTTTATTTTACAACGAGCTCTGTGCTTTTGTTACCTGCATTTCTCTATGGATATACCCCATACAAGTGTTGCAAGGTGCAATACTAGAAATTGGTGTTTCAAAATAATTACAGGCAAACGTACCAATTACATAGTAGTACTATACATATTAACAGTTACCTTTTTTGGAATGTATTGCCATTTTTTTTTAACAAAAAATGTATAGAAACTTTTCTTTTTAAACTGACAATTTTTTTTTTTAAGATTACATACAACCTCTGAAAAAGGTGAACAATCAATATTCTTGAAAAATATCAAATTTACCAAGATGGATTTCACGCTAACAGTACAGGAGTTAAAGTGGGGTTAAGTGCCAAACTGTTGATATCATGCAAGTTTACATTTTAAGATCTTGCTTTTTTTCCCCCCATTATCAAGTCTTCAAGACCACCAAGTATCTTGGCATCAAATTGATTTTTTTTTTAAAGAGACAGTATCCCTTTCCCTTGGCCCATTGCAGGCCTGGGTTTGAGAGTTATTTTAATGAAAACAGTGCTCATTCTAAAATACCACCCCTCCCCCCCTCCCCACCTTTTAGTTTTGAAAAAAAAAATCCAGTGATGTTTTAAGTTTTAAACTCACATCAAAGCCTTAATGAGACAGCACGGAAACTCTGATTTTGAAAACATACTCTCCACCCCCGCCACTGTTGAAACAAGGACTCTGTCTCTTTAAATTCATCACACACAGTGGAACAAGGTTTACCTGGCTGTAGCAGAGCAGTTTCCAAACAGAAACGCATCGAATACAAAGAAAGATTACGTTTCAATGCCAAAAAGCATTTATCTTAATAAAAAGGGATAACGTTTTTGAAGAGAAAAAGGCCATAAATAAGTGCGGAAAACTATGTCGTGAGATTTGATAATAGGACAAGGACCCAGGTAAACCTTCCAGCCATTGTAGTTTGATGGGGAACTTTTAGGTTTACATTAAGCTAACTAAATTTAAAATAATATTGTGCTTAAGCATTTAAGTGCAGCCAAAATAATGGAATGTCATAAGAGCAAATATAAAACTTAAGAACTCTTTCACATTAACTTCATTCCATCGGAAAGTGTCTGAAATGCTTCTAAGTGCATTTTTCGTACATTACATTTATATTTAAAATTACATTCATTAGAACTGACCAAAGTATTGCAGACCGCAGACAAAAGAATTTTCTGATGAGACAAGGTACTAAAAAAGTCACAGCTGATAGGGCAGTCCATCAGTAACGGTCTTTGGGTTCTCTCCGCGCCTCCCCCCGCCCCCGCACAACACCCCAAAAAGGCCACAACACAGATCAAAAGTAAGAAAAAATAGATGGTTTTTCCAAAAGCATCCTTGGACCTGGGAACTGTGCATCCTACAACTTATTATTAAAAGCTTCTGTGTCTCAAAATTACTTTCATTAACGTAGGAATTGATAGGCGAATAAAGACCTAGTTCGCCTTCTACCATCCCGGTAGTCACATGTTGCAACGGTAATGGAGTTGTTGACTATTTGGTAGCAATCAATCTCCATCAATGAGTCTACAACAGACCCGGACATGAGGCGAGGAAAACCCCCAGTGATGGAGAGTTTTGGGAACCATAGGTCCAAAGTCACCTGTTCCTCCCAGGCATTAAGTAGCAGGTTATACATGGGATGTTGCCATGGAGAATACGTTTGTAGTTCAGTACAAATGGTTAATGGGTCAGTGTTCGATTAAAAAGCTACATTCCAAAAAAAGCACCTTCACAGTCTGGCTTCTGCGCTGTTGACCCCAGCACCACTTTGCCCATAATTGTTTTTTTGTGGTTGTCTGCAACATTTGAAATTCTGCTTTGTCCAGACTAATGGAAGGTGTTAAATGTGAAAGAATCCTTACCAGGGTAGCCTAAGTGCTGAGAGTCAATCGTTGCAAAAGGATAAACACAACAGGGTCGAGATAAAGCCATTTTTTTTTTTGTCATCGTCATTTCTGCATAAGAAGCTGTAAAAAGCGCACAGAAAGACCACCAGGATGCTGGGGGAAAATGTAGCCATTTATAAACAATTAAATACAGAATACAATAAATATGCCTCATAGAATTATTTCTGTACACAGGAGCAGTTTACATTTGATCAATATAAAAATAAGTCTTCAGTGCATCATTACACCAATGGTTTTTTTTGTTTTCCCTTTGTTTCACATCATTCGACTCAAGGTAATTTCAAATGAAAAAAAAAAGACAGCTACTATGAATCGATTACAGACCTCTTAAAAATATTCACAGCCTCAATAATTCCCCCCCCGCCCCCCCCCTGCCCCCTCCCTTTTATACATTTGGAGCCACGAAATAAAAGAGAAAGGCACAAGTAACTGTGTACGTTTAAATAATACTGGACTCGGACAATTTTAAACAGGAATCTTCTGATGATTTTGGTCATGTTTACAAATATATATATATATAAGCGAATGTTTCGTTCGAACAACATTCGTGAGTATGCTGAAGGAAAACTAGTGTTGAGAAATGTCCATCGCATTTCTTCAAAGGTGAATCTGCATGGCTGTGGTTGCTATGAACTCCCTGTCTCATTGTCCTTTTGTATATCAAGGTGCACTAACCCTTCACCCTTAGGCTCTGGGCTGCTCTCCCTTTGCGTTCTAACTGGGTGACATTGTCCACTTGAAGCAGTCCTGCCAGCACCGGTTTGGAAAGAGTGGGGGGGACTCGAAGACTCAGACGAGCTGCAACTGCTTCCTTGTGAAGGGCGCGCGGCGACTAAAGTGCGGGCCGACTCGCAGTGGGTGCCCGAACACCCAAACTGCTTCTCGCTTAAATCCTTTGAGGTTCCTTCCCCACTTGCCGGAGGCTTTGGAGAGTGCTCGTGGCTGGTGCTGGGGCCGTCCAGTCTGGCTGAGCCAGCATCTGGCCCTGAGCGGCTCAGAGCGGCGATAGTGCTGGGTTCACAATAAATTGGTACCCTGTATTCCTCCTGTTTGTATGCTTCTTCTTCTAACTCAATGGTCTCTGTCCTCCGTGAAGTAACACTTTGTTTACTAATTCCAGCAAGAGAAGGTACCGTCATGAGAGGAGCTGTGGGAGCTGAAGGTAGCTGTAAAGGCAAAGGTTTCGAAGTCGTTGCGTCGGCTGATTCGGGCCTCAGCAAAACCTCTTCTTCTAAGTGTGCTGTGGCCTCTGCCTTACTTGCACCAAATGGGCCGGGCGCAGTCAGGTTTACGGGAAACCCTGACTGTAGAGAGACAATTGGAGAAGGCACCAAGCCCGGATGACAGCCTGGCCTTGACTGAACCATCTGAATTCCACCGATTGGAATCATGGGATACGGCGTCCTAACCAGCTGCTGCGAGTGCAGAGGAAGGTGACTGAAAACATTATCTTGTGCGCTCCCAGTCAGCCCACTATGACCGTGTCCTTCCAGTGCAGTTTGAGTATTCCTCGAAGAGCAAAAATGCAAGGCTTGGGACGGTGTATTTGGCTCTTCATACATGCTGCGGTATCCCATCCTAGACACCTTCTGTACAACAAAGAAGGAAGAGGAGGTTATATATCTGCTTGTGTTGACGATAACGCCTTTGTCACAATATGAAGTTACTGTTTTGGCAAACTTTTTACAATACTTTTATTACTGATCTCTGCACTCTTGGCCTCTTGCGCATCGCTGATTTTAATCGCTCCACCATTGGCAGCCGTGCCTTCAACTGCCTCGGCCCTAAGCTCTGGAATTCCCTCCCTAAACCTCTCTGCCTCTCTCTCCTCCTTTAAGACGCTCCTTAAACCTACCTCTTTGACCAAGCTTTTGGTCACCTGTCTTAATATCTCCTTATGTGGCTCGGTGTCAAATTTCTGTTTGATAATCGCTCCTGTGAAGCGCCTCGGGATGTTTTACTACGTTAAAGGCACTGTATAAATGCAAGTTGTTGCTGTAATTGTACTTGACTGAGTTTTTAAAATTAATACAAGTTTAAATGGGAATTACACCCAATTCATGGGGATGTCATTCACAGAACCCCAGACCAATGCAAAATGTTATTAACCATGTTAACCAAAGCCTCAAATTTCAAATCCATACGTTTGTCGTTTAATCCCTTCGCGGCCTTGCCTCTCCCTATCTCTATAACCTTCTCCAAAATGACTCTCCGTTCCTCTGACTCTGGTCCCTTGTGCATCCCTGCTCCCTTCATCCCACCACTGGCAGCTGTGCCTTGAGCTGTTTAGGCCCCACACTCTGGCATTCCCTTCCTAAATTTCTGTGTCTCTCCATCTCCTTCTCCTCCATTAAGGACCCTTCTTAAAACACACCTCCTTAACCGAGATTTTGGTCACTCCTCTTAATAACTCCCTCTTTGGCTCGCTGTCAATTTTTTCCTTATACCTCTGTGAAGCGCCTTGGGATGTTTTTCTACATTAAAGGCGCTATATAAATGCAAACTGAGTAGAAATTACATGTGACACACTACATGCAAGGTGAGTACCAGCATTGCTGGGGAATGATGCACTTTTTCATTGAGAGGCCATTGTCATCTTCATGACTCCTACATCAGATACAGCACGTCTTGATGCAGAGTAAAGCTCCCCCTACACTGCTCCATTAATATACGCTGCCCAGCCTCTGCAGCGTGCCCCCTACTGCAGCATTGCCATGTTCTTCTGTTCTTACGTTAACTACCTTATGGGCGCTCTGAGTTAGATTAAGGGTTTAATGCCAAGTTATCGACAATTTTGTGACAAAAATTAGAGAGAAAAGGAGCAAGAAAGAAAAGGAATGAGAAAATGGAGAAGGAGAATCAGGGAAGGAAAAAGGAGAAGGGAAAAAATGAGGAAAGGATAGAAAGAAAAAGGAAAAAGAGGAACACACACACACACACACAGAACTTAGACATAAAATGGGGCAAGGGAGAACAAGGATCTGCATCAGAGTGACCACCTGGCCCCTCTCATCCATCTACTCGCAGTTGGCTCAGAGTGGAACTTGCCAAATGCCCAGAAAAGGTCAGTGTCTGACTCCAACGCAGACTGGGTAAAAGAGTAGAAAAATAATTTAAGAGGCTCGTCTGCTCCCAGAAAGCGAACGCTACACGGGTCACAATTTATCCGGGTTGTTGATAAGACACTTGACAACATAGCCTAGAATGGCACCAAGGTGGTACATGCCACAGGTGCGGTGGTGTAGTGGTTATGTTACTGGTCCAGTGATCCAGGGGCCTGGACTAATAATCCAGAGTAATATGAGTTCAAATCCCACCATGGCAGTTTGAGAATTTGACTCTGGAAATGAAAAGCTGGTTATCACTTAAAGTGACCACGAAGCTGTGGGATTGTCGTAAACAACCAGTTTGCCAATGACCTTTAAAGGAAGGAAACCTGTATGTGACTCCAGTCTCACGCCAATGTGGTTGGCTCTTAAATGGCCTACCAAGCCATTCCGCTACAATGCAGCCGTTCAAGAAGAAAGTCCAACATCACCTTCTCAGGGAAATTAGGGAGGGGCAATAAATGCCGGCCTTGCCAGCCACGCCCACATCCCAAGAATGATCAGGTGAGTGCTTACTCTGCTGAATTTAGTACATCACGTTTTTAAAGCAGCTTGATTTTTCGGAAGGCAGAAGAAGAATTCTGCAGCCAAACAAGAAATGCCCAGCACTTCCGCCAGCCTTGGCTAAAACATTATGGGCGCTAAATTGGGCCGTCTAGCGCTCGTTCTTTTGGCGCTATGCAGCGTCCCGAACATCCAAGATGGTGTCTTGGAATGCGCCGGACGCCATTTAGGTAAAGGGTTTAGCGCACGCGCAAATAATGAACGCCGGCAGCATGTAAAGTGAGGAGAAAATGCATACAAGCAGTGTGCAATGCTGATTTAAAGTGATAATACACCATTTTGGGACAACCCTCCACTCAACGCACTGTCTTAACCACGACCATCTGAACATGTCTTAGAGTGCCTGGAGGACCCCCCAGCAGCGCTATTTAAAGGGACCATGCAGGATTTACAGGTTAGTTTCTGGATTATTACTTCCAGCTGCTGATGCATTTGCACCTGTTTTTGGTTACTAGGACAAGGGGACATAGCCTAACATTTAGAGCCAGGACGTGCAGGAGTTAGGAAATGCTTCTACACGCAAAGGGTGGGAGAAGTTTGGAACGCTCTTCTGCAAACAGCAGTTGATGCTAGCTCAATTGTGAATGTTAAATCTGAGATTGATAGATTTCTGTGAACCAAGGGTATTAAGGGATTATGGGGCTAAGGCGGGTATGTGGAGTTAGGTCACAGATCAACCATGATCTCACTGAATGGCGGAAAGGCTCAAAGGACTAAATGCCATCGTCACTTGCTGCCTCCTGTTAAGCGCCATCTTCTCATGCAAGAAAGCGGGACGTGTGTCTGAGTGATGTGCCTGTCATGGTTGAATTGCTGCCGGTGGGCGGCTTGAAACAGTGGTAATACGTGAGGGTGAGAGGAAGCATCTGATTGGAAGAATTGAGTACTGATTGAAAGAGTTTGTTGATATGTGGGTGATGGGGGGAGTATTACGTGGAGCAGTGGATGCGGCTAGTGGTGCAGTTGGCAGGAGACTCCACTTGACAGTTGACCTCATTCACCTTCACCACTCGTGTCAAGGCATTGACTTCTTCCTGCACTGCATCCATGTTCATGGTGCTGTGCGTCTGGCATTGACCTTGTTCCCCGCTGCCTCCCACTGCCTTTTGGGCAAATGTCTGGAGGGCCTCTTGCGTCCCCCCACCCGCCCACTGCGGATATAGGATGACCCTCCTTCTGTCCACCTCTTGCACCAATACCTCCAGTGCATCAGCAGAGAAACTTGGTGCACGCAGTCTCACAGACCTGGTACAAACTCAGATCGGCAGATTGGTGAGGTCTGACGTGCAGGTTGGGGGATGTGGGATTTAGTAGTGCGCAACCTTTATTCAATGTTTCAACATATCTCATCAGTTTGTAAACATAGGGATGGGAGCTGCATCTGTACGATGTCCGATCTCCGTTCACACTCCCTGCAGACAGCAGACTGTTAATTTTAGCAAATAACAGGTACTGGCTACGTTTGAGAGTTTGACAGACTGTCAGAGAGACAGCCGGCCTTTAAGAGATTGGGGCCCCCCCTGCTGGTGAAATGTCATTCCATCCCAATGGCAGTACTGATTTGGAATGCTGCTTTCAGGTGGGTGCCAAGACTGGACAAATGTCTCATCCTGCCAGCGAAAGAAGCACCGGGCGCAGGTTAATCGTGGATCGCGATACCCGTGTCCGGTTTTGGGCCCTATCCAATTTAACCCCTTATAAAAGGACTATAATCTTGCTTACCAATTTAACTTCAGATGGCTCCAGCTCTTTGCTAGATATCCTTGGAGGTAGACCCAATGAAGATGAGCCACTGTGCTGTGCAAGGAAAGAGGAGCTTTGGCTACTCTGCCAAACTGGTGTCAGACATCTGCTTGGCGATTCATCTTTCACTGGGGACAAATGTCTTAGAGGTGACTCTTTTCTCACTGGTGACAATTGTCTCCTTGGAGAGACATCTCTTCCTGGAGACAGGTACCTTGTAGACAACATTTTTATACCCGGTGACAAAGTTCTCCCAGGTGATACTTCTCTTTCTGGTGACAAGTGCGTTCCAGGTGAAACTCTCCCAGATGACACTTCTAACCTAGGCGATAGGCATCTCTTAGGTGACACCTCTCTCCCCGGAGACAAATGTCTCCTTGGTGATATACCTCTTCCTGGTGACAAGCATCTTCTGGGTGATAATTCCCTTCCTGGTGAGAAATGTCTCCTAGGCGATATCTCTTTTCTTGGGGACAAGTGCTCTTGAAGTGATGCCTCTCTCTCTGGCGATGAGTGTGAACCAGATGGGATGTCCCCTCCTGGGCACAATAGACTACCAGGTGATGCCGCTCTCTTTGGAGACCATGGCCTTCTCGGTGATATATCTCTTGATGGTGAAGTATCTGCACTTAGCACAGTCTGCCTTTTCATCATAGGGTCTCCTTGCGTAGATGGATAATGTTCAGTCGACGTCAATAATGGCATTGGAATGTTTCCTTCGAGTTGTGCCTGTGAGACACCTTGGGACACAGGAACCATAGTTGATTCTGAGGATTTCATTAGCTGTGTGGCTTGAAGTTGAGATGATGACACTGGGTAACTCATCAACGAATACTGACTGGCTAAACTAGATCCCTGCACTGAGGTGGTCTCTAATGATAAGACTGCAGTCTCCCCTCTGGATGATGTTGATGCAGTCCCAGCTGTTTGAGGACTGACACTTGCAATCTCCGAAGACTTCAAAAATGGCTCCTCTTCTTCCTCCTCTTCATCATCGTCATCATTGTCATCATCATCGTCTGATTCCTCAACATCCGAAAACTGATGCTCTTCCGCTGGGTCTGTGCCTTCACTTTCTTCTGCTTTCTTCAATTTTTCCTCACTGGTTCCTAAATCAGAAAAGTTGGGAAATAATTAGCATCAAAGAATATGAACATTTCTCTGTTTCACTTGTAATGGTAGAAAGAGATTCAATCATTCACCTTTCTCATTAAAAAAAAGCAACAGCCAAAATGCTCAAAGTGCTCATGAAACTTTCATTTTATAAGTGACAGATCAAGACTTGCACCAGTTTTTGAAAGAAGCATGTCTAAATTATTCTAAAAATTCTTTGATTTAATGCTTCAGGTGTGATTTTCCTATTGGCAATAACCATGAAGCACTGCTTCTGGTATTGGAAACCAAATGCTAGTTGTGGTGAAAATATTAAGTTTGGGGCATGCTGGTCAACAAAGTCTAAGTGCCTCCTGTTTGGTGACCCCGTAATAAGAGATACTCCTCCCTCTTTCTTAATTCAACTGCGGGATGCTCGATTTTTGTAAAAGTTAGCTGAACACCAGATAAGAAATGCCAATTCACCCATGTCTCCCTTCACCTGCTGGTAACCTCTGCGATAGCCTCCCTTGGTCACACCCTCTCTGAACAGAGAAACGGAAAGAGCCTAAAGGATGTTCAAACCTTCCATAGAGTTTCATGATTGTTTGTTAAAGCAGGGCCAATGGTGATGGTGAAAGTCCTCTGAAGGATTGTCTGTTTGTAAAGGTAATGCACCAGGCCATTTAAATGTACAGCCAGGCAATGGAAAACAGCTAACAGGCTGATATGGTGAAGAGTTGATGTTTGGAATTTTGACAATATATTCATTTGATTGTCCACGTGGTCACTGATAAGGTGTTCCAACTAGAAAGCACAATTATCCACTTAAACATGCATTTCAAGGATAACATTTCGGTAACACAGCAATTACCATTATAAATTGGAACAATGTAAGGGACATAGTAAATATGTAAGGGAAATAGAATCAGAGAAATGTTATGGTGCAGAAGGAGGCCATTTGACCTATCAAGCCTGTGCTGGTGTTTCTCTCCATGTGGAGAGGCTGGGAAATCATTAGCATCTAAAAATACAAACATTTCTCTGTTTCACTTACGTTGGTGGATAAAGAGATTCACCCACTTACCCCTCCCTAAAAATAAGCAGCGCATTCTGCCAAATGCTCAGAGTGCTCATGAATCCTTAATTTTAGAAGCCCCCAGAGAGTAGTGAGTCCGTGGAATGCGTTGCCGGCTGATGTGGTGAGTGCTGACCCTCTGCCTTCAAGAGGGAGCTGGACTGGTTCCTGACTGGGGCAGGGGTCGCATCATATAGAAGGTCTTTATAGATAACACTTGGTCCGTGTGATCTTCTGGACTGGTTTCGATCGCCTGGGGTGGGGGTCAGAGAGGAACTTTCCAGAGTATTTTTTTCTCTTATTGGCCCTGTTTTTTATTTATCTTTTATTTTGTCTCTCCCAGGAGAGATTACATGGCTGGGGGTTAGGTGGGGGGGGGTGGGGGAGAGGGCAGAGAGCGGGAGGGAGGGAAGAAGTGTCTAGTCGTGTGCTTCGGCCATCATGGTGTGGGGGGGAGGGGGCTTATGGACCAGCTGGTCTTTTCCTGCCTGTCAATTTCCTATCTTCGTGGATCAACATTTGTACCAGGTTTTAGAGAAATGTCTAAAAACTGTCTAATCCCACTCTCCTGCTCATTCCTAACTCTCCAGAGTGTGCCAATACTTACAGGAGGGTCCTTGGGACTGTGTTAATATTTACAGGGGGTTTCTGCCCCCCTCTACCCCGTCATCGAGAGAAGTTTGAAAACCACTGCTCTTTATATAAATAATTAAGATACAACTGACAGAAAGTTAAAACAAATACATTCTAAGCATTCCTCAACTTCTCGGAGTTTTACCAAACAGTCATGAGTGTCTCTAATGTGGCTTCTTTGTCCTGTTATGGCATTCTGAACTATGACCTGTAATGTATTGCACCTCTGAATGAAAAGTGGCAATGATTTTACAATGTGCGGTTTCCGATAGACGATATTTTCTGCCTCTCTGTGGCATTGTCCAGCCAAGCACGGGACCGCAATGGTAGTGAATATGCATTGCAATTCATGTGGGCAAAAAAATTCAACCCCAAGTTGCTACTGGAGGATTCCTTTCAAGTGTAACTGTAATTTTGTCAGATCACTATATCTTTCCGTCACACTGGCTACATTATATGCCCTATCCAGCTTCTGAGAAAATGGAATAAAAGATTGGGTCAAGTGCTGAAATGAAAATAAAAAAAATAGGCCGATATATATATTTTTTTTCTCCAATAAAGATTACACAAGACACTGACAGAAAGCAGAACAGCTTGGGAAGAGCCAGATACATTCCAGAGTCAGGTCACTTGTCCAAAAGCAACAAACATTTTGTGCTGTCGGGGACTCGAATCAGTGTCCTTCAAACCCTCTTTTCTGTTGTCATGTCAAACTCACAATCGGAAAATCGTAGCCAGTCTCATACCATCCCTCCGCTGGCAAACATCTATTTATACCTCTCCATGTCAAAGCAATTTCCCAGAATCCTTGGGTTGGCGGTGTAGACTCTTTTTACAGAGAATGTACAGCACAGAAACAGGCCATTCGGTCTAAATGGTCTGTGCCCGTGTTTATGCTCTACTTGAGCCTCCTCCCACTCCTCTTCATCTAACCCTTCTCTATTCCTCTCTCCATCATGTGTTTATCATTCATTTATGCGAGTTGCCTCAACTACTCCTTGTGGTAGTGAGTTCCACATACTGACCATTCTTTGGGTAAAGAAGTTTCTGCTGAATTCCCTATTGGATTTATTAGTGACTATCTTTTATTTATGGCCTCTAAATATTGCGGTTAAGCTACAACTCAGGACTACATGCACGCTAAACAGCGGAATCAACATGCTATAGAAAGAGCTAAGCGATTCCACAACCAACGGATCAGATCAAAGCTCTGCAGTCCTACCACATCCAGTCGTGAATGGTGGTGGACAATTAAACAACTAACGGGAGGAGGGGGCTCTGCAAACACCCCCATCCTCAATGATGGCGGAGTCCAGCACGTGAGTGCAAAAGACAAGGCTGAAGCGTTTGCAACCATCTTCAGCCAGAAGTGCCGAGTGGATGATCCATCTCGGCCTCCTCCCGATATCCCCACCATCACAGAAGCCAGTCTTCAGCGAATTCGATTCACTCCACGTGATATCAAGAAATGGCTGAGTGCACTGGATACAGCAAAGGCTATGGGCCCCAACAACATCCCAGCTGTGTGCTGAAGACTTGTGCTCCAGAACTAGCTGCGCCTGTAGCCAAGCTGTTCCAGTACAGCTACAAGACTGGCATCTACCCGACAATGTCGAAAATTGCCCAGGTATGTCCTGTCCACAAAAAGCAGGACAAATCCAATCCGGCCAATTACCGCCCCATCAGTCTACTCTCAATCATCAGCAAAGTGATGGACGGTGTTGTCGACAGTGCTATCAAGCGGCACTTACTCACCAATAACCTGCTCACCGATGCTCAGTTTGGGTTCCGCCAGGACCACTCGGCTCCAGACCTCATTACAGCCTTGGTCCAAACATGGACAAAAGAGCTGAATTCCAGAGGTGAGGTGAGAGTGACTGCCTTTGACATCAAGGCAGTATTTGACCGAGTGTGGCACCAAGGAGCCCTAGTAAAATTGAAGTCAATGGGAATCAGGGGGAAAACTCTCCAGTGGCTGGAGTCATACCTAGCGCAAAGGAAGATGGTAGTGGTTGTTAGTGGCCAATCATCTCAGCCCCAGGACATTGCTGCAGGAGTTCCTCAAGGCAGTGTCCTAGGCCCAACCATCTTCAGCTGCTTCATCAATGACCTTCCCTCCATCATAACGTCAGAAATGGGGATGTTCGCTGATGATTGCACAGTGTTCAGTTCCATTCGCAACCCCTCAAATAATGAAGCAGTCCGAGCCCGCATGCAGCAAGACCTGGACAACATCCAGGCTTGGGCTGATAAGTGGCAAGTAACATTCGCGCCAGATAAGTGCCAGGCAATGACCATCTCCAACAAGAGAGAGTCTAACCACCTCCCCATGACATTCAACGGCATTACCATCGCCGAATCCCCCACTATCAACATCCTGGGGGTCACCATTGACCAGAAACTTAACTGGACCAGCCATATAAATACTGTGGCTACGAGAGCAGGTCAGAGGCTGGGTATTCTGCAGCGAGTGACTCACCTCCTGACTCCCCAAAGCCCTTCCACCATCTACAAGGCACAAGTCAGGAGTGTGATGGAATACTCTCCACTTGCTTGGATGAGTGCAGCTCCAACAACACTCAAGAAGCTCGACACCATCCAAGATAAAGCAGCCCGCTTGATTGGCACTCCATTCACCACCCTAAACATTCACTCCCTTCACCACCGGCGCACCGTGGCTACAGTGTGTACCATCCACAGGATGCACTGCAGCAACTCGCCAAGGCTTCTTCGACAGCACCTCCCAAACCCGCGACCTCTACCACCTAGAAGGACAAGAGCAGCAGGCACATGGGAACAACACCACCTGCACGTTCCCCTCCAAGTCACACACCATCCCGACTTGGAAATATATCGCCGTTCCTTCATCGTCGTTGGGTCAAAATCCTGGAACTCCCTGTCTAACAGCACTGTGGGAGAACCGTCACCACACGTACTGCAGCGGTTCAAGAAGGCGGCTCACCACCACCTTCTCAAGGGCAATTAGGGATGGGCAATAAATGCCGGCCTCGCCAGCGACGCCCACATCCCATGAACGAATAAAAAAAAAACTTTTGGCGAGAGTGTAAAACTTTGGTAGAACAACAGTTAGTTAATGTGTTGTTGCGAAATAGGAACTCAGGAGCCGGATGTAGGAGGCCGTTCAGCCTCTTGAGCCTGTTCCGCCATTCAATTAGATCATGGCTGATCTGTACCTCATACCCATTCACCCGCCATTATCCATATCCCATGATACCCCTATCTAATAAAGATCCATCGATCTCACTCTTGAAAATTTCAATTGACCCCCAGCATCCACAGCTTTTTAGGGGAGGGAATTCCAGATTTCCACTCCCCTTTGTGTGAAAAAGTGCTTCCTCATCTCACTCCTAAATGGCCTAGCTCTAATTTTAAGATTGTGTCCTCTTGATATAGAATCCCCCACCAGGGGAAATAGTTGACCTATATTTTCCCCAATCGAATCCATTTAACATTTTAAACTCCTCGATTCGGTCCTCCCTCAACCTTCTGAACTTAAGAGAATATAAGCCAAATTTATGCAACCTGTCGTCATAATTTAACCCTTTGCGTCCTGGTATAATTCGGGTGAATCTGCGTTGTACCCACTCCAAGGCCAATACATCCTTCCTGAGGTGCGGTGCCCAAAACTGAACACAGTCTCCAGATGGGGTCTGACCGAGGCTCAGAACAACTGAAGCATAACTTCCTCCCCTTTGTACTCCAGCCCCCTTGAGATAAAGGCCAACATTCCATTAGCCTTTTTGATTGCTTTTTGCACCTGCCCATTAGCTTTTAGTGATTTGTGTACATGCACACCCAAATCCCTTTGCTACTCCACAGTTCCTACTCGCTCGCCATTGAGAAAATATTCCGATTCGTTTATCTTGGATCCAAAGTGGACGACTTCACACTTCCAAATCCCTTTTAACACAGCCATTAACCCATCTGAACTAATTGCATTAAATTAGCTCGCAAGGGAATTTTTACCAGATCCTGTGCACGGCCGGAGGAAAAGAACTGCCAACATATCAAGTAAATTAATTTCAGAAAGGAGCTAATACACCTCCCTCACAGCGACGTGTGTTTTAACTGTCTGCTCGCACCCAAGATCGACCCACCGATCTCTTGAACTACTTCTTCTCCCACACGACCGCCTCTGACGGATGAAGCTGCCTTTCGAGGACTGCCTGTCCCTCTGGCTTCATGCCCTGTGTCGCAGAACAAAAGTTCAGAAGCTCCGGAAAGAAGCTTTTGTTTCCTGCTGTCTGGAAATGCAGTCCAATTTGCAATTGAGAACAACTTGAGACTGGTGGCCCCGGGAAACCCTCCCACTGGACTGCTTCCCACTTGGGCTGATTTTCCAAAACCAGTCTATCGTCACGTTCGAGTTTTTAACCACTCGAATGATGAAACCCAGGGTGTACTGTCCCCGTGAACTGTTTAACTATAGTTCAAACCCCCCCGCTGCGTAAAACCTCTTTACCCAGAGAGTGGTTAGAATGTGGAACTCGCTACCACAAGGAGTAGTTGAGGTGAATAACATAGATGCATTTAAGGGGAAGCTAGATAAACACATGAGGGACAAAGGAATAGAAGGATATGCTGATAGATTTAGAAGTAGGGTGGGAGGAGGCTTGTGTGGAGCACAAACGCCAGCATAGACCAGTTGGGCCGAATGGCCTGTTTTTGTGCTGCACATTCTATGTAATTCTAGGATATACCGCTGTGATCACCGACACTGACAGTTTGTGTGTGCACACTAATGACTGACTGCTGCACAGATCACTTGTATTCCTACCCCAAGATGTTGGCTAACAAAAGGCTCCATTTATTCTTGTCCCTTCAGTAACAGTATAGCGCTCTTGAGAATAACTACTTTATTGTTTCAATGTACATTGCTCAGGCTTAGGCTAACCCACCTCCCCACCAGCTGCCCGGTGCAATCATTCCTGGTGCAGGTGTCCAATTCTGCTTATCCACAGCAGGATTAAAAACATTTAACAGCGAAACAGTAACCTCGCCCACACAGCACTCCTGTTAATGGGCCGATACACTCCGACTGGTCAAGGTGTTTTGTGCTTATTGAATCAACGCAGCCTAGCCAACGCAAAAAACTGGTGGCCTCGCCCCCTCCCTATCTCTGTAACCTCCTCCAGCCCTACGACCCTCCGAGATCTCTGCGCTCCTCCAAATCTGGCCTCTTGTGCATCCCCCATTTCCTTCGCCCCACCATTGGTGGCCGTGCCGTCAACCATCTAGGCCCCAACCTCTGGAATTCCCTCCCTAAACCTCTCCGCCTTTCTCCTCCTTTAAGGTGCTCCTTAAAAACTACCTCTCTGAACAAGCTTTTGATCACCTGTCTTAATATCTCCTTATGTGGCTCGATGGCAATTTTTGTACGGTAATCGCTCCTGTGAAGGAGCCTTCGGACGTTTCACTACTTTAAAGGCGCTTTATGTTGATGATCTTGACCCAAACCCGGCCCTTTTAAAACTCTGCCCTCATCGAATTTTCTCTCAAGTTCTCCTGAAGGCACTGAATCCTGTTGGGATAGGGCTCCAGAGTTCCTCCTTCAGCCCCTCTTGTTCCTTGCCCAAGCACGCGTGATCTAGACATTGAGTGCTGGCAGGTTATTCGACTGTGGAATGCATCGCAGTCAAGCCTGATCCTGTTCATACAAGTGGCACTTTCCTTCCTAGCCCAATGGGCAATGAAACTAATTGTAGCACCGCGAATTCTGCCCCGGCTGAGATCACCAAACCCAGCACAGGCCATGGTACTTTGGGGGGCTGTATGGCTCAGAGAGACGCAGTTGGCTCCTTCAAGCATTGGGAGTTGGAGAATCAATCTTCTATTTTATAAAACTCTGAAGATCCTACTTTCAGGGCAGTTGAAACCCACAGATGGGTGTGACTGTATCAGTGGTTATTGTATAATTATCCTTTAATATGAACAGCTGCTAGCTATATTTGGTGTCAGCCATGGCTCAGTGGGTCGCACTCTAACTTCTGAGTCAGAAGGTCGTGGGTTCGAGTCCCACTCCAGAGACTTGAGCACAAAATCTAGGCTGACACTCCCAGTGCAGTACTGAGCGAGTGCTGTATTGTCAGAGGTGCCGTGCTTCAGATGAGATGTTAAACCGAGGCCCTATCTGCCCCCTCAGGTGGACGTAAAAGATTCTATGGCACTATTCGAAGAAGAGTTCTCCCGGCGTCCTGGTCAACACTTATTCTTCAATCAACACCACCAAAAATTCATTCATCTTATCGTTTTGTGTGATCTTGCGGTGTGCAGCTTGGCTGCGTTTGCCGACAAAACAACAGTAACTGCACTTCAAACTTAATCAGCTGTGAAGTGCTTTGGGACATCCTGAGGACGTGAAAGGCTCGATATAAATTCAAATGCTTGCTTTCATTCGTGTATATCTCTATGATACGCATGTTAAGATAATAGGAATCCTATTCACGCACAATTCAACTACGGTGCAACTTATTTTTTACCATAACACTCTTGCACTTTTTGGGGATATGTTAGTCCGCAAAACTATCGCAAAAGCACCGAGTTACAGAGTGCATACCAGGGAGTGAAGGCTGACCCGCGATTTGGACAGCATGCGGGAGGGGAACTTCAGCTGCTCCTCACCCTACCCCAAAAGCACTGAATCTCATTATCCCTTAGATGAAGTTAGTTCACTCAGCACAGACCAGGAATCAAACCAGGGGCCTTTCTGACCTGCATAGCTCAACGCTGCTATGGCTGGTGCCTTAATCTAACAGGCCAACTATCTACAATTTCAAAGAAAGCGGACTCTTTGACAAAAGAACGGAAGAACGAAAGAAAGAATTTTTATTTATATAGTCCCTTTCATGACTTCAGGACATCCCCAAAGCGCTTTACAGCCAATGAGGTACTTTGGAAGTGGAGACATTGTTGTAATGTAGGAAACGCGGCAGCCAATTTATGCACAGCAAGATCCCACAAACAGCAATGTGATAATGACCAGATAATCTGTTTTTAGTGATGTTGGTTGAGGGGTAAATATTAGTCAGGACACTGGGGATAACTCCCCTGCTCTTCTTCGAAATAATGCCATGGGATCTTTTACATCCACCTGAGAGGGCAGACGGGGCCTCGGTTTAACATCTCATCCGAAAGACGGCACCTCCGACAGTGCAGCGCTCCCTCAATACTGCACTGGGATTGTGTGCTCAAGTCTCTGGAGTGGGAGTTGGAATTCTTATCAAACTCTTACTCGTTGTTCTGATGTAAATGCCTCTGGAAAAAAGCACAGAGCTCCATGTTTTCAAATGAGTCAGCTATCTGCCTCACTCATTTTGTTCTTAACATAATGTTCTTAACGGAACAAGATTCTTGGCAACACATCTAGGGACACAAACCAACCAGTGACATATAGTGGGGCAGTTTTTTATGGCTGCATATAGAGATACCACAAGTCCCGGCCAGAATGGAGATGATTGGGTAATTCCACCGTCCATCAAGCCTGGAATCCACACTGCTGTAAGTGGCCGGGATTGATTTTACGCACATAATTTTTATTGTGTAATTAGCCTCCACTCACTGCATTTTGCTGGAGAAATAACCCTGCTTCTATCAGGAGACTTTCCTCTAGTTTCAGTCATGAGTTCTGCCTCCTGAAGTTTGTAGGCACTCTGTTTAAATAGACTCTGTAGACTGTTTGCTGTAGTGCGCTGTTTAAACAGACTCTGCTGTAAAATAGACTGTTTGCTGACAGTCCTGCCCCACCTCCGACTCATTGGCTGATGCGTTGGAGTCAACACTCACCAGTTTATTTTTGATGTGGAGATGCCGGTGATGGACTGGGGTTGACAATTGTAAACAATTTTACAACACCAAGTTATAGTCCAGCAATTTTATTTTAAATTCACAAGCTTTCGGAGATTTTCTCCTTCCTCAGGCAAGGAGAAAATCTCCGAAAGCTTGTGAATTTAAAATAAAATTGCTGGACTATAACTTGGTGTTGTAAAATTGTTTACAGTTTATTTTTGTTCTTGTGCTCGGTGTTATCGGATTGCCTGGACCTGCCAATTACAGGGAAATTGGGCAGGGAGAAGCGAAGCCCCTGATGAAGCCATCCCGATTTTCCTGTATTCACTCTTCCCACGCAATCGAATACCCTCAGGTGCAGGAACAGGAATATCTATCCTCTGACCTTTCACCTTAGAGGGGGCCATGATATCTCCTCCAACTAAATATAGCAGTCATTTCATTTCAACCCAAACTTCTGATCTGATAATGGCAAATGCATCTTTGAAATTTTATTGCCGAGCCTCTAGGCTGACACTCCAGCGCAGTACCGAGGGAGCTCTGCACTGTCGGAGGTGCCGTCTTTCCAATGAGACGTTAAACTGAGGCCTTGTTCGTCCTCTCAGGTGAACGTAAAAGATCCCATGGCCACTATTCATCGGCTGTGAAGCGCTTTGGGATGTCCTGAGGTCGTGAAAGGTGCCATATAAATGCAAGATCTTTCTTTCTTTCTTTTTCTTGTGGCCAATACAAAGCAACATTGGCAGAACCTTAGTTGAGGGCTGCCAGTACACAGACACAAGTGGCATTTGGCCTGGGATGGTCACTACAGAGAGAAAAATGGGAGGGAGTAAGAGTGCACCAGACTCTTTAAAATAAAGAACTGCTCATCTATGATTGTGGAAAAAAATTAATCCTCAGCTTTGCGACTGTAATCCCCACTCACGACAAGATGTGCTATCCAATCAACCAACAGCGGCATCTGTTCAAAAGCAACTGAGAAATATCTGCCACACTCGGTAATTTCTGGGATAGAATGAAACGTGTACTCTGTCAGATATTTTTCTTGGAGCACAGGAGAGAAAGGTGTTTGAAACTCAATCACTCTGTGAGGTTATTTCATGGGCAGGTGGCCTCTGATGAAAGTGTAGGCAGGTCTTCCAATTGCTTCTGAATACCGTGTTCCAATGGCAAACATGAAGTGTTGTTTCAGACGTGTTGATTATCATCACAGCTTTTCATGCATGTGAAATATCCAACTCATGCACAGGGAGATTAACAACCAGATCCGCAGAGTAAAATGCTTGGATATTCCAGATTCAACAGCAACAAACAACCACAACTTGCATTTATATAGCGGCTTTAACATAGTAAAACGTCCCAAGGCGCTTCACAGGAGCATCATTAAACAAAATTTGTCATGATGTGGAGATGCCAGTGATGGACTGGGGTGGACAAATGTACGGAGTCGTACAACACCAGGTTATAGTCCAACAGCTTTATTTGAAATCACAAGCTTTCGGAGCTTTGCTCCTTCGTCAGGTGAGTGAAGAAGGAGCAAAGCTCTGAAAGCTTGTGATTTCAAATAAAGCTGCTGGGCTATAACCTGGTGTTGTACGACTCCGTACATTTAAACAAAATTTGGCACCGAGCTATATAAGGAAATATTAGGGCAGGTGACCAAAAGCTTGGTCAAAGATGTAGGTTTTAAGGAGCGTCTTAAAGGAGGAGAGAGAAGTAGGGAGGCAGAAAGGATTAGGGAGGGAATTCCAGAGTTTAAGGCCTAGGCCGCCAATGGTGGGGCAACGAATAATGTGGATGCGCAAGAGGCCAGAATTGGAGGAGCGCAGAGATCTCATAGGGTTACCGATTCAAGAAAATAAACCATACAATGGTCTCAAGGCAAACTTTTGGTAATTGGCATTAATTAGTGTATGTTTGACAAAATTAGCTCCAGAACGACTGTTGTCATCTGTAAACAGCAGCTTCATTTGTGGTCAGCCAATACACACCATAACAGCCTTCAAACCAAGCTACGGAGAAATCTGCACAGGGAGAGTTTCTGTTTGCCCATATATGGAGTGCCCGCTCTCTGACCTAGGGACACACTTTGCTTACCTAAATCCAGAGAGTTTAGGCACTGATTGGCAGAGCCTAGGCTTTGGGAACCTCCAAGTGTGTGGAGGGGAGGTCCTGGAGTTTAACCAGCTCCAACTGGGAGGCTTCCCAACATGGAGCACAGGGAAACTTTAGGATAGGTTTACCCTGGAATCAAGTGGGAAGAATCCCAGCTCCCAGTGACAGGCCTACCCCTTCGGGTTCTAATGTGAGCCAGACTGACTGGTCTTTCGTCAACAGTGCCCCAGAGCACTGTCAGGCTCAGGTGTTGGATCACCAAGTCTGCCACGGATAAGTGATTTGGTTCTATATGTTCACCACCATGCCTGTCATCTTACAGCCCTCGACCCCAAGAGACTCTGCTTATCTTCCCCTCCCCTCCCCTCCATAGTCGTTAGTTGTCATTGGACAACTGACAATGTGTGAATGGCAGGCCAGATCAACACCTAAAAACCTAAATCAATGCCTAAACACAGATTATCTGGTCATTATCACATTGCTGTTTGTGGGATCTTGCTGTGCGTAATTTGGCCACCGTGTTTCCCCACATTACCACACTTCAAAAGTACTTCATTGGCAGTAAAGCGCTTTGGGACATCCTGAGATCGTGAAAGGCGCTATAGAAATGCAAGTCTGTCTTTCTTGAGGTCCCCAACACGTTTCACTTACTCAGACTAACACAGGCTTCATTTTAAGAATGCGTAACAATTTATCTGCAGCTGCCACTGTTTTACAACACATCCTGAGAAACTGCAAACTGTTGACCTCTCCCTGTTGAACAACCATGTCTAATACCCGTGCTGCAACAACCCTTTGTGATAATGTACTTTGCATGGATTTCAAACATACCATTATAGAATGTGCCTGGTGTACACATATATTGTACGACATACATTAAAAAAAGCCCTGCGTCTAGTGTCTGTCGTTCACAGTCCAGTACCTGGGTTCCTAGCAGTTACATAGAGTTACGTAGAGCCTACAGCACAGAAACAGGTCATTCGGCCCAACTGGTCTATGCTGGCGATTATGCTCCACATGAGCCTCCTCCCAACCCTCTTCTTCTAACCCTATCAGCATATCCTTCTATTCCTTTCTCCCTCATGTACTTATCCAGCTTCCCCTTAAATGCATCTATGCTATTCACTTCAACTACTCCATGTGGTAGCGAGTTCCACATTCTGACCACTCTTTGGTTAAAGAAGTTTCTCCTTAAATCCCTATTGCATTTATGGGTAACTAGTTTTGGTCTCCCCCACAAGGGGAAACATCTTCTCTACGTCTACCCTATCACCTCTCAGTCATTTTTTCCAGAGAAACGAGTCCCAGCCTGTTCAGCCTTTCCTGATAAGTATATCCTCTCATTTCCAGTGTCATCCTCGTAAATCTTTTTTTGCACTTTCCGCAGTGCATCACGAAACATCAGAACAATGCTTCCGACCACTGACTACATTTGAGCAATGCCACAGGAGATCAGCTAGCGCTAAATGAACACAGAGAGTGCAGGCAATACACAACAGATGATGATAAAAAGTTTTGATAAAGAGTCCCATGTGAAATGTTGAACTATCTGTGTTACAGCTACTGATAGACCCATTATGTGATTCGAGCAATTCATGTTTTTATTTCAGACTTTCAGCATTCAAAGTTTTGGGAACTGGAAAAGGGAAGGCAGGAGATCAGGATCTTCCGAAGGTCTTTCCCTTTTCAGTTCTGATGAAAACAGTTTTAATGGGCAGCCGTACCTTCAGCTGCCTCGCACCTAAGCTCTGGAATTCCCTCCCTAGATCTCTCTGCCTCGCTACCTCTCCTCCTTTAAGACGCCCCTTAAAACCTACCTCTTTGACCAAGTTTTTGGTCACCTGTTCTAATATCTCCTTATGTGCCTCGGTGTCAAATTGCGTCTGATAATCGCTCCTGTGAAGCGCCTCGGGACGGGTTTTACTACATTAAATGCAAGTTGTAGATGTTATTAGTCAACTGGGCAATGCTTTTCGTTTTGTTGCCCAAAAGCATGGGCTTAAGAATTCCCCTGACTCCTCTTCCAAAGAAATTGTACGCTCGTCCCAAAAGATCAGGCTTAGAGTGCCACTGGAAATGCCGAAAAGGAGGGAATTTTTGTAAGCGCATTTACATTGGGGTAAAAGTTCTCCTGCCTGCTCCCTGGCACACACTGGGATCGCAAAGTTGCACGTTCCCAGCCTGCACTTCAATTTAATGGAGTGGGATTGTGCAATTTTGCAATTCCAGTGCATGCCAAGGAGCGCATTTTAACTCCCAGCCATTACACAGAGCAACCAGTGCAGTTATTCCCAATGCTATTTTCCAACAGACTGCGAATCCGATGATAACAAACTTCAGTCCTTTGGGATTTCCCCTTTAATATGACCTGTCAATGCACTCAAACCAAATGATTGGTTGCTTGTTTCTATCAGGGGACAGTTTCCCCTTGCTGTTACATTGATGGCCGCAGTGAAGTAAAAGCCCAGAAATCATTAAATATTCCTGCTGGGGTTAAATGACGCGACATGCCCGAGGTACCTTCTTCAGATTCCACGTCTTCCATTAATGCAACGGTCACTCCCATCTCCTGGCACTTCTTACTGTGAGCCTTCGACTTCATGTGCTTCGTCAGGTTCCCTGAAGAACACAAACAGTGATGAGTTTAGCCGCGTCGTCGCAGTAAATCACGTCTGGTACCGTTCAGCTATCGCTGTCTGCAAATGGACAGTCTCTGCTCAATTAACGTCCCAATGAGGCTAATCTTGATTCCTCATGCAATCTCTTGCCAAACGTCATAAATCAACATAATGACACCGAGCCTAATGTGGCTCGGCACTGGCTGGGTGAAGGGCAAGCTGATCTATCACCCAGCGACAGCGGCACTGTGATCTAATGACTCAATCGTTAGAATTTTTTTGCTTCTGTTTATTTATTTTACAGCCCATCATTCATCGACTGGTGAGGCTTCCGGAAGATAACCTGTCTCTCTGAGAGGCAAACGGTCTTTAACAATGCATCTTCTGTGACAGCAAAACAGTTTGGTGTGCCTTACATACACTTAAATGATCACATTTTTCGCAATTTACAGCACAGGTTCCCCCCCACACAGGGGGAAGGGAAAGTCAATAAATGCACTGGGTGATGTGACAATGATCCATTCAGGAAGAAGGGTCCACCGTCAACTCTCATTCTGTACTTAGATTATCTCATTTTGGAGCAGTAAAGAAATAAACAAAGAAAGATTTGCATTTATATAGCGCCTTTCACAACATCAGGACGTTCCAAAGTGCTTTAAAGCCAATGAGGTACTTTTGAAATATAGTTACTGTTTTAATGTAGGAAATATGGCAGTCACATTATGCACTGCAAGGTCCCACAAACAAACATGAAATAATGACCAGATATTCTGTTTCTTAGTGATGTGGGTTGAGGGATAAATATTGGCCAGGGCACCGGGGAGGACTCTCCTGCTCTTCTTTGAATAGTGAGGTGGTATCATTTACGGCCACCCTGAGAGGGCAGACGGGTCCTTCGTTTAACGTCTCGTTCGAAAGACAGCACCTCCCCGAGTGCTGCACTGAAGTGCCAGCCTAGATTATCTGCTCAAGTCTCTGGAGTGGAACTTGAATCCACAGCCTTCTGACTCAGAGCTAAGGCTGTGAGGAAGGAAGACGACTGAAACATTTCAAATCAGCCCTGGACCAACAGAGATTACACAGAAACCAGCAATCTCTTTGGTTGACCAGTTAATAGTTATTGTCCATGTTTGCCAATTCACCAAAGCTAGAATTTAAACACAGCAACAATTCTGCCAGTAACTGTATACAGAACTGCCAGATTCTTGAGGAATTTTGATACACTTTTGCCTCGAACATCAAACAGAATCTTGTGCACCATAATATATGACAACATACAGGTTGAAATTTGTTAAAGGAAGGGGATATATAACACACACTCACTTAAATAGCCTGTGGCAGTGCTAATAATCGGTTGATGAATATAATTGCTCTTTATATACAAGGTGGCAACAGAGTTAGACAGAGATTTCAGAATCTCACTCACAGAGACACCTAGTGTTTAGAGCCTGAAACTAATTGTGACAGGTGACATAGCAAAACTGAATGAGAAATGTTGACATAGCCCTTTACAATGGTACACGTCAACAGGAAAGCATGAACAAAAATTGTGACAACAGGAAGTAAGATTTGTGGACAGGATGTGTGAGCCATGCAAGATTTCCAATAATATACTGAAATATAAATAATAACTTCTACTATTTTAAACAAGTGGAGAAAAAGCTGTATGTGACAGCATGAAGAGTTAGTGAAGCAGAGGGGTAAGCTTTGATGGGCCAAATGGTCTTTTCTCACATTTGATTGTTGCACAGCTTTTATTGTATTCTCCTCCCCTGCCCACCAGTTTTCTTTGGAACAGGAGTAGGCCATTCAGCCCGTCAAACTTGTTCTACCATTCAATCAGATCATGCCTGACCTGTATCTTAACTCCGCTTACCCATCTCGGTTCCGTATCTCTTAATACCCTGACCTATCGATCTCAGTCTTGAAATTTTCAACTGACCCCCCCAACCTCAACAGCTTTTTTGGGGGAAGAGAGTTCCAGATTTCCACTCCCCTTTCCCTCGCTTTCCTCCTCTCTTAGCTGAAGTAAGGTTCCTTGGGCACCTATGGATCCTTATTACCTTGCCCAAGTGGCCATTCAACCTGAGGGAGCCTGGTCAACGAGTGTTGGCAGGCTATTTAAACGGGGGCACGTCACAGGCAACGCCCGCAGGAATTCTCACATGTGCGCCACGCCAGATGGCGCCTTCACCCACAAAGCCATTGCTGTTACACCACGTGATATATTCTGCAGCGCTATTAGACCACGTGACCAGTACTCGAGCAACACCTTACCATGCCATTCACACCTAAGAAAGAAAGGAGAACTTGCAATTATATAGCGCCTTTCACGACCTCAGGACGTCCCAAAGCACTTTACAGCCATTGAAACACTTTCTAAGTGTCATCACTACAGTAATGTCAGGAAACCCGGCAGCCAATTTGTATGGGAGTGTCAGGCTGGATTATGTGCTCCAGTCTCCGGAGTGGGACTGGAACCCAAGATTTTCTGATTTAAAGGTGAGAGTGCTACCATTGAGCCACGACTGACACCTCAGTCACATTTGGCTTTATTTCAGAGAATGCCAGCAGGGGATAGCATGCACTTGCATAAAAACAAAGGCAACAATCTTTGTTTTTATAGAAATGGACTGCTGTGCTGGAGTAGATCGTGTATCTCTTGTGCGTACACTGCACATCAGAAAGTGAGACTGTCCTGTAAACTACGGGGAATGTGCTGGCTTAGATAATAACGAGGCTTTTGGGGTGCCTGAAAAGAGATTACTTGTAAATATCACTCTGAACTCCTCCGCCACCTATTCCCAAATTCAAACTCATTCTTTGCGTCTTCATCCTTTAATGCAGTTTGACTTCCTGTTCCGCTGCTTTACAAGAGGACTGAGGAGAAAGTTTCTCATAACGAGGGAGCTGTGACTGATTTAACTTCCATCCCAGGAGAGCTCAGTGAAAGGCTGGTGCTATTAACTGCTGCTGAAATTCCACTGCTATGTCCAATAAAGTAAGTTTTGAAGAGTACTGTTAAGGATCAGTGGGTTTAATCCTCAATGTTGTTGCTTAAATTTGGATAAAATAGCACACATTTTTTGCAACATGTCCTAGAATTTGCGAGCAGAGGGAATTAAACGGCCTTCCAATGGATTTTCTTAGTTGCCTGCCTGAAGTGGTACTGGCCCAAAATCATGTGTGTCTATCACTAATCAGGTAATGATCTATAATAATGTAGGGCAGTGGTCAATCTTCTGGTCAGCAATGTGAGCCTTACACCGCTGACCTCTCCTAGGCATCGGGCGATGTCTGCAGCCAGAATGATAAAGAGCGGAACTTTCAAATTCAGTGCGGGTGGAGAACTGGCGATATGGAATGAGCTGTCCCGTTACACACCCCGGCCCGGGTGTACCACAGGTGGCTCATTCCACCAGCCCGTCTTATGTTCCGCCAAAGTTGAAAGTTCCGGCAGAAGTCTAGAACCCAACGCACGGATGCTCCAATGTTGCTGACTGTGTTCGGAATCAGCCCTCTCCATTTACAAGCGGAACTGCCTACTTTTCATCAACTGCAGTCTTTCAATGGAGGGGCATCTCATTTCAGCCAGAACGGTGCCAGGGATGAGAGACTTCAGCTACGTGGAGAGACTGGAGAAGCTGGGATTCTTGTCCTTAAGAGCAGATTTAATAGAGGTGTTCAAAATCATGAAGGGTTTTGATAAGAGTAAATAAAGAGAAGCTTCTTTCAGTAGCAGAAGGGTCAGTAACCAGAGGACATAGATTTAAGGTAATTGGCAAAAGAACCAGAGGAGAGATGAGGAGAATTTTTTTTATGCAGCGAGTTATTACGAGCTGGAATGCACTGCCTGAAAGCAGGTTCGATAGTAACTTTCAAAAGGGAATTGGATAAATATGCAGGGCCTTGGGGAAAGCGCAGGGGAGTGGGATTAATTGGATAGTCTCTTTCAAAGAGCCAGCCAAGCCACAATGGGCCGAATGGCCTCCTTCTGCGTTGTATCATTCTATGATTCTACTACCATCTTTGCATCACGTCTGTTTGCTGAGGTAAGTATTGACAGACCGTTCAACGTAATATTACTTGTGTTTCATGTGTAGACCGCATTGTGCGCTTTCAGGGCAGACATGGCACAGGTTGGTACCAGCTGAGAAATAGTTATGATGAAAGGTCATCGACCTGAAACGTTCACTCTGTTTCTCTCTCTCCACAGATGCTGCCTGACCTGCTGAGTGTTTTCCAGCGTTTTCTGTTTTTATTTCAGAAATAAAGTCGGTTTCCCTAACAATACACGAAGCAAAGAGGGACAATCCTGACGCGCTGCTGTGACATCTCCATCCCTCGACAATACTCTCTGACACAGGTTGTCGTGAAGACCGAGACTGTCAAATTAGCACTCAATTTGAGGCTGCGCTCTGCTGTGATTGTGGCCTCAGGTCTTCAGAAACCTAATTTGCGACTGTCAGGACTAATTTAGCTCATGACCATGACCAGCATTGTGATAGAAAAGATCTTTGTGTCCTGTATTTGGGTTGAATACAGACAGGCCTGTCTCCGCGTTGAATAAGTGTGTCAGTTTGCCCTGCTTAAGGACAACGGGCAAAAAATGCAAATTAGTGTTTCGGTGAAAAATTATTTTCAGATACGAGCTCCCCCTCCCCCTGAAAACCAGAAAAGTAATTACAATCGAGGTAAAAAGATAAAGTGCGAATGCTGGAAATCTGACATACAAATTTCGATTTTTGAAATGTGTAAAACTATATCTAATCATTTTTTTTTTAACAACACAACAAACACTAACTATGTACCGGCAGCAATTTCTGAAGTTTTTTTTAACTCTACATATTTTTATTGGGTTCTGTTGTTTTATCCCGAGTTTTTTCCCTACTCCCCCCCTCGAAGGCTCGAACTCGTGATGGGATACACTCCCATGTACGCAGGCCGTCCTTCAGGACCTCACCCAAGGGGTCAATCTTCAAGTGTGTCGCTTGGCTATTTGACCGTGGCGGGGTAGGAAGAGAGGCATCACAGCTGAGCCCGATCCTGTCTGGAACTACTTACACACATGCGCGCGCGCACACACACACACACACACACATACACAACCAAGCACGTGCATGTTCATACATCCTCATGCACACGCACGTACATGTGCACACAATCACACATACACACACGTGTGCTCACACTCACTCACGCGCACACCTCCCACACCAGGTGTCACTACACAACAACCAGGCTTGGGAAATCTGTCTGATCTTTTCTCCTCCCTGCCCAGGGTCAATGAGGCCACACCCACGACTAATATATTTTAAGAAATACACCTTTTGTACAACAATTGCGAACCGTATTACAGCAGCTTCGGATAAAGTATTTCCCCTCTTTTATTGAGATCCCCATTTTTTTTTAATATGCACACATATAGTCTGGCAGCATTGGTAGCCAACGGGAGTTACTCAGAGACACAAGAGTAGATAAAAGGTGTTCCTGCCGCCTCAATACTCAATATCAGACAAGTGTGATTACCATTACTGAGTGTGCTCTTCGCTCAAATCTTTTGGAAGGAAGTTCTTGGATGTACTGTCCCAGGTGACTGGATGCAGATTCCTTCAAGATCTGCATTCTTGGCAAATCGATTAATAGTAAGCGATGCGAACACCAGCCCTGTCTTGATACTCTCAGCTGTATAAATAGCTGGGAAGCTCATTGTAATTGTCCTCCCGTCCACTCCACCACCCCTCTACTTCGCTTCAACTCCTCAAAACCATTTCAACTCTGGTAAATTCGACATTAAACCCAATTTCTCGAGAAACTGGATTTTCTCAATACTTACCGACAACATTTTTTTAAAAAACAAAGCAACAGTCCCCAGTTCATTGAATGATTCAGCACAGAAGGAGGCCATTCAGCCCATCGTACCTGTACCGGATCCTTCTGAGAAAAGAAAAACACTGGAGAAATCACTGCGAAAGAGATCCAGCAGGGGATCACTGGGTAGGAGTGATCAAGAACAGGAAAGGTCGATTTCTGCACCCTCCCCCGCCTCGAGTCCAGGGGTAACTGCAGAGTCCTTACCCAATTCTGACTGGGATCAGTTAACTCAGCACAGGCCAGGGATCGAACCTGGGACCTTACTGGTTTATCTGGCTCAATGTCCCACTGGGCCAGGTCTTTCTCAGCTGAGTCTCCCAGAGAGGGCATTATTTTCTAGTGGATAGAGTCCCTCGGGAACTCACACTGCAGGTGATATTCGGGCTCTCTCCTCCCAAGCATTCAACCTGCTAAAGGTAAATCTTCCAGTGCAGCAGCAGATGGGAAAAGACTACACTCAACACTCGAAAATGCGACTTCGGTCAGGATAAGGGTTCATATTATCATGAGGTGCAGCACAGGAGGAGGCCATTTGGCCCATCATGCCTGTGCCAGCTCTTTGAAAGAGCTATCCAATTAATCCCATTCCCCTGCTCTTTCTCCATAGCCCTGTAAATTGTTTCCCTTCAAGTATTTATCTAATTCCTTTTTGTTGACATAGATATTTTTAAAAATTCATTCTCAGGATATAGGCGTCGCTGGCAAGGCCGGTATTTATTGCCCGTCCCGAGTTGCCCCTTGAGAAGGTGGTGGTGGGCCTTCTTCTTGAACTGCTGCAGTCCGTGTAGTGAAGGTACTCCCACAGTGCTGTTAGGGAGTTCCAGCAATTTGACCCAGTGACGATGAAGGAACGGTGATATGTGTCGAAGTCGGGACGGTGTGTGACTTGGAGGGGAACCTGGAGGTCATGGTGTTCCCATGCACCTGCTGCCCTTGCCCTGATGAAACATTCCATAGAACAAGATAGTTCTTGTGCTCCTGGGACCATGGATGACTTACCTAAGGAATGCCAGGAAGAGAGTTTAAAGTATTTAGTTCCCATATAGGGAACATAGGAACAGGAGTAGGCTATTCAGCCCCTCGTGCCTGCTCCGCCATTTGATAAGATCATGGCTGATCTGTGATCTAACTCCATATACCTGCCTTTGGCCCATATCCCTTAATACCTTTGATTGCCAAAAACCTATCTATCTCAGATTTAAATTTAGCAATTGAGCTGGTATCAATTGCTGTTTGCGGAAGAGAGTTCCAAACTTCTACCACCCTTTGTGTGTAGAAATGTTTTCAAATCTCACTCCTTAAAGGTCTGGCTCTAATTTTTAGACTGTGCCCCCTACTCCTAGAATCTCCAACCAGCGGAAATAGTTTCTCTCTATCCACCCTATCAGATCACCCCTCAACCTTCGAAACTCCAGAGAACACAACCCCAATTTGTGTAATCTCTCCTCGTAACTTAACCCTTGAAGTCTGGGTATCATTCCAGTAAACCTACGCTGCACTCCCTCCAAGGCCATTATCCTTCCAAAGGTGCGGTGCCCAGAACTGCTCACAGTACTCCAGGTGCGGTCTAACCAGAGTTTTGTATAGCTGCAGCATAACCTCTGCCCCCTTGTACTCCAGTCCTCCAGATATAAAGACCAGCATTCCATTAGCCTTCTTGATTATTTTCTGCACCTGTTCATGACACTTCAATGATCTATGTACCTGAACCCCTAAGTCCCTTTGGACATCCACTGTTTTTAACTTTTTACCATTTAGAAAGTACCCTGTTCTATCCTTTTTTGATCCAAAGTAGATGACCTCACATTTGTCTACACTGAATTCCATTTGCCACAGTTTTGCCCATTCACCTAATCTATCTACATCACTATGTAATTTTATGTTTTCATCTACACTGCTTACAATGCCACCAATCTTTGTGTCATCGGCAAACTTAGATACGAGACTTTCTATGCCTTCATCTAAGTCGTTAATAAATATTGTGAATAATTGAGGCCCCAAGACAGATCCCTGCGGGACTCCACTAGTCACATCCTGCCAATGTGAATACTTACCCATTAACCCTATTCTCTGTCGCCTTTCACTCAGCCAACTTCCTAACCAAGTCCGTACTTTTCCCTCGATTCCATGGGCTTCTATCTTAGCTAACAGTCTCTTACGTGGGACCTTATCAAATGCCCTCTGGAAATCCATATAAATAACATCCATTGACATTCCCCTGTCCACTACTTTAGTCACTTCTTCAAAAAATTCAATCGGGTTTGTCAGGCACGACCTACCTTTCACAAATCCATGCTGGCTCTCTCTGACTAACTAAAAATTATAGACTCCAGCATTTTCCCCACAACAAATGTCAGGCTAACTGGTCTATAATTCCCTGGTTTCCCTCTCTCTCCTTTCTTAAAAAGTGGAGTGACATGTGCAATTTTCCAATCCAGAGGGACAGTTCCTGAATCTAGAGAACTTTGGAAGATTATAGTTAGGGCATCTGCAATGTGCTCACCTACTTCCTTTAAAACCCTGGGATGGAAACCATCTGGTCCTGGGGATCTGTCACTCTTTAAAGATGAAAGAGCCTGGACAATAACTGTCGGCATTCCAGTCGACCATGGGTTGCATCATCAGGGCCTTTAGTCACTGGGTGCATCACATCCAAGCCTGATTCTATCCCCACCCAATGTTCTTTCCAACACAGTTATCAAGAGCAGGAACTCTGCCTGATTCCCCCCTCCTCCCTAGTCCAGGAGTGTAGCGGTCCATTGCAGCTCTCTCAGCTGAGATCAGTGAACACAGCACATGTTGGGGATTGAATTTTGGGATCTTTCTGGTTTGTATGGCTCAGGATTGGGATGGGGAAAGTGCTGGACAGCTGTGAACATAAATTTCTGAGAAATAATCTGAAACTGGTTAGCAGGAAATTGGCAGAGTATATTATCATACTGACTAGGAGAGACGTAAAACGAGCTGCCGGCTCGCTACTGCCGACCCGTTTTACACTGTGGCACAAAGTCAAGATCTACCCCACCGAATGAGGAAGAAAACTTAATGCTGCAGGCCACGATAGACATGACGCTATACATCCCACACAATGACTCAATCTCACAGACAATGGTTCAGGGAACGTAGCACACAGCAGTATGAAGAATATTACATCGAATTGTACAGCACAGAAACAGGCCATTCGGCCCAACTGGTCTATGCCGGTGTTTATGCTCCACACGAGCCTCCTCCCACCCTACTTCATCTCAGCCTGTCAACATATCCTTCTATTCCTTTCTCCCTCGTGTGTTTATCCAGCTTCCCCTTAAATGCATCCATGCTATTCACCTCAACTACTCCTTGTGGTAGCGAGTTCCACATTCTCACCACTCTCTGGGTAAAGAAGTTTCTCCTGAATTCCCTATTGGATTCATTAGTGATTATCTTGTATTTATGGCCTCCTAGATTAGGTCTCCCCCAAGATTGGAAACATCTTTTCTACATCAATTTTAAAGACCTCTATCAGGTCACCCCTCAGTCTTTTTTCTAGAGAAAAGAGCCCCAAGCCTGTTCAGTCTTTCCTCATAGTTGGGAAGATATTCACAGGCCTTGTACGACGCAATTTTCCTCAACCTGATGCCTTTCGGCTTTGCAACTTTGTAAAACGTGTAGTGCACCTTTGTAGTTTTCTCCTGGTTGTGGTGCGTAAGTGACCTTGTGAACATAGCGGGACTTCCAGTTTGTTGCTTCCAATAAAACTGGTAACAGGGCTCTGAAAGAATGCACTTACGATTTCAGTGATCAAAGGGAATTTTCCTGCATCAAATGTGTATTCGCTACCCTTGGTTTACATTTTTTATGATGTGGAGATGCCGGTGATGGACTGGGGTTGACAATTGTAAACAATTTTACGACACCAAGTTATAGTCCAGCAATTTTATTTTAAATTCACAAGCTTTCGGAGACTTCCTCCTTCCTCAGGTAAATGTTCAGGAGCTCCTTGAAGCCTTAAATGCGTAGGCTTCAAGGAGCTCCTGAACATTTACCTGAGGAAGGAGGAAGTCTCCGAAAGCTTGTGAATTTAAAATAAAATTGCTGGACTATAACTTGGTGTTGTAAAATTGTTTACATTTTTTATAGTACTTTTAACTTAGCAAGATATCCCAAGGTGCTTCGCAGAAGTGAATAATGCACAGCGAGCAGGAGCGGACGACGATTTTGAGGGGAGGTGACCAAAGACATGGTCAAAGAAGTAGGAGGGAGAGAGAGAGAAAGGGAAGGCGGCCGAGAGATTTAGGGATGGTGTTCCAGAGCCTGGGCCAAGGGCGACGGAAGGGTCTGAACACTGAAGGTGGAGGAGAGGGAGGTGGAGGAGAGGGGGTGCAAACGAGAAAAAGGAGGACGCAACACGCCTTTAGGGATGCAAACGTAGGCCTCCCGCGAGAATTAGTCTCCTCCGCTTGGAGTGGGCACCTGCTGTAGAACAACCAGTGCCCCCTCTCTCCAACCATAAAAAATTTAATTTGCATTCAGATGGGAGGTGAGCAGACACACATGCACCCACTGCAGGAGCTGGCAACCCACGTGGGTTGCACTTTGCAAGCACTGGTCCCAAACCCCAACCTGCAGCATAAAGACACAGGTAAACAGGTTATATCAGGAAAGGCTGAACAGGCTGGGGCTCTTTTCTCTAGAAAGGAGAAGGCTGAGGGGTGACCTGATTGAGGTCTTCAAGATAATGAAAGGGTTTGGTAAGGTGGACGTAGAGAAAATGTTTCCACTTGTGGGGAAGACCAAAACTCGGGGTCATCAATATAAAATAGTCGCTAATAAATCCAATAGGGAATTCAGGAGAAACTTCTTTACCTAAAGAGCGGTGAGAATGTGGAACTTGCTACCACAAGGAATAGTTGAGGTGAAAAGCATAGATGCATTTAAGGGGAAGCTAGATAAACACATGAGGGAGAAAGGAATAGAAGGATATCCTGATAGGGTGAGATAAATTGGGATGGAGGAGGCTCGTGTGGAGCATAAACACCGGCATAGACCAGTTGGGTTGAATGGCCTGTTTCTGTGCTGTAGTTAAGATGTAACAGCTGATTAATGTGTGGAAAATAGTTGCCCGCGAATTAATCAAGCAACCTTTTATATTGTGTTTGGCGCTGTGCCAGTTCTGCTGGCTCCCGGCACATAGCTGGTGCCAACCGCGAGCAAGCCTGGCAGAATTGATGATACCGCTGGGCTGGGCAAGAAAGCCTAGTGGGGGCTCAGCGATTTCGGTGCTGGAGCAATCAAAGCACTTTTAAAGCCTGTCACTAGATCTCAGGGTCTGCGAATGACATTCAGAAACACGCTCAAGCTTGTGTGTCCGCTTGGTGGCACTCTCGCCCCTGGGTCAGAAGGTCGTGGGTTCAAACCCCACTCCCAAGACTTGAGCACAAAATCTAGGCTGACACTCCCGGTGCCAGTACCTGATGGAGCACTGCACCATCGAAGGTGCCGTCTTTCGGATGTGACGTTAAACCGAAGCCCCGTCTGCCCTCTCAGGTGGGCGTAAAAGATCCCATAGCCATGAGTACGAAGACGACCAGGGGAGTTCTCCCCAGTGTCCTGGCCAATATTTATCCCTCAACCTTCATCACTAAAGTAGACTATCTGGTCATTATCACATTGCTGTTTGTGGGAGCTTGCTGTGCACAAATTGGCTGCCGCATTTCCTGCATTACAACAGTGAGTACACCTCAAAAGTACTTCATTGGCAGTAAAGCGCTTTGGGACGTCCTGAGGTTGTGAAAGGCGCTATATAAATGCAAGTTTGTTCTTTCTTTCTCTCCTCTCATGGTTCATGCTGTCACCAGAACTGCAGCCGCTTAACTGTACGTTTGTTCCCCGACATACACAGCAAAATATATCAACCGGGGGGAGAGGAGGGGTGGGTGGCAGGGGGAAAGAGATGGATGGCAGTGACACAATCATCTGCGAATGTAGCGAGAGGCTCTCCTGCAGCAACCAAGATGGAAGCCTGCAGTTATGAGAGAGTTATGCAAAAGCTAAGAATTCGTGCTAATTTCTGGGAATATACAAATCATCAGAGGCTGGCAGTTCCTCCGTATGTACCACCCGCAAGACCGACAGAACTGCCAAAGAAAATGACTTCTCTAGAAAGGGCAGGTGGGCCTCTCAGTTAACAAAACAGTATGAAATACCTTATATTGGAACAGGAAGAGCCTTCAGGTTAAAGACCAAATTCCCTGAAACATCTGTTTGGATCTCGCTTCCAGCCTGCCAAGTATTCCAAAAAGGACTATCAACTGGAAACTCAATATTTACTTTTAAATATATAATGCTAGGTTTTCAATTTATTGCTTTATGGCACGACACAATTCCCCCCTGGCAGCCCAGCTACGCAAACCTCAGACAGCAGCGCTGCTCATGAGCTGGGATTATCAAACCCTGAACCAGGCAAGGTGGAGGGGGGCTGGGGGGTTTGTATGGCAGCTCTGGCTCAGTGAGCAGCCCTCTCGCTTCTGAGTCAGAAGGTCATGGGTTCAAGCCCCACTCCAGAGATTCGGGCCCCAATATTTACAGGGAGGTGGGGAGGGAACGTATTTTGGGAGGGGGGAAATGCCAGGAAGGCGGAGGCCCTGATCAATTTAACGGCGGGTCCTCATTAATCTTTTTTTTTTAAACTCTGTTTCCCGCCTGGCAGCCGGTTAGATTGACAGGTGAGTGGGCTGTCCGGCGGGAAAGCCAGCGGCAGAAGCAACTGGGAAACATCGCGAGTTGGTGGAGGCTGGACTGCCAATGGGGAGGGAGGGGGGGGACCGGGAGACACTGCGGGTTTAGTGGGAGGTGGTAGGTGGCCAGAAGCACTCCTGCTCCTCCTGGCCCACCTTCAGTGCTCTGAAAAGCAATTACCTGCAGGATCCGGCAGCTCCCGCCTCCCTTCAGCTGCTGGGTTTCCCGAGCACTGGGAAACCCGGCCAGACAGCGTTAAATTTAAATCGCTGCCATAAATATCAGGATGGGAGCCTCATTTACGTATTATAATTCCAGACCCGCCTCTCCAGAGCTGCTTACTCGAACGCCCCCAAACCAGCCGCGGTTAAAACGGAAGTCGGAGCGTTCGCAGTTGAACCCCACCCCACCGACCACCCCCCCCCTCTTCAAATTTCCCCCTTCATCACAAAATCCAGGCTGACACTCCCAGTGCAGTACTGAGGGAGTGCTGCACTGTTGGAGGTGCCGTCTTTCGGATGAGACGTTAAAGATCCCATGGCACTATTTCGAAGAAGAGCAGGGGAGTTATCCCCGGTGTCCCAGCCAAATCCCTCAAACAACACCTAAAATCAGATTATCTGGTCATTATCACACTGTTGTTTGCTGTGTGCAAATTGGCTGCCACGTTTCCTACATTACAACATTGACTACACTTCAAAAGTACTTCATTGGCTGTAAAAGCGCTTTGGTATAGAAATGCAAGCTTTTTCTTTAAGAGATAATAGTTAGCTCCCAGCTACTTTAGTGGATGGTCAATTGTGATCATGGGTTGAATGATTTTTTTTATTCGTTCATGGGATGTGGGCGTCGCTGGCGAGGCCGGCATTTATTGCCCATCCCTAAATGCCCTTGAGAAGGTGGTGGTGAGCCGCCTTCTTGAACCGCTGCAGTCTGTGTGGTGAAAGTTCTCCCACAGTGCTGTTAGGTAGGGAGTTCCAGGATTTTGACCCAACGATGATGAAGGAATGGCGATATATTTCCAAGTCGGGATGGTGTGTGACTTGGAGGGGAACGTGCAGGTGGTGTTGTTCCCATGTGCCTGCTGCCCTTGTCCTTCTAGGTGGTAGAGGTCGTGGGTTTGGGAGGTGCTATCGAAGAAGCCTTGGCGAGTTGCTGCAGTGCATCCCGTAGATGGTACACACTGCAGCCACGGTGCGCCGGTGGTGAAGGGAGTGAATGTTTAGGGTGGTGGCTGGGGTGCCAATCAAGCGGGCAGCTTTGTCCTGGATGGTGTCGAGCTTCTTGAGTGTTGTTGGAGCTGCACTCATCCAGGCAAGTGGAGAGTATTCAGATACACTCCTGACTTGTGCCTTGTAGATGGTGGAAAGGCTTTGGGGAGTCAGGAGGTGAGTCACTCGCCGCAGAATACCCAGCCTCTGATCTGCTCTTGTAGCCACAGTATTTATATGATTGACCAGAAACTTAACTGGACCAATGGTGACCCCCAGGACGCTGATAGTGGGGGATTCGGTGATGGTTATGCCGTTGAATGTCAAGGGGAGGTGGTTAGACTCTCTCTTGTTGGAGGTAGTCATTGCCTGGCACTTGTCTGGCATGAATGTTACTTGCCACTTATCAGCCCAAGCCTGGATGTTGTCCAGGTTTTGCTGCATGCGGGCACGGGCTGCTTCATTATCTGAGGGGTTGCAAATGGAACTGAACACTGTGCAATCATCAGCGAACATTCCCATTTCTGACCTTATGATGGAGGGAAGGTCATTGATGAAGCAGCTGAAGATGGTTGGGCCAAGGACACTGCCCTGAGGAACTCCTGCAACAATGTCCTGGGGCTGAGATGATTGGCCTCCAACAACCACTACCATCTTCCTTTGTGTTATGTATGACTCCAGCCACTGGAGAGTTTTCCCCCTGATTCCCATTGACTTCAATTTTACTAGGGCTCCTTGGTGCCACACTCGGTCAAATGCTGCCTTGATTGCAGCTACCTCAAGCCCTAATCAAGATCTAATGGACCTACTGGGCTATTAAGATAGGGGAGTCTCAGTCATTTTCAAAACAAGTCCACTGATCTGCAATTGTTACAAGTAGGGCCTGTCACACAAAACCTGGCATGGTCTCTCTGCAACGCGACGACCTTCTTGTGCTGCGGAATATTTACCGTTCTCAGCCTGTGATTGTCTCATAACCCCCAATCCCAGAAAGTTATCCAGTTCCTTTCTGAAGGACTTAATCGACACAGCTTCAACATCACATCCTCCACTAACTTCCTTGAATTTATCCATCCTAAATCTGCCAAACTGTTAGCTCAGGACATTGAGGTAAAAAAAATTAAAAATAATTAGCCTTGGGTGTGATTTTGTTTGAATCCAATTCAGGGTCGCAGTAAGAAAAAGCAAAAAACTGAAACCAGACTGGGCCCTCCAGTTTTCTCCTCTTTCTTCTCCTGCTCAAGGTGCTGCCTCATGTTGAGGTGTGGTTCCGTAGGGACACCTTCAGGTACCTCGCCAGAGATGCGAACTTGGACAGCGAGAGTTGGCACGGTCACTCAACCATGTGGGAGGCTCCATCGCCAAGCCTGATCCTGTCTTCACCCAATGTCCTTACTTTCTAGTGGGGGTGGGGAGGAGATCTCTGCGCTCCTCCAATTCGGGCCTCTTGCGCATCCCCGATTTTAATCGCTCCACCATGGGCGGCCGTGCCTTTAGCTGCCTAGGCCCTTAGCGCTGGAATTCCTTCCCTAAACCTCTCCACCTTTAAAATGCTCCTTAAAACCTACCTCTTTGACCGAGCTTTTGGTCACCTGTCCTAAAAATTCCCTTATGTGGCTCGGTGTCAAATTTTGTTTGATAATCGTTCTCGTGAAGCACCTTGGGACGTTTTATTACGCTAAAGGCGCTGTATAAATGCAAGCTGTCGTCGTTGTGGTGATTGGAAACAGGACTGGATTCCACTCCCGCACTCCCTAAACCCGCAGGGGGCACCGATGCCATCTGTGGCACCTCTACTGCAATCCTAGCGGAGATCAGCTACCTCGACACCAGCCGCAGATTGGACCTGGAACTGGTTGCTCTGTGTGGCTGACAGCCACACCACGCACACGTTCACCCCTCAACCATTTCCGCGGCGTAGGTCAACCCGGGGTCAGAAGTGCTGTGGCAGCCCTCGAGACGGTGGCGGGGGGGCGGGGGAGCGGGGAGGGGAGGGGGTTTGATTCCAGATTTTGAGGCGATAGAAAGAGGAAAGACTTTCTCACCTTTGGTTTTGAAGGCAAAGTTACAATAGTTGCAGACGTATGGCCGGAGGTCTGTGTGTGTGCGAATGTGTTTCTTCAGCATGCTGGGTTTCTTGCAGCGAATTCCACATTCCTCGCACACATACTTTCCCCTTCCCCGCCCTCGCACATAAACATAATCTTCGTTGGACTTATACCTACAAAAACAATATACAAAAATACAAGAGTTAATGAACCTTACCGAGAAAACTCAAAAGAGGCTAACGGCAGGGGAGAGAAGGAGGCAGGAAACAAGAGACACATTGTAGGGTAAGGAACTTCAAAGAAGTATCACACCACTAAAGGTGAAGGAGGTTAAAATAAGACTGTGATGGACAGTAAAAAAAAAAGTCCAGTTTATATGGTACATTTACTGTTATGAAAAAGGAAAACTGGCTATGGACCGAGCCTGGAGTTATATTGGCACTAGCTGCCCAGGGTAGAGCTTTCATTTGAAAGAAAAAAAAAGCTCGACTTCCAGCCAATACAACGGCAGCATCCAACTTAAACCCTGGTGGGACTATCCCTCCTCTCTCCGTAGAGTTACACTTGTGTTAAACAATTATCTGTCACCTTCTGCCTTCCCTCCCCCCTGCCCCTTCTCGCTTGCCCCTTGCTGATTTTCTGTCTTCATGTCGTTGGTGAAAGCCACTTAGGTTGTGAAGAACACACAGTAAATAGTACATATTTATTAGTAAAACGTGAAAACACGTATCGATATAGTCAGTGCTACAAGCTGGTTAGAACGATGTGGGAATTTTTTCAAGGAATTGTTGATTTTTTTTTGCAGGAGAAATGCTCAGATTTGTACATCACATTAACAAAAAAAAATCTCACATATATGTTATCAATTCCAATTCTTTCCTTTAATTTTTTTTAAATTTCCTCACTTCTCCTGTCAGCTACAGGCCCTTCAATTCAGCTAGTTCGATGGCTGCAGCAGCCCCTTGGGGGAAGCAACGCAATTCTCTCCTCGAGCGATGTGTACATGCAAACACGCGCACGCACGCACACACACACACACACACACACACAGACAGACAGACACACACACAGACAGACAGACCGACCCAAACACACACGCACTTTCCAGCTGGGGAGCAGCCATGATTCTTAGTCAGACAGAAAACCTCCTCAAAAGAATCCAACTGACTGAAACCAAATCTGGTCGGCTTTGGTGAGGGGGGGGTGGGTGGGGAGTGACCGCTAAACCCAGCGTTTGGTGCACTGTACTATGTCGCCAACCACTGCAAAGGGGCAGCGCATACCATTAATTTAACAGCCACAGAACTAACATGTCAGGCACTAAATTACCGTGCGATCTGGGTGTTGAAAATGACATAAATCTCGCGGCAAATGACCGTTCTCTGGCAGCTCTGTTGGACTTGAAGCGTTTTCGCCCAGATGCTGTCTTTCTCACCAGAGTTTATTTTGACTTTATTCATCTCGTAAACTTTTACAAGTGTTCACAAAAATAAAAAGAGAATTTGTTGATTCAGATTTTAGTCCCCTGCTGGAATTGCAACATGGCCCCGGACATGGCGAGCAGATGTTCGGGACACTTTCGTTTGAGTTTAACCTGGGCACTTTTCTTTTCCAAAGATGATAGCGGGTGGGGGTGGGGGATGAAACTTGGGTTGCCAACCCTCCAGGATTGCCCTGGAGCCTCCAGGAATTAAAGACGAATCTCCTGAACACTGCCGCGAGCAACACCCAGGGGAAAAATCATAGGGGCATTAAATAAAAACTGATGTTCTTAAAAAAACATTTTCTTTGAACACTTTTGTTCACTAGTTCTAAAAAATATTGGACATGGGGAAAAAAAAGGCTGTTTGACTGACAGTCAAGAATCATCCAATTGAGTCTGTTCACTTTTCGATTGGCCGTGGGAAGGTGGTGCATCTCGAGGATGGATGTGACGGGTGACCAATGGCGAGAGTGTGGGGGCGGGGCGGTTGGAGGCAGGAGGTAAAGTGATGAAACCTCCAGGAATACGTCTGACCAGAGTTGGCAACGAGTTTTCTACCCAAACAACTTACGGTGCAGTCAGAAGTACTGCTTGTGAAACTAGTGAACGTTTCCTGAAATAGCTCCCTCTTTCCAGTCACGTGCGTCTTCGGGCTTTGAGCCGGAACTCTACGGTGTTATCTTAAATGTTAAAATCTTTCTTGAATGAGATCTTACTGGTCCACAGGGGTAACAGATGCAAACTTGAAGCCATTTTCTCTTGGGTTGCAGTTCTAATATTTTCATATCATTTGCATCAGACAAACAAACGCAATGACACAAGGTTCTTTATTTTAGCTCTGGGCTGTACAAAGGGGGTTTTACAGTCCTACAGTACTGTATCTGCAACCACACACCATCTGTATCAGTGCTCTGTTTTTGAGTCAGCAAATTAGATATGCATCGGCAGACAGTGACTGTTTTAACTGGCAACAGAGTGAGTATTGTCAACTGAGCTGCAAGCATTTCCAACATACTTCACCCTGAACTGTTTTGTAAGGCTCTCCTGACCCAAGTTAAAGGGGAATTTTAGTATGGAGATATATTGAGAGAGTATTTAACCCTTGTGTGGGGTATTTATATTTTTTTAATTGGGTGTGGGAGGAGGTTGGGTAATTTATTTGTTGTTTAAGCAATCTCATTCATTTGCCTTTTTTCCCCCTAAATCCTCTCCTTTTCTGAACACGGCACTCCAAACCCTCCTCTATGTTGCTCGACGGTTATTGTTCATGTGCGAGTCCATGTAATTTGTTGGCAGTCTAATCCATCACTGATCTACTTGGCCCAGTACTGCACAGTTGCTTTAGCAACTGAACTATGGTGGGAGGGGGGCAGGGGGAAGTCGTTATTCATCTGTTTCAATGGACCAGACATGCCGGATGGTGGGCAGCTTAAGAGGGTCATCATTAACAATGATCACAAATCATCATTTGCGGAGAGTCAGGCAAAAAAGTAAGACCGTAAAAAGGATTGGTGCCAATGAGCTCGATGTTAGGGAAAGGACACACACAAATTGAAGGAATGTCCCCTCCTGAAGGCGTATACTGGGGTACGCACACTTCATTGGATGAAGCCAACCCTCTAAATGGCAGGGCTGGCTGTGCGCGGTTGGGCAGCGAACATCACAGGACTATTCAGTTACAGGGGCACATCCCAGCCGACCCTGATCCTGTCCTCACCAGATGTCCACATACAAGCATTTTTCAGCAGAATTGCAATCAGGAGGCCTTGGGCGGGGGGGGGGGGGGGGGTGTAATTTTAACCTAACTCGCCGGGCGGGAAACCCATGGGATCGGGAGGGATGCTGGTTTTACACCTCGTCCAATATCACTCTCCAGTGACTTCAACGGAGAGTAAAATCGGGGCGCGGGGTAAAACCAGCGTCACACCCGATCCCGTCAGTTTTCTGACGGGCGGGTTAGGTTAAAATTACCCCCTTAAGTGTCCAATCCCTACTGTCACGCAGGATTAACTGCAGCTAACAAATTCAATGCAGGCTCTTTTTAAAAACACTGCCGGCATATTTATATCTCCCTTCTACACGACAGCAGATACACGAGGGGTTTTATTTTGCCGGAGGTTCCGTCTTGTGAAGGTATTTTCTTCCATTTTTTCTTTGCATCTCCCAGTACTGAGAGCTGGGCAGAAATGATTCTGGGTCTCCCCCAGCGCCACTCTGAAATCAGTCACTATGCGGTGTGGGAGAGCAGCCTGTTTCGGGACATCACTGTGTGGTAAATCTCTGGCCTGAACCCAGAGTCTCATCACACAGCTAAACTTAACCCTAAATGTGTTGCTTCACATTCGGGATATGTCTTTAGCAAAAACAGCAGAGCTGGCTCACACACAGCCCCCAGAACTCACCAATGACTGTTCCCAATTTCTTTTTGAGACTGATGTTAAAGGGGAAAGACAGGTGACAGAGCCTCGGAGAAGCTCAACCTTGGATAAGCTCACAAAGCTTATACCATGGGTATGCTCACAAAGTCTTGGTTAAGCTCAAAACACCTTGGGGAGCGCACGCAGCCTCGGGCGAGGTCACAGAGTCTTGGATCAGAAAAGACTATTGCAATCTATCTCGCAGGACTCAATTGTACCGAAAATATTTTCATTGATTCCATTTTGAAGACCTTGGAAATTCAAACGCAATCTTATCTATTACATAAATGCATTTTATCTAGAAAATCACAACTTAAAATAATCCCCTTCTCCCCCTCCACCGCACCCAGCTGTGCAATGCCCTCAGATCATTCAGTATCAGCATCAACATCACACCTGGTAAAGATTCAAAAGGACTTAATGAATTGAACATTACTTTTGAAAGGTAAGAAGATGCAATAGTCCAATAATCTGAGCCACTCTCCGCTGGCATTACCCACTGACATCACAAGGCTCGGAGGAGGATACATCTGATAATGGATTTCTGATGGAAGCGGAATCATATCTTGCACAGGATTATATTATGGCACAGTATGATACTCTAACCCTGCAACTTTACTGCATACACACACAGTACCGCACCTTACAACACAGAAGAGACCAGTCAGCTCAACACTACCGTCGGGAGCTTTATCCACCGGTAGCGCATTTCAAGAAGTCAGGGAACATGGCAACATTAAGAACAGGAGGAGGCCATTCAGCCCCTCGGGCCTGCTCCGCCATTCAATTAGATCATGGCTGATCTGTACCTCAACTCCATTTTCCGACCTTTGCTCCATATCCCTTGACACCCTTGCCTAAAATCTATTGATCTTAGTCTTGAAAGCTCCTCCAGCATCCACAGCCTTTTGGGGGAAAAGAGAGTTGCAGATTGCTACTACCCTCTGGCCACTAATTTTAATTAATCGCGGTTCCTGACATGCATGGCCGAGCCACCCCACTGGTAGGGCATATTTGTAAAATCAGCCCTGAAATCTCCATCGTTCACCTCTGATGAACCAAGCTCCAAATCCACCCATGATTTGAAGACTCTCTTTGAGGAGTACTGGCAGCTCAGAAGGAACAAGAGTCCCACAGAATGAAACTTCTCCACATTTGGCACTAATTCAAGAATCCCAGACTAATTAGGCCTAGGGTTTAAAGAACAGCAAACAACCAGACAAATGGTACGAGACACATCTACAGCTGGTACTTAAGTACACAGTCACAGCAAAGTGAAGGAAACTTAGTATTGCTGAAAACTTGGAGCGGTTATTGAATGGAAAATTGAAATGTACTGCGTTATACTCGGAAGTTGTTTTATTTAACAAAAATAGTCAATCTACGAATAAAAAAAATTGATTGTCACTCTCTCGCATAAGAAATGAAGGAAGGAATAGTCATCTTAGGACCACTGTTAGACTGAAATATAATTTTCCCTTGGATGTCCATTGAAGGGTCTATATGTTGGGTATACACCCCATCAAGGTTCACGAGCCTGGAAAATAATTGAAGTCTTCGTATAGAAACCTTTTGTCTGTTATTTTAACAGAGGTGTTAAACTGCCTAAAATAGATATGTTAGCGGCTATATTAATCTGCTGGGGAGAGCCATTTACAGGCGTCAGCCTTGGCTCAGTGGGTAGCACTCTCGCCTCTGAGTCAGAAGGTCGTGGGTTCAAGACCCACTCTAGAGACTTGTGCACAAAATCTAGGCTGACACTTCAGTGCAGTTCTGAGGGAGGGCTGCGGTGTCTTTTGGATGAGACGTTAAACTGAGGAACCTTCTGCCTTCTCAGGACATTTGCCAAACTGTTCGTGGGACCTTGCTGTGTACAAATTGGTTACCACGTTGCCTTGACATTACGACGTTGCAAAAGTATTTCATTGGCTGTGAGGCGCTTTGGGATGCCCTGAAGTTTGTGAAGGACGCTATAAAAATCCACGTTCTTTACTTGATACCAATACATTAAGTAGTTAAGACTCAACAACGCTGCCACGGAGCACAATACAACCTCAGAAACAACAGCGGGAAGCCGGAAATGGGAAGCTAAACTCAGACACAATTTTTGTTCTGGAGTGGCCCCAGTTTGGCAAAATTGAAATCATTGTCACAATGTAAAATATATAATTATACCAGAATAACAGATCTGCCACAACAAGTATTGTTACAGTGAAACGTGTACCAAAGAAAAAGTAAAAGGACAGCAACAACCTGCATTTATATAGCGCCTTTAACGTTAGAAACATCTGATAGTGCTTCACCAAGGTGTAATCAGAAAAAAATGGATGCCGAGACTAAAGGAGGAGATATTAGGAGGATATAGATTAGTCAAAGAGGTGGGTTTGAAGGAGGGTCTTAAAGAAGGACAGGGAGGTGCAGGGGTTTAGGAAGGGAATTCCAGAGCGTGGGGTCTAGATGCGGCCGCCAATAGTGGGGCAAATGGCAGAGTGGGGGGGGGGGGGGGGGGGAGAGGAGATTGAGAAGAGTCCAGACTCAGATGAACGGAAGGTTCCGAGGGGGCTGGATGAGGATGACGTAGATAGGCAAGAGCAAGGCTATGAAAGGATTTAAACATAATAATGAGGTTTTAAATTGCAGATATTGGGGGAACCAGGAGCCAATGTAAGTCAGCAAGAACAGGAGTGATGGGTGATCAGAACTTGGTGTGGGATATGGCCAGCAGAGCTTTGGATGAGCTGAAGTTTACAGAAGGTGGAGGACAGGAGGCCGGTCAGAAGAGCACTGGAATAGTCGAGTCTGGAGGTGACAAAGATGTGGAGGGGAGTTTCAGCAGCTGATGGGCTGAGGCAGAGGGAGAGGGAGGAGGTGGGCGATGTTACAGAAGTGGAAGAAGGTGGTCTTTGTGATGCAGAGGATATGGGGTCGGAAGCTCAGCTCAGAGGCACCAAGGTAGCAAATAATCTGGTTCAACCTGCAACACTGACCGGGAGGGGGATAGAATCGGAGTCAAGAAAGTGATGGCATAGTAGATTTCTTGTGAGATAAAGCAAACTTAAGTGCCTTCAATGTTTAAATTAATAAAATTAATCAACACCAAACCAATATATATTTTTCAAATTCTGTACATAATTTCAAAGTTTGCAAATGTAGTAAACAGAGACGATAGCAACAGACTTCAGGAGGACATAGACAGACTGGTGAAATGGGCAGACACAGGGCAGATGAAATTTAACGCAGAGAATTGTGATGTGATACATTCTGGTCGGAAGACTGAGGAGAGGCAATATAAACTAAATGGTACAATTTTGAAGGAAGCGCTGGAACAGAGAGACCTGGGGGTTCACGTACACAAAACTTTGAAGGTGGCAGCACAAGTCAATGAGGCTGTTCAAAGGCATACGGGATCCTTGGCTTTATAAATAGAAGCATAGAGTACAAAAGCAAGGAAGTTATGCTAAACCTTTATAAAACATTGGTTAGGCCCCAGCTGGAGTATTGTGGCCAATTCTGGACACCACATTTTAGGAAGGCCTCAGAGAGGGTGCAGAAGCGATTTTCTGGAATGGTACCAGTGATGAAAGACTTTAGTTACGCGGAGAGACTGGAGAAGCTGGGATTGTTTTCCTTAGAGCAGAGAGGGTTAAGGGGAGATTTGATAGAAGCTTTCAAGATCATGAAGGGTTTCGACAGAGTAACTGAGAAGAAACTGTTTCCAGTGGCAGAAAGGTCGGTAACCAGAGGACATGAGAATTAAGGAAATTGGAAAAAGAACCAGAGGCGAGATGAGGAAAAAAAAAATTTACGCAGCGAGTTGTTCTGATCTGGAATGTGCTGCCAGAAAGGGCGGTGGAAGCAGATTCAATCGTAACTTTCAAAAGGGAATTGGATAAATACTTGAAATGGAAAAATGTGCAGGGCTATGGGGAAAGAACAGGGGAGCGGGACTAATTGGATAGCTCTTTCAAAGAGCCGGCACAGGCACGATGAACCGAATGGCCTCCTTCTGTGCTTCTATGATTCAGCTCAAACTGATCTGAGCCATATTTATGCTCCAAACGAGCCTCCTCCCACTCTACTTCATCTAACCCTATCTGCATTTCCTTCTATTCCTTTCTCTCTCATTTATTTAACTAGCTTCCCCTTAAAGGCATCTATATTATTTGCCTCAACTACTCCATGTGGAAGCAAGTTCCACATTCTAACCACACTCCAGGCAAAGGAATTGATCCTGAATTCTTTAATAGATTTATTAGTGACTAACTTATATTTATGGTCCCTAGTTTTGGACTCTCGCACAAGCAGAAACATCTTCTCTATGTCTACCTTGTCCAAACCCTTAAAGATCCCTTAGGTCACCCATCAGCCTTCCCCTTTCCAGAGAAAAGAACCCTAGCCTATTCAGTCTTTCCTGGTGTTATAGCTATGCACATTTTGGTCTGTGATCCATTATAGCATAATGATTGATAGTAGTATATAGCCCATGTGATGCTCTAAGGCCTTGTCACTCATCTCAAGTTGATATTTTGTCGTATTTTTGCATTTGTTAGAAATCTGAACAATGAGAAGGGAATTCTAATTCCATTTGTAGCTTCCCAACACAAAGATCCCTCACAAAACACACATCAAACAAAAAAAAAAATTGGTTTATGAACTTCTGCACGTTTGAGAGTCTGGCAAGTAACAGTGCTAGATTTGTACTGGGGCCTAGAGTCCAGCTTTTCATTCTCGGCCTACACTTGGGGGTTTACTGCAATCAAATCTACTTACTCTGCTGCACTGAATTTGAACGCTTGTTCATTAATTTTCTGTTCCTCAAGAACTGAGCACAAAGATGAGGGAACGTGGACAACTATTTTTGCCTTTGGCGTGGTTGCTGAGTTTTAATGATGTTTAATTGGTGTGAGCCGCAAGAACAACACTGTGGGTCTGCTTTGGCTGCTGTTCCGTCTGCTGGACTGGGATGAAGAGGTTGCCAAATCGGACACTGTCTATAGAATCATAGAATGATACAGCACAGACGGAGACCATTCGACCCATCGTGCCTGTACTGGCTCTTTGAAAGAGCTATCCAATTAGTCCCACATCCCCTGCTAATTCCCCACGGCCATGCAAATTTTTCCCCCTTCAAGTATTTATCCAATTCCCTTTTGACAGTAATTATTGAATCTTCTTCCACCGCCCTTTCAGGCAGTGAATTCCAGATCATAGCAATGATCTATTCCTCCAGTTAGCATCAGTTTGTAAAAAGAATATCCGCTTTAAAAAAGGTTATATACTTTTTTTTTTAAAATGGAGTTGTTCGCCTCAAGTGAGTATGGCTAAAACAAAAACAAAGCCACAATCCACGGGCTCTGCCTACTTCCTTGGCAGCATCTACTTCAGTGCAGTGTTGAGGGAGTGCTGCACTGTTGGATGAGATGTTAAACGAGGCCTCATCTGCCTGTTCAAGTGGATGTAAAAGATCCCATGGTGCTATCAAAAGCAGAGTTATCCCAGTGACCTACCCAACATTCCTCCCTCAACCAACACCACCAAACTAGATTAACTGGTCATTGCAGTTTGCTGTGTTCAAATTGGTTGTTGTGTTTGCCTACATAACAGCAGTGATTACACTCCAAAAATACTTCACTGGCTGTAATGCGCCTTGGGATGTCCTGAGGTCATGAAAGGTGCTGTACAAATGCAAGTCTTTCTTTCTTTTATTTCCTTATGGATTCAGGGAGGAATTTCCCTGAATTTTGATGTATCTCGCTCTTAAAAATAAACACTGCTCCATCTGTTTAAAACGGTTTGCAAATCGGTCTCATTCGTTTTGATCATAAATCTCAATCCCAATGCTGACAGTTCCAAGATGCATCTTTATCCACATTAAATTATTGGAATTGGCTAATAAAGCGTCAAAATTACTGAGTCACAACAGGGTCACATTTCATTAAATATTTAACGGGCTGTATCAATGTCTATTGTTGCCTGTGTTGTAGTTAGTTGTGACGAAATCGGAGGCGGCTTGTACAGAAGAATATGCATTTTTTGTTATTTTATATCCATTTCCTCCTTCACGTGCGCGGTCTCTCTCTGTCTCCCTCCCTTCCTTTTCCCACAAATAGCTCTCCTCCCAATCATCTCACTGAAGCACCATACCCTGATTTACCTCAGGGCCAATTTTAACCCTGTCCGCTTGGCGGGAACGGGGTGGGTGGCTGGTAAAAATGGCGGTCGGTGCTTCACACCTGCGTTCCCTACGCGGTCATGCCTGCCGCCATTTTTAATGCCGGGTTTTGGGCAACGTCAGGGCCGTCCGGCAGGAAGGCTCCTCATTAGTAAACGTCGGGGTCCGATGACGTCATTCGGAAGCAGGCGCAATTTTAACTGCCGATCGCGGCAGCAACGCCCGGTGCCAGTGACAGCCGGCGACAGGCAGGATCGTGGCCAGAAGAGGCCCAGGTACCTTTACGTTTGTTTTTTTTATATATAAGGTTTCCTTGTGGGCTAGGAGGAGGCAGGAGCCCCACAAGGAAACCTTGGGCTTCCCTTGCTCCGGGCCTGTTGGGCGACCAATGTCAGGAGTATAGGGGGCAGGAAAGGGAGGTTAGAGGTAGGAGGTCATGTTATGACACCTCCAAGAATACGTCCAACCAAAAATTCTGCAACCCGAGCTGTCACGGCCTGCTAGAATGAAGAATAGCCAAATGAGGCGGCTGCCATTGGTGGAACTGGTTCTCGAACAGGAGTTGCTGCCTTCAGGAGTGAGGGGGGGGGGGGGAAGAAAACTGGGCAAAAAATAAAAATAATAATCAAACTCGTCCTATATTCCAATAAATACGGTAGTTGTAAGGCTTGCTGTCTGATAGGCCGTAGAGAGTTACCACATGGTCGGCCTGTAACTCTGGAATGCTTTTAAACAAACTCTCACAGTAAGCCCATCTGCAAGTAATCATTTCCTACCCAAAGACTATGCACTTTCAAGAAAAAGCACTCACTACTGCACACAACAAATTCTACACGGTTTTTAGAATAACAATCTTTCCAGCAATTAATAAAGCTTCCCTTGTGGAAGTGGGCTCCATACATTAATTCCATGCTCCTTGATTACACCACAATCCCAGCAGAACCCCATCTGATTTCGCAAAGACCGTGAGCCAAAGGTCTGCCGTTTTACATCCATTCTGAATCCGAAATAAGTCATCAGATCTCCCTGAGATTTGCACCAGCCTCATTTACTTGGTTCTGATGAAGGGGATCCCCAACCAATTCTTTTATTCTTTTCAAAGAAAGAATGAAAGAACTTGCATCTATATAGCGCCTTTCACGACCTCAGGATGTCCCAAAGCGCTTTACAGCCAATTAAGTACTTTTGAAGTGTGGTAGCTCAGTGACTCAGTCGGTAGCACTCTCTCCTCTTGAGTCAGAAGGTTGTGAGTTCAAGTCCCACTCCAGAGACTTGAGTACAAAATATAAGCTAACACTCCGGTGCAGTACTGAGGGAGTGCTGCACTGTCGGAGGTGCCGTCTTTCGGATGAGACGTTAAACCGATACCCGTTAAATCGTCTGCCCCCTCAGGTGGACGTAGAAGATCCCACGGCACTATTTCGAAGAAGAGCAGGGGAGTTGTAATGTTGGTAACGTGACAGCCAATTTGCGCACAGCAAGGTCCCACAAACAGCAATGTGACACTGACCAGAAAATTTAATAGTGATATTAGGGATAAATATTGGCCAGGACACCGGAGAGAACTCCCCTGCTCCTCTTCGAAATAATGCCGTGGGATCTCCTACGTCCACCTGAGAGGGCAGACGAGGTATCAGTTTAACGTCTCATCCGAAAGACGGTACCTCCGACAGTGCAGCACTCCCTCAGTACTGCACCGGAGTGTCAGCTTAGATTTTGTACTCAAGTCTCTGGAGTGGGACTTGAGCCCACGACCTTCTGACTCAGGAGGAGAGAGCGCGACCCACTGAGTCAAGCTAATCTCAGATTGCTGTTGCTTATCCTTCTCGGACAGCTTCCAAATTCCTCACCATCTGAAATTCTTTGTAGGGCTGCTTTGTTCTATCAACAAGCTTCTAAGGGCACTTCTAGGAAGGCGGCAATTACAGCGAGGGTTGTTTTGACCGGTTTATTGACAGACTGGGATGTGTCTGGTGTCTCCACACTGGCATTACAAAGTGAACTATTTATAAAACACACCAGGGATTACCCTGAGGCAGATGATATTTATCCCTTCGCTGACTCTACCACAGGGTAAAAACTAATTTGTAGACAATCGTTTGCAGATGTGGTGGCCGTACACCGTGAAGGTCTTCAGTGAATTATTTGCTGAGGTTTAGGCTGGCTATGATTTTTGCTTCAAATGTGCTCTGCTCCAAATGAACATTTCTGTTTTACCTTTTATCTCTGTACTGTGGAACAACTGGCTCACTCCAAAAGTGCAAACGACCAAAGAATTCATTGCCGTTTCCCCTCCCACTGTGGCGAGAAGCCTGGTCTCCTCTGGGCAGTTCTCCAGACAGCCCAGTTAGATGGTGGGCTCAGCAAGTGGGGGCTTAGACCTGCCTTCCTCCCCTCCATGGCACACCACTTCACAGGAGCATAATCCGACAGAATTTGACACCGAGCAGCACGAGGAGATGTTAGGACAGGTGACCAAAAGGTGGGTTTTAAGCAGCATCTTAAAAGGAGGAGATGGAGGGAGGCGGAGGGGGTTAGGGAGGGAAAGGAACCATCTCGAGCGGCTTCCTCACGTTCCGCAGAGGGGCAAACGATTTGCTGCAGCAAGTGATGCGTCACTGCTGCAACACTGGCACTTTCACAGCCTCGCAGGCTTTTCGAGCATGAGTTCGAGTTACTCGGGCAGTAAATTACGCCACATGTGCTAAGTGTGGAAACCTGCATGGTTGTTGCATTCTGCCAAATCAGTTGCCCTTTGAGCTGATGCATCCCGCTGTGTCAAGGAATTGCAGTATAAAATACAAAGAAAAAAAATCAAAGCTGTCACGCTACTGAGTCTATACTGCGTCAGCTGTGCTTTGTGAAAGTGTTAGAAAGTACATTCTACACAAGGGATGATAAATGGCCGGCAGCAAGTTGTGAGGCAGTAATTCAATCAAGCAGTTTTTGGTGACATCATAAACCACGGGGGGGAGGGTGGGGGGCGGTGGTTATGAATTACTGCAAAATCACATAGATCGAACTCTTCAAACACACTGCCAGTTACTTGTTATTCTTTATGATACATACTCGAGTAGGTCTTTTTAATGTTCTTTAAAACTAATGAGTAGAAGCAGCTTGACAAAGGCAGGCAAAAGGGCAAACAAATAAAAAGGCAGGCTGAAGCCATGAAGACTCTTGTAGCACAATGTTAACTTTCCTAACAGAACACAGGTAGGTATCTCTCACACTGTACAATATATTACACTACACAGCACATTCATTCTAAATAAAGTGTGGCACAGGATTTATAAGCTGTAAAAGAAAAAGAAAGAATTTGCATTTATATAGCGCCTTTCAGAACCTCAGGACATTCCAAAGCAAGTTACAGCCAATGAAGTATTTTTGAAGTGCAGTCACCGTTGTGATGTAGGAAATGCTGCAGCCAATTTGCGCACAGCAAGATCCCACATTCAGCAATGTGATAATGACCAGATCATCTGTTTCAGTGATGTTGGTTGAGGGATAAATACTGGCCTGGACACCGGGGAGAACTCCCCTGCTCTTCTTTGAAATAGCGCCAAGGGATCTTTTACGTTCACCCGAGAGGGCGGACGGGGCATCGGTTTGACGTCTCATCCGAAAGACGGCACCTCCGACAGTGCAGCACTCCCTCAGTACTGCATTTGAGCATCAGCCTACATTATGCTCTCATGTCTCTGGAGTGGAACTTGAACCCACCGCCTTTTCACTTCGAGGGAAGAGTGCTATCAACTGTGCCAAGCTCACAATGTAGGAGTGGTTTATAGAATCATACAGCACAGGCGGCCATTCGGCCCATCGTGCCTGTGCCATCGCTTTGAAAGAGCTATCCAATTAGTCCCACTCCCCTGCTTTTTCACCATAGCCCTGCGATTTTTTCCTTTTCAAGTATATATCTAATTCTCTTTTGAAAGTCACTATTGAACCTGCTTCCACCGCCCTTTCAGTCAGCACATCATAACAACTCGCTGCATAAAAAAATGTTTCCTCATGTCGCCTCTGGTTCTTTTGCCGATCACCTTAAATCTGCGTCCTCGAGTTACCGACCCTTCGGCCACTGGAAACAGTTTCTCCTTATTTACTCTATCAAAACCGATCGTGATATTGAATCTCCCCATAACTTTCTCCGCAGGAGTCAGCGCCTTCAGATGGGAAGGGGAGGGGAGGGAAGAGTTATAACAAAGAAAGGTTCTGTCGGTCACTAAACACAAACAAAACAAACCGTGTGTACGTATGACACATTTGTTACGTGAGCAAAGTACAAGGAAAATGCAGAGCAATGAATATTTTTTCAAAGTGTGCTTAAAAAAAATGCTACTTCAGTTCTCAAAGGGTTAAGAAATGTTACCTTTCACTTTCCCCCACCCTTCCTCCCTCCACCGAGAAAGAAAGACTTGCATTTATATAGCGCCTTCCACGACCTCAGGACGTCCCAAAGCGCTTTACAGCCAATGAAGTACTTTTGAAGTGTAGTCACTGTTGTAATGTAGGAAACGTGACAGCCAATTTGTGCACAGCAAGATCCCACAAACAGCATTGTGATAATAACCAGATAATCTGTTTTTTGTGATGTTGGTTGAGGGATAAATATTGGCCCCAGGACACCGTGAAGAACTCCCCTGCTCTTCTTCAAAATCGCGCCATGGGATCTTTTATGTCCACCTGAGGTGGCAGACGGGGCCTCATTTGAAAGACGGCACCTCCGACAGTGCAGCACTCCCTCAGTACTGCACTGGGAGTGTCAGCCTAGACTTTTGCGCTCAAGGCATCTTCTGCAGTGGGACTTGAACCCACGACCTTCTGACTCAGAAGGAGATTGCTACCCACTGAGCCACGGCTGACGCCGATGATAAAGACTGAGAGGGCGGTGACAGTTTTGAAGCAATGAATCAGCTGGCAAATGACGTCTTTTGCTCTCACTCAGGGGAGTCGGTCAGTGGGAACACATCTCAGTGGGCAGTCCCCAGTTCGTCAACCACTGAGCTCATTTCAGGCCCTCGGGGGGAATTAACAGATCAAAAACAACGTTAATAAGAGTGAAAGCCAATTCTAAATGAATTATTTTGCATAGCTTTTCCCCTAGTTCTTACTGACTGAGCACTCGAAGAATAATGGAGTGGCTCTTGGAATGAAGTAGGCAGGCACTCATCACGTATTAATATGGTAACGGGTTTCAAACTCAGCTAAGAACGAGTGAACTATGAATACAACCAAACTAGGCGACTATAAAGCACCAAACCACATCTAATCAGGTTTCAGCCAGTTCTGTTAGTTTATCATTCTACACGACAGAGGCCAACACTAGCTGGAAGTCTCCCAATTGGCTTTCGCTCAGCTCAATCAGCCGTTGGCATTACATGTCCCTTTCTACTGCAAGATTGCTCCCAATGACGAGCAGTGAGGTCAGAGATGGCCCCGGCACTATAAACAACCCAGTCTTATTGTGACTGGAGGCCCTGGAACATCCCTTCAACAAGGGATTTTGACTGGTGCCACCAGCAGCACTACATGGAAGCTGTGTGTGCTGATGGCACTGGCACAATGAGTCATATGGCCTCCTTCTGTGCTGTATCATTCTATGAAGTGAGGGTCTGCTAATTTGGGACCAGGTCAGGCTTTGGGTAGGCTCACCAAGCAGCTCATCAGCACAGGGCAGTGATGTGCCTCCCACATTACAACAACGACAAATTGCATTTATATCGCGCCTTTATAGTAAAACGTCCCAAAGCACTTCACATGAGCGACTATCAAACAAAATTTGACACCGAGCCACATGAGGAGATATTAGGGCAGGTGGCCAAAAGGTTGGTCAAAGAGGTAGGTTTTAAGGAGCCTCTTAAAGGAGGAGAGAGAGAGGCGGAGAGGTTTAGGGAGGGAATTCCAGGGTCAAGGCAGCTGAAACCACAGCCACCAATGGTGGAGTGATGAAAATCAGGGATGCACAAAAGGCCATAATTGGAGGAGCACAGGGATCTCGGGCGGTTGTAGGGGGTTACAGAGATAGGGAGGGGGCCAGGCCATGAGGGATTTGAAAACAAGGATGAGAATTTTAAAACTGAACAGTTTGGACCTCCCCCGATATTGATAAACATCCGCAGACAGACTGGCAAACTCTGCACTAGCTGCCCAGGTGCCAGTGACATACTCCACTGTGGCACAGTATAAAGAGGGCGTGTGGGGGCAATAATGGTAAATGGCACAATTAGTGATCCGCTTTCAGCGACTATACTTCTGTGGTGTCCTTGCAGCTAAATCTGTGCAGCAGAGGAGCTAACAGCCTGGGAGTGTGAAAATAGCCACAGTTAGAACGTTTTTCATGGCTACAAGAAACGAACAGTTCTTTACATTAAGAACTGGTGCAAGCTTTCTCAGAGGTGCATTGGTTCTCGCTTGATGGGAGCAAGAGTTGGAGGCAGGACTGTAGCAATCCAGACTGCGATTTGCCCGTCTGTCCGGTGCGACTCCAAGCCGCAAGGTCACCTATAAATCACCCCTTTGTGTTTCTGCCGATCCCATTCTGGAGCAGGAAGAGCTTCTACAACCAGCAGAGTCATCATAGCACATCCTTTTTAATCAAAAAAGACAACCCGATTGAGTTTGTCATCAGCCAAACGGGGAGAGAATAAAATGCCAAAAGAACAACTTCTGGAATTTCACTTCCTAATCCCTGTGCTTCCCTTCATAATCCCTCTGTTACATCCTGGTTTTGCCAAAGGCCCGTCATTGTTCTGCGGGCAGATTTCCCTGCCTCGGTGACATCCCTCGTGCTCAGAGCAGCGGGAGTAGAATAACTTTAGTTTTAGAGTCAGAATCGATCAAAGAGCCTGGATTTCTGGCAGACTGCTTGGCAACTAGCTCATCTTCAAACTAGTTTTAAAAGTCCGAGTGCCTGAGTTTCAAGAGTGGCGCTCCAACATGAATAAAAAATCTGCTCTGTGCAGCGCAAAATGGCTTAAATGGTTTGAATTCATGGATCTGTGATAGAGGACGTGGGGAGAGAGTGCAGGGTTTTGTTTGTTGGTGTCCCGAGTGATCATGATCAGCAGGCACAGTATCAAACTTCACGCTTAGCATGATCCACCTCATGCCATCAGTTTCATTCTTGTGCTACAGGGTGTTGATCGATTTGATGGAAGCCCTGTCCCAATACCAATAGGACACCGTTCACCTTGAAATGTTTTGCACAATAAATTGCTCTCAAAGTGCAGTGGTTGTTGTTATGTCGGCAAAGGTACCAGCAATGCCCCACGAGCAGCAATGAGATGAATCTGTTTTTAGCTGGTAGTAAGGGAATTTTGGTCAGGAAACTAGGAGAGCTCCTTGCTCTTTTTTGAATATCTTCAACAGGGCTCCTCACCTCAGCCTCGATGTAGTGTCTCATCCAAAGGATAGCACCTCCAGCAAACACTCCCTCAGTCCCACACTAGAGTGTCTGCCTAGATCATACTGAACTGGGAACAAGGCGGCAAACATAGCAAGTGGATGAATATCTTTTAAATATTTTAAGCAAAAATTCTGTACAAATAAACCAGTTATCAAATTGGCAGTGGCCTACGATGACAGTGGTCCAAGTCTACGTCAACTACCATTACAGCCAGTGCTGTACTTCATTCAGCAAAACAAATATTGACCATCAGTCCATCTAGTATTACCGTCCTGGAGGCACTAATGTACTTTAAATACTGGGAAATCTTGCTTTCTACCGGGTAATCATGCTACACTATTAAAGTCAATATTAGGATAGCGTTTCATGATATGAGACTCCAAGCTCCTTAAAATCCGAATTAGCACGGCACAGGAAATACAGAACCATCACTGGCATGCAAAAATATCCTTCTGAACTATCATTAGCAATTTGACCTTTAAAGGTTATCAGCGTCCTCCAAACCACTGTGATGTTTTAATTCAGTGGGAGATAATGTGGGCCGATTGCACACACACACAAGGTGAAGAGAGGCTAGACCTTTCACAATGGCTCAAAACCAACAAACCAAAGGCGCCCTCCAGAGCATCGCTCCCATTGAGCAATTCCCTCCTGTTACACGTTTTCAGTAGAGTTCTCACCCGGAAAGAACTTGGACAACCCCAAGCTCCCATAACGTTACTTAAGTAATGAGTTAAACTAAAGCGGGAAAAATGTAATGAAATCTGTAACGACTGTTCTTCATGGAATACTGACATAGAACGAATGCTGCCTCAATTCTCTCTCCGTTGTCAACAATGGACAGAAAATGAAAGTGGTCCCGCGATTTCCCGGAATGTGTAGCCAATGAGCAAGGTAGCAGGCATTTATAAAAATCAGCCCCACAGTCTTTATTTGAACATACTCGCAATCCTCCTGGGACGTTTCTCACCGGTAGTCTGGGGTCCAAAGCATGTTTGCATTTGGTTGCTAATCTGTTTTGTCTTTTTAAGGCCACTGGTCTAAATAGGCTAATCACAGTGGCTTCTGAACTACCGAGGTCAATCAGAGGGCAGTTGTAATGGTTTGTAAACTGCAGGCTCCAGGTATGTGATTGGTTTTCATTCTCTTTTTACTTCACTTTTCCCTTCTAACATTAACCACTGTAAATGTTTATTTTAAAATGGTTTTAAAACCAAATTTTATATTTCCAGTACATTTAATATCTAACTTTTCTTCCTTACTATAAAAACAATGCAATACTACATAGAATTACTCAATTTACAGCACAGAAACAGGCCATTCGGCCTAACTGGTCCATGCTGGTGTTTATTCTGGTCCATGCTGGGGTTGTATTCTCTAGAGTTTTGAAGGTTAAGGGGTGATCTGATCGAAGTTTATAAGATATTAAGGGGAACAGATAGGGTGGATAGAGAGAAACTATTTCCGCTGGTTGGGGATTCTAGGAGTAGGGGGCACAGTCTAAAAATTAGAGCCAGACCTTTCAGGAGCGAGATTAGAAAACATTTCTGCACACAAAGGGTGGTAGAAGTTTGGAACTTTCTTCTGCAAACGGCAATCGATACTAGCTCAATTGCTAAATTTAAATCTGAGATAGATAGCTTTTTGGCAACCAAAGGTATTAAGGGATATGGGCCAACGGCAGGTATATGGAGTTAGATCACAGATCAGCCATGATCTTATCAAATGGCGGAGCAGGCACGAGGGGCTGAATGGCCTACTCCTGTTCCTATGCTCCTTATGCTCCACACGAGCTTCCTCCCACCCTACTTCATCTAATTCTATCAGCATATCCTTCCATTCCTTTCTCCCTCATGTGTTTATCTTCCCCTGAAATGCATCTATGCTGTTCACCTCAACTACTCCCTGTGGTAGCGAGTTCCACATTCTCACCACTCTCTGGGTAAAGAAGTCACGACCTGAGGTCTAACCCCTCTTCCCTTGCAGGTTGACTTCAAGTAACATTACACTAATTGGTTTCAAGAAATCTGATGCCAGTATTTCCTCCCACCACATGAACACATTGAAATTTTGCTTTAAAAAAAAAGCACAAAAGTAATTTCATTTTTACAACTGGAAGGTTGCTTTCAGCTAAGAGACATCAGCGAACAAGGTGTGCCAGCAGTTAAAGCTGTGCCTCCTGGCCAGAGGGTTCAAAGGTTGAATTGCAGGGCTCCCTCCCCCAGATTTGAGTGTTTGGGTCCTAAGGCAACCTGCCAAACAAATTCACACGTCTCAAGTGGGTGACTTATAAATATCCCAGCCAGACTAGTAAATGATGCATCACATGGAAGAGCAGAGCTACTACCTCTGCTCAGTCGAAAACCAGACAGGAACAAGGTGAGGGCGGTGGCCATAACTTGAATTCGGAAGTTCGCCGGTAATGTGAATTCATTGAAAACCCGTACTGAGGCAAAGAAATATTGGGGGAAAGTGGACTTCTGTTTTGAAAATCAGGTCTTTGGTGCCTGGTTTAGAAATTTCCGGTCACGTCACCCAAAGACAAATGGACAAAGTGGCAATCCGACATGCGAGACATTTGACCTCTGAACGAGGGAAAGTGAGAACTCGCTCACTTTCACAGAATCATAGGACGATACAGCACAGGAGGCCGCCATTCAGCCCATCATGCCTGTGCTGGCCCTTTGAAAGAGCTATCCAATTAGTCCTACTCCCCTGCTGTTTCCCCGTAGCCCTGCAATTTTTTTCCCCTTCAAGTATTTATCCAATTCCCTTTTGCAGCTCATTCCAGATCACAACAGCTCGCTGCGTAAAAAAATATTTCTCTTCATCTCCCTTCTTGTTCTTTTGCCAATTACCTTAAATCTGTGTCCTCTGGTTACCGACCCTTCTGCCACTGGAAACCGTTTCTCCTTATTTACTCTATCAAAACCCTTCATGATTTTGAACCCCTCTATTAAATCTTCCTTTAACCTTCTCTGCGAAGTGATACATTTTGGCAGGAAGAATGAGGAGCGGCAATATAAACTAAATGGTACAATTCTGAAGGAGGGGTGAAGAAACAGAGAGACCTGGGGGTATATGTGCACAAATCTTTGAAGGTGGCAGGACAGGTTGAGAAAGCAGTTAAAAAAGCATATGGGCGCGATAAATAGAGGCATAGAGTACAAAAGCAAGGAAGTTACGTTGAACCTTTATAAACACTGGTTCGGTCACAACTGAAGTAGTGTGTTCAATTCTGGGCACCGCCCTTTAGGAAGGATGTGAAGGCCTTAGAGAGGATGCAGACAAGATTTACATTAATGGTTCCAGGGACGAGGGACTTCAGTTATGTGGATAGACTGGAGAAGCTGGGGTGGTTGTTCTTAGAGCAGAGAAAGTTAAGAGGAGATTTAATAGAAATGTTCAAAATCATGACGGGCTTAGATAAAGTAAATAAAGAGAAACTGTTTCCATTGGCGGAAGGGTCGAGAACCAAACGACACAGATTTAAGGTGATTGGCAGAAGAACCAAAGGTTACATGAGGAAAAACTTTCTTATGCAGCGAGTGGTTATGATCTGGAACGCGCTGCATGAGAGGATGGTGGAAGCAGATTCAGTCGTGACTTTCAAAGCGAAATTGGATAAATGAAGGGAAAACATTTGTAGGGCTAGGGGGAAAAAAGAGTGGGGGGAATGGGACTGATTTGATTGCTCTTACAAAGAGCTGGCATGGGCTCGATGGGCCGAACGGCCTCCTTCTGTGCTGTAACCATTCTATGCTCTTTGTTCCAGGATAATGCTAGTGATCGCTTGGTTGATCATTTGTGTTGGCCCAGACCGTGAACCCTTAGCTAGAAAATGATATGTGACAAGACGAGTGGTGCCAATGGGAGACAACATGTTCCAAATGCCTCATTTTAAGCCATTACAGATTGCAAATGAGCAAAAGTAACCCACAGATTTTAATGCAACTTCTTAGTCAGCTCTCTTGCTGTAGTAATAGTAGAGTGCTTAATAATGATAAACATTCTTAGAAACAGAAAAAACGCCTTTAGGCCCACAGGTCACCCCCACTTCCACCTGCCCACCTTCTCATCATGTCCTTCAATCCATTTTCTCTCCAGAAACACAGTTGGTTGCCTCCTGAACCCACCATTTCAATGACCTTCTCCGGCAAGTCGCACTACAATTCTGTTGCGCTTTGGGTCAAAAAGAAAATCCACCTAAACATTTAACTTGTATCCTCTGGTATTTGGGGAAATTTGCCTTGAACTAGCAATATGCTAAAAGGCTTTTAATGTAACCATTCTAACGACACGTGTAGGCTGCACTGTTAAATCCCCGAGGCAAATTTCCTTCATTTGAAAAGGTCACGTACTTCAGACTAAAACCACCATCACTGTACAATACACAGACATGTTAGAACATTGTTCTTACCCTCCTTCAAAGATCTTAATTCTAGTTGGCTCCAGTCTCTTGGGTGTGGAAGTATCATCTTCATGCTTCTCTCTCCTTTCTTCTTCCTTTTCTACTTTGCAGACTTCTTTTCTACCATCACCAGAAAGCAGGGAAGGAACATGAATCTACGCAGGAAGATTTGAATTGTATAATTAGTGCAATTTTGAGTTACATGCTTACCTCTCACTTTCCCCTTCCTCCTACAATCTGCGTGCTTTTAAAATTCAAGCTTGGCATCAGCACAAGGAGTCTTCGAAAGGGATCTGGGAGTAATAGCAAACTTGTAATTGCCAATGACCCGACAATTTGGTGAAGTAACGAACAAAAGCTAATAAAACTTTGGGTTTTACAGCCAGAACAGTGGAATGAGTCAACAAAAGGTACGCTGAGGGTGGACAATGCATCACTCAAGACCCCTCTTGGAGCACTGTGTTCACTGGACAACAGGCTACAAAAGGGATGTACATGCATTGGAGAGACTGCAGTTTTTGTGATGGCGAGGGGATGGGTCGCATAGGACTTTGAGGTTGCAAGAAGCCAGGTTCAGTCTGAGACAGAGGCAGTGAAGGGGGTGGAGTCAGTGGTAAGGGTATGGAATTTGATGCTGAAGACGATGGGTTTGGCTTTACCGATGTTTAGCTGGAGGAAATCGCGGCTCATCCAAGACTGGATCTTGGACGAGCAATCTGACAGCACAGAGGCGGCGAATGTGGTCAAGGTGATGGAGAGTTAGAGCTGGATATCATCACTGCACATACGGAAGTTGATTGCATATTTGTGGATGACATCACCATAAGGCAGCACGTGGATGAGGAGGAGGAGGAAACCAAGGATGGTTCCACGATGGACTCTTTGTGATTATGTGTGAATAGGAAGGGAAGCCATTGGTATAGATCCTCTGGCTAAATAAAAGTGGAAAAACGAAAAAAGAACAAACTTGCATTTATATAGCACCTTTCACAACCTCAGGACATCCCAAAGCGCTTTACAGCCAATGAAGTATTTTTGAAGTGTGGTCTCTGTTGTAATGTAGGAAACGCGGCAGCCAATTTGCTCACAGCAAGATCCCACAAACAGCAATGTGATAATGACCAGATCATCTGTTTTTTAGTGATGTTGGTTGAGGGATAAATATTGGCCAGGGCACTGGGGAGAACTCCCCTGCTCTTCTTCAAAATAGTCCCGTGGGATCTTTTACATCCAACTGAGGGGGCAGACGGGGCCTCGGTTTAATGTCTCATCCAAAAGATGGCACCTCCGACAGTGCAGCACTCCCTCAGTACTGCCACTGAAGTGTCAGCCTAGATTTTGTACCCTAGTCCCTGGAGTGGGACTTGAACCCACAACCTTCTGATTCAGAGGCGAGAGTGCTACTGACTGAGCCACAGCTGACTAAGCCAAGCAAGTGCAGTCCAACTGAGCCAGACAATGGAGGGAAGGCATTGGAGGAGGATGGAGTGAAGATCCAGAAACAGACCCCGTGCTGCAATAATGTGATCTTGTTCCATTTCCCACGTCAATCATCCTGTGGTCTTTTCTGAGTGATACTGACAATCTGGGGATAGTTTTCTGCTGTGGAACAGGGTTGAGGCTGACCAAACTCATTTTACATAGAACAGAAACCATCTCTAACACTTTCTCCAATACAGTTCTCATTTTACCCAGAGGTACACACCCACTACTGATTTTATTCCGAACAAACGTTCACTAAATTTCACAGATACATTGGGAGTAATTATAACCTAATTCGCCAGGCGGGAATCCCACAGGATCGCATGGAACGCTGGTTTTACACCCCGTCCAATATTACTCTCTGTTGACTTCACTGGAGAGTAAAATCAGGCGTGGTGTAAAACCAGCATTGCACCCGATCCCGTCAGTTTCCCAATGGGCGGATTAGGTTAAAATTGCCACCACAGATTTTGGTAGGACATCTGAAAAAGAAGAAAAAAATATAAAAGTTGCAGTAAGACCCAATTGCAAGCTCAGGTTTCCTTTCTTTAAGCCCATGCTTAAATGATGTGGTTAATATTTTTACATTTTCCAAACATTCTATACCAATCAATGGACCTATTAGCAACAGACAGTATTAAAATCATGTCTCACTGCAGCCTTACCTCACTAACTCTGGGTTTCCTTGTGCTTGATGGGACCAATTTCCCTGTCTCTCGCTGTGAAGCTGCTGCCATAGTGTAGATTTCCTTACTGATCTTCTGCTTCGATCTCAGAAGTGCGAGGCTTAACTTGGTGGACATGCCCGGTAGGTTTGGGTTGTACATGCTGATGCACCAGCTGGCGTATACAGAAGATCTTCGGTCAGTTTGCTGCACGTGATTCGGCTTGGTGTACTTCAAGTAGCACCAACTGACATTAGTGGTTGTGTGAAGACTCGGGAAGTGTAGTACCTGTTGGACATCGCTAACGTCCGTGATGAGAACGGTGCTGGACTTCATTGCACTGGGACTGGTGGTTTGCTCGGGTAAAGTGCTGGAGGTGGGTTGCTGAAGCTCTTGAAGGTGCAGAGGGGATCTCTCTCGAACCGTCTCCTGGGAATCTTCTTTCTTCACTGGCCCTAAAGGCGTTTTGCTTCTGTACTGATGACCCGGCCACAGCTTGTATTTCTCCGATGGCCCGGGTGACTGCTGGGAGGGCTGTAGATGGGGTAGAGTTTGCTTTGAACTAGAATCCCATTCTTGGGAGGTTTGAGTAGACGACGCCTTCGATTCAGCCGGGTGCTGACTTGCAGGCTGAGGTTTCTGCAGTCTTGCAGTGTCCTCTGACCTTGAATGTATTGCACTTAAATGTTGAACTGGTTCAGTGTTCTCTTCTGACTCCTCTTCAATCTCTTCCTCCTTCACTCGTTTTTGCTGCTGGGTCTCCATCGTTAGTTCCAAGCTACCTGCTGGAGACAACATCCGTTTGCTTCCACCAATGGCAGACGGATAACTATCTGCTCCGTAAGTGCCCTCTGTTGGTGATGTGAGTGGTATATATCCCTTTCTTTCTGTCATGGGTAATGGTATTCTTAGGTATGGTGACTGGAACAAGTCTCTGTGGTGGCCGGCAATCATCTGTGCCAAGTTGAGACCTAGACCGTGCATTGCTGCAGTACACACAAGGGTGCCTTTGGGTTTGCTATCTTCTACTCTGCAGATGACTACTGTAGAAGGGTTTTCTGCTGACTGCGTTACCAACATTTGCGACAGAGTAGTGTACATCGCACTACCGTAGGTTGGCATGTGGGTCTGGACCCTGACGGGCACCACGAGCGATACCACAGGCCGCAGGGGCTCAGGAAATTCCGTAATTAAGGGCTGTGATACTGACAACGACGCAGTGCCTGCGGACGAAACCGTCGAAGAATGGGCGGCCCCGGCTGAACCGTACTCCGACTGTGAATGGTATGGGGGCGAGCGAGAGGGAACGCGTATCGGGGGAGACAGATGGGATGGGTGCTTTTGCTCCCTGAAATGACTACCAGCTTCTGCCTGCAACTGAAAGGCAAGCTGTGAGTGCACTGGTAGGAAGACAGTTTGAGAAATGGAAGTCGGGGCTGGGCGCTGAATGTGCAGGACTGAAGGAGGATGAACCGGCAACTCCACTGGCTGTTGTAGAAGCTGTTGAGAAACCTGGAGTTGTGTACCCTGGAGTTGCGCTTGCCTAATGGGCAGCTGCGGTGACGGAAACAGAGGAAATGGGACCGGAGGCATAGATATTGGAGTTGAAAGCACGTCAGGCATCCCTTGTGATGAAAGCAGCGATGATATCTGCCCTTGCTGCTGAAGGAGATGCTGACCTGGAAAAGCAGGAAGCTGTTGCGTTAAGTATTGCTTCTGTTGCTGTACTGCTTGTGGTAATGGCTGCTGAAACATCTGGAAGGCATCGGTTGGTGGCTGGGTGTAAAACACTTGGGTAGCATCAGACTGCAGTTGTGGATCACTGGGCTGGCAGGAATGAGGCAACGGAGGAGGAGGGGGAGAATGATAGTGAGAACTTTGACCATGAGCGGAAGATTTACCTAAAGGGTGCGTTTGCTCGTGCTTCTCTTGCCGTAAACCGGGTTTGGCGTCTTGCTCGGATTCGGGATACCCGCTGAGCGAAGCCTGGCGGACCAGGAAACACCTTCTCCTTTCTTTCAAAGGGGAGGGCAGCCTAGGGGCCGAGGACGATTCGGAGGACAAACTGCCGTAATCAAAAGACTTGCTGCGCGCTTCAGGTGCTTCAGAAGGATGTTGCCCGCTGGAGGCTTGCTCCGATGAGGACCGCCTCATTTCACGTTGGTGATGATAGTGGCCAGGCACAGTCAACATGTGTGAGCCTGTCGGCCTGGTGTGGATTTCAGACTGCTGCCCGGCAAGTTCCTTTAATAAGGCGGCTTCCGGCTTGCCGTGCTCTTCCCTTTCAAACGATGCCGAGCGACTGGAACCGTGGGATATACTACTTTCTTGACTCGGGCTTCTGGTCAGTGTGGCAGACTCGAAGCTCGATTCGCCGGAAGACTGCGACATTTCAGCCAAACGCAATCTCTTCTTTTTCGGTGGGAGCTTCTCCGTTGGGAACTGCGAGAGGGTTTGACTTCTCTGCGGCCATTGGAATTCTTCCGCCGGTTTTTCTGGCTCTTTCGAACTTGCTTCTTTCTCCCTCTCTGATTTATCCGGCTCCTCCGTGACAAGAATTTCAGGTACCTGGATTTTGCGTTGGCGGACTAATCGGGCTTGTAAGTGGTGATGATGATGATGGTGATGATGATGATGTCGTGGATGCTGAGAGACTGGCTGCCATGATCCAGTTGGTTCTGCCTCACCTGTTTGTGAAGGATACTCGACTGACAGGCTCTCTTGTGAACTCACACTGCCGAGGTGCTCTAGAGATTCTGGTTTTTCAAAAGAACTCGGCCTGCTCAACGCGTTGGTGTGCTGGATTACAGAAATTTCCTTTCCAGTCGTTCTTTTGCTTCCGCTGTCTGAACTCAGTGCCTGAGATGTGTAAGATAATGTTTCTGTTGACGTGGGCCTTGACCTGATTCGCGGGTCTGAACTTGCTTCGGTTGCCTGCAGAGATTCACTTTTGGCGAGAGGAGGAGACATCACCGATGGGCCACCAGCCGTCTGAGATGACAGAGGTACGGCGGACTGACCCACTCCGGTACTAGACGCCGCACTTGGCGCTGCAACAGAAGAGGAGGCCGATCTGCTGCCGTAGTCACTCGGGGCTTCTTCGTCATCCCCGAGGCTCTTCTCTTTCCTCCTCTTCCTCGCTGGCGTGACCTCCAGCGACGGACGCAGCTTGTAGTGCACTACCTGCGGTTGCACATCATGAGGTAAAGCCCTATGTTCCGTTTCCTGAGGGACATGTGACACGTAGGGTCGGGATCTCGGTGCGTGCAGTTCTGAGCAGTAATATTTTTTATGGGTTTCGTAGTTGTTCCGTTTGCGGTACCTTGCACCACAAATGTCACATTCATACATCAGTCCTTTCACTCTTGGGCCTTTCTTGGTCTTTTTGGTGGGGTCGGTCTCAGCAGGTTCTTGCTCTTCGCCGGACCTGCTTGGCAGCGCCTGCATCTCTTTCCCCGAATAGCCACCTTCCTCCGTCTGATACTCCATCCCCGCAGGCAACTCGATTGCCTTTTGCCTTTTCAGCATGCGGTGGTGTGGTATCAGCCCGTGGCCGTGGCTGAAGACCTCGTCGGGCCCCATCATTCTATCGTCAAACGAGTAGCTTCCCTTGAAGGCTGGTGGGAAACAGGCGCTGCTGGCCGAAGGCATCGAGTTGCTTCTCGTCAGAGGCACTGTTTCTGTGGCACTGTGGTGATGGTGTACCGCTGAGAACGTATGCCTGCTTGGATCTGAGCTCATGCCCAGCGACTTCAGGTCAAACTGAAAAGAATCTCTGGAGGTACTTGGCTTTGGAGACTCAATGCTACCACGTCTGGATAATGAGGTCCTGCGGGGCTTGACGCTGTCGATTTGACTGGTGTCCACGACTGCTTCGTTAATTGTGATGAGCTTGGTGATGTGTTCAATGACATTTTGTTCCATTTGGGTTTTAGGCACGGAGAATGAAAGTGCACTAGGCTTGTCTTCCGAGGTGATTGGCTGTGCCCTCTGAGTCGCGCTTGCTGCTATCATAGTTGTTCTTTGACCGTATCTACCATACTTCCCGAGAATGATCTCGGCGTAAGACTTTGCACTCGTCTGCGGAGGGCTAATTTGCAGCTCCGCACTTTCTGACCGAGAGAAGTAACCGGACTCAGTGCTCCCTTTGCTCCCGGGGCTCAGAAAAGTCTGGGACTGCTCGTCGGCTAATGCCTTCCTCCTTTCGCTTAGCCGCAGTGCTAGTTTTTGCTTGATAGTGTGCGAGTCTTCTGACTTGTGGCTGAAGGAAAGATCAAGGGAAGATTCGGAAACCTGCGAGCCTTCCTCCAGAGATGGAGTTTCACTTTGCTGAGCTAACATAAATGGTGCTTGCCTCGGACTCAATTCCTGTGCACCGAATGAACTAGAGCCTGGAATGTGCTTGTGTTTGGACGGCAGGTCGAGGGAGTGACCCGACATCCCAGAGGTCTCATCTTCTGAATCTGTGCTTTCGTCTCCTTCTGTATGCTCTTCGGGTTCATCCCCGCTGAGCTTCTCCATTTCCAGCCTGGAGGTACTTGTAAAGGCCTCTCCTTTTGTGCCTGAGACCAGCCCTGCTTTGAGTTTATGAGCGTGAGATTTCCTATGTTTGTACAAATTGCTTTTCGTCTTGAAAGAGAACCCACATGAATGGCAAGGGTACGGGCGCTCACCCGTATGTGACCTGATGTGTTTCTGGAGCACGCTGGGTTTAGCACACGGTCGGTTGCAGAACTGGCAAATGTACTTGCCAGGCTTTTGAGGCTTTTTGTCCTTTCTGGGCGCGTCCTCTTGTTTCAAAGTAACCTGAGTGGTATGATGGCCATAAACAGGTTGGACAGATTGAGGTTCCTCTTTGGGAATGATGGGGGAACGGGAGGGTATAAGGTGCCCGTGTGAGTGAAGCCCGGAGTGTACAAAAGGCCCAGAGGCGACGGTCCCTCTCGGATCAAACAGCTGCCACGATCGTCTCTCAAGACCGAGTTCTGGTTTTACGGGGGCCATGAATGCTGGTGGCATCGGCTGTTGCAGGAGCTGCGAGACGTGGTGCGACTGCTCGTAGGGATAAACGCTGGTGTGTTTCGGCTGATCCGGTGGCGGGGCCTGTTGGTGAGCGAGCTCAGCGGGAACCTGCAGAGGTCCTGAAAAACACTGCTGGGGCCGGACGATGTCACCACCGAGGCTTCCTTGAGGATGAAGTTGCCCTGCCTGATACGCAACGGTCGACCTTACACCTGAGGGAGAAACTTCACCCCTGCTTGCCTTCTTGCCTGGACTATGATCAGACCTTCCTGTACTCTTCTGGCGTGCAGTGCTTGACTCCGGCTCCATGACCTTGCAAAAGGCTTCAAGTACTATTCCATTGGAGTTTGGCAGGATTCATTTGTTAAATTTGTTGTATTTTAGAAAAGCCTTGCACTGCTCACATTTGCCAAGAACGTTTGACCTGCTCCAACTGTTTATTTAGTTAAGATTCTGATAAAGTATTCCTGCTTGATACTGATGTAAAGAAAAGGGACATTTATTTAAAGTTCACTTCATGGCGAGCCCCTTTGAAGGCAATTATCAATCACATACAACTTCAAGATTGTCATTCCAAACAGTTTTTCTGGGACCTTCTTTACAGCTTCTCTTTTCTTCCATTATAACCTGGCGTTGACAGTAATCCTTCAAGATAAAAAAAAACACGTAAACCACAGTCAATTATTGTATTTGCATGACATATTCTGCAATACAACAACAACTTGCATTTATATAGCGCCTTTAACGTAGTAAAACGTACCAAGGTGCTTCACAGGAGCGCTTTCAAGGAAAATTTGACACCGAGCCATATAAGGAGATATTAGGACAGGTGACCAAAAGCTTGGTCAAAGAGGTAGGTTTTAAGGAGCATCTTAAAGGAGGAAAGAGAGTCGGAGAGGTTTAGGGAGGGAATTCCAGAGCTTATGGTCTAGGCAGCTGAAGGCACGGCCGCCAATGGTGGTGTGATGAAAATTGGGGATGCACAAGAGGCCAGAATTACGCTTAAACAACTCAACTTCATGCAAGTGATTAAAAAAAAAAGCAGCTGACTGCTAGATTTGCTATCTTAGGGCTTCTTCCAAACTTTTTATTTTTGGGAGGGGGTTGTCACGGGAAATAATTTGGCACACTCCAGAAAAAAGAAAAAGGGGAGGGAAATCAATGATTCACACCAAATTCTTTGACCTTAGCTCTTGCTCACCGCATTAGTTTTAAAAGGCAAAACTGACAATATAAGCTGCTGCTTTGTTGTGAAAACCCAACTGGTTCACTAACGTCCCTTAGGGAAAGCAAGCGGCAAATGACTCCAGTCCCACAATGCGTGTCTGCCTTCTACAGCAGTCTTTTGTAAAACAATTGTTACTCAAGAAGGTCACCACCACCATCTCAGGGCAACCAGGGTTGGTAATCATAGAATGGTTGCAGCACAGAAGGAGGCCATTCGGTCCATCAAGAGCATGCCTGCTCTTTGTAAGAGCAATCCAGTTAGTCCCATTCCCCCGCTCCTTCCCCGTAGCCCTGCAAATTTTTCCCCTTCAAGTATTTATCCAATTCCTTTTTGAAAGCCACGATTGAATCTGCTTCCACCGCCCTTTCAGGCAGCACATTCCAGATCTTAACTGGGTATGCGTAAAAAAGTTTTTCCTCATGTCGCCTTTGGTTCTTTTGCCAATCACCTTAAATCTGGTTCTCTTCCACCAATGGGAACAGTTTCTCTTTATTTACTTTATCTAAACCCTTCATGATTTTGAACATTTCTATCAAACCTCCTCTTAACCTTCTCTGCTCGAAGGAGAACAATCACAGCTGCTCCAGTCTATCCACACAACTAAAGTCCCTCATCCCTGGAACCATTCCAGTAAATCTTTGTTGCATAATCAATGTGGCCTTGCTAACATTGCCCACATCCCAAGAACAAACAAAAAAACAAAGTCCTCTAAGTCTACACACCAATAGCAAGGTGGCTTTATGCACTGGTATTAATGGACCATAGTCTCCATCTGCCATCTGTAAAACAGGTCAAAGGTCTCATCTACCAACCTAACTGAAGAATGTATCTTTGAGCAACAGGACAACTATTGGCTGGTTTGAAAGTACGCATTATTTACACGTGGTGTTAGGTTACAGAAAATTGTATTATTTCTGCAATAATCGTAACAGCTTAAATCAGTATATTGTGCCAGGAAGCAGGTTCTATGATACTAATTAAGTTCTGACTATAAAAGTCAGATGACATTGAAGCTTCAACAGACATTGGTGAATGAGGATGATTATCACCTGTTGCTAGGTCATGTGAAGGTCATCTCATGGTTATTGTATCCTTAAATCCCTGCCTGGATTCCTGTTGACCTCAAAAAGATGATCGTGACTGTAGTATAACTGGTAACACTGCTTCCAATTCACCATTTTGCAACTGCCTTGAAAGCTTTCATTTATATTTGCCAGCATTTTGTTTAACAAACTGCTAAATGATGTAACAATCAACCAAAGATCCCGACAGTTGTAATTACTCTCCCTCTTCAAACTAACCAGCCAATATTTATCCCTCAACCAACATCACTAAAAGAAAACAGATTATCTGGTTACTATCATATTGCTGTTTGTGGTACCTTGCTGGACACAAATTGGCTGCCGCATTTCCTACATTACAACAGTGAGTACACTTCAAAAGCAATGAAATAAATGGCCAGATCATCGGTTATAGGTGTTAGTTGAGGGATAAACGTTGGCCAGAACTCCCCTGCTCTTCTTCAAAGCAATGCCATGGGATCTTTTACGTCCACCTAAGAGGGCAGACGGGGGCCTTGGTTTAACGTCTCATCCGAAAGACTGCGCCTCCGACAGTGCAGCACTCCCTCAGCACTGCACTGAAGCGTCAACCTGGATTACGTGCTCAAGTCCTCTGAAGTGGGGCTTGAATCCGCAACCTTCTGTCTCAGGGGCGAGAGTGCTACCGAGTGAGCCCAGCAAGATGTTCACATTTTCTGCTTGGATCTAGCTGAGTTTCTTGCTCGCCGCTGAACTGATTCTCAAAAGAGAGAGGAAACTGGGAAACAAACTAAATAACTTTTTTGTTAAACTGAAAAAAAAATTAGCATTGTTGAGATTTGGGAAATTCCAACTCTTTTGCATTGTAAGCTGGGCTGATCACTGCACAGCCGAGGGTCCTTAACAAGACTAAAAACGGTCTTCACGGTCAAAAGTGTGCAGAGTCGGTTGGGGGCAGGGTTGGGGGGGGGCGCGAGTGAGGAGGGGGGCATCTGTATGGATGGTGGACGGGATGGGGGGGGGGAGGGGCGGCTATGAAGTGGGACATCAGAGAGAAATTCGCCTGTGGCTGAAGGAATTCTGTGGGCCAAACTGGAGTAAAGCCAAGTATCGCAAAGCAGATATCACTCTGATTGTGCTAACGATAGATCTTATAACGCTATGTAAAGGTTCAGTATATTAAATGATTGCGCAAACAGCATTTAGCAATTTCATACCACTGCATGCCAAACAAAACAACCTCATAATTTCCTCCGTTTATTGAAGATTTTCCTGTAAGTAAATACTCCTCCACTACCCATTTGATATTTATTCTTAGTTCATAAAATTACACTGGCTTATCTCAATAAACGTGTATCACCCAAAAAGCAACCACTCAACGTCAGGTCTTCTAAGCAAAGGCAGACTTGCCATTCTGTACTAACTCTGTGCATTTTGTGTCAAACACGCTACAGATGCTCTTATTTATTGATTCAGTCGTAGAAATTGAGTATCAGCCGCTTAGACTGAACTTTTAAGGATGAAAATTCAGCTGCGTCCACTCCTGACGCACCTTAAGACTATATAGAATTACATAAAATTTACAGCACCAAAAACAGGCCATTCGGCCTAACTGTTCTCTGCCGCTGTTTATGCTCCACACAAGCCTCCACCCACCTTACTTCATCCAACCCTATCAGCATATCCTTCTATTCCTTTCTCCCTCGTGTACTTATCTGGCTCCCCCTTAAATGCAACTATGTTATTTGCTTCAACTACTCCATGTGGTAGCGAGTTCCACATTCTAACCACAATATATTCTAGCAAGTGAATGCTTGCACTCCCAATCATTAAGGTTAATTGCCGGAAATCGTGAGGTTGGAGCACGCAATTATACGACATATTCTCCCAGTGTGTGCCAGGAACAGGCACAATGGGATTCTTATCCCTGAGTTCATTAATGGATAATTATTCTTCAGTACCCTGCGAAGCAGAATATATCTATCTGCCTATAATATATTGGAAGTCTTGTGTGCAGCGTATACTTCCTGCAAGTGTCACACTTACTTCCTGTCACACTTTGTCGTTAACACCGTTATTTTTTTTTTACTCGTTCATGGGATGTGGGCGTCGCTGGCGAGGCCGGCATTTATTGCCCATCCCTAATCGCCCTCGAGAAGGTGATGGTGAGCCGCCTTCTTGAGCCGCTGCAGTCCGTGTGGTGACGGTTCTCCCACAGTGCTGTTAGGTCGGGAGTTCCAGGATTTTGACCCAGCGACGATGAAGGAACAGCGATATATTTCCAAGTCGGGATGGTGTGTGACTTGGAGGGGAACGTGCAGGTGGTGTTGTTCCCATGTGCCTGCTGCTCTTGTCCTTCTAGGTGATAGAGGTCACGGGTTTGGGAGGTGCTGTCGAAGAAGCCTTGGCGAGTTGCTGCAGTGCATCCTGTGGATGGTACACACTGCAGCCACAGTGCGCCGGTGGTGAAAGGAGCGAATGTTTAGGGTGGTGGATGGGGTACCAATCAAGCGGGCTGCTTTGTCCTGGATGGTGTCGAGCTTCTTGAGTGTTGTTGGAGCTGCACTCATCCATGCAAGTGGAGAGTATTCCATCACACTCCTGACTTGTGCCTTGTAGATAGTGGAAAGGCTTTGGGGAGTCAGGAGGTGAGTCACTTGCCGCAGAATATCCAGCCTGTGACATGCTGTTGTAGCCACAGTATTTATGTAGCTGGTCCAGTTAAGTTTCTGGTCAATGGTGACCCCCAGGATGTTGATGGTGGGGGATTCGGCGATGGTAATGCCGTTGAATGTCAAGGGGAGGTGGTTCGACTCTCTCTTAATGGAGATGGTCATTGCCTGGCACTTATGAGCCCAAGCCTGGATGTTGTCCAGGTCTTGCTGCATGCGGGCTCGGATTGCTTCATTATCTGAGGGGTTGCGAATGGAACTGAACACTGTGCCATCATCAGCGAACATCCCCATTTCTGACCTTATGATGGAGGGAAGGACATTGATGAAGCAGCTGAAGATGGTTGGGCCTAGGACACTGCCCTGAGGAACTCCTGCAGCAATGCTTGTGTGCAGCGTGCACTTCCTGCAATTGTCACTCTTATCTCCTGTCACACTTGACCTGTCACACTTTGTTGTTAACACCCTTATTTGTTGGAAAGCAGCACACCCGCTAACTCGCTGTGAGCAAACGTCACAGAAGGTCAGCTAGTTATTCAACAAGTACATAAAAACATTTCAAATGCATTGAACGTACAGCACAGAAACAGGCCAGTCAGCCCAGTTGGTCTATGCTGGTGTTCATGCTCCACACGAGCCTCCTCCCACTCTACTTCATCTAACCCTATCAGCATACCCTTCTATTCCTTTCTCCCTCATGCAGATAGCAAGTCGAAGTAAGCAAGTAAAGCATCTAAGGTTGTGGTTACTCTGCAGCTAATGGCCAGAGGACACAATCTGTTCAGCTCCAAGCGCAGCTGCCAGATTCTTAATGTACATCTGACTGTAGGTCACTGGAGGGCACACTCAGATCAGTGGCAGAGAGCGTCTGTGTATGTGTGCTTGGACACGTGTGCAGGACTCCGTTTTCCACATGGCTAAACTTTAGTTCTGAGAACATGGGCGGCAACGTCTACTGTCTCGCATCACATTTAAAAAAAAAATTCAACACAGAGCTCACAGTGGCTCCCAAAACATCCAGTGGCCCGCTGGAGAACTTTCTAAACCTGCATTCGCACTGGACAGCAGTTATACTCCAGTGCAAAAACCCCAGGAATGTGACATTAGTTATCTGTCAACGTTAATTTTCAGTTGATTCAGGTACTTGGGATTACAATTTTGTATATGAGTAGAAATCTATCAGTTAATTTCATTGTAGCCATATCGTTATTTTCCACTGTCATGCTCCATTAACTGGATGCTATATACAGTATATATCACAAACTAACACATCAGGCTAAGTGGTTTATACATTCTGGAGCGTGCAACTTATTCGGCTAAAGTGCGCACACTAATGCTTCACTGCGGTCATGCCCCAAAAACAGTCAATAATACTTACGACTAACAGGTTATTCAATTAAAAGGGAATCAACTGTAGATTAACTCTGACTGCTGCAGACAGATAGAGAGTTTTTGTTGGATTCTGTAATACAACCAAGACCAACACAGATGTACTCAGCCAGACCTGTCGACTCGCACTCATGCGGAATGAGAATTGCTCATTTTGGGGTTTTTTTTAAAAAAAGGTCTTATTTTGATTGTCTCACTCTTTAAAATCAACAAAAAGAGCTCCGTTTGTGTGATGTGACTCATTATTTTTGATCAAACGTTTCCCTGACGTCGAGAGCACCTTTGGTATAGAAGGTGTTCTATGTTTTTGCCCCTTTGATCGGAACTAGAAACACACACAAAATGTTTAAAGAAATGCCTGGGTGGTGATCCCAGGTCACCAGTTCCCTCCAACCACAGAGAAAGGAACAAACAGCGCTTTATAAAATGGTGCTTCAAAGTGCTGCTTTTGCTGTTAACAACAGGCAAGCTGATCACTGTGAGAATCGTCTCACTGACTACAGGAGTTATATTTTGGGAGACAACGAATGTCAAGTTGGTTTTAATCATTTGAGGTGCTTTTGTAAGAAAGAATGAACTTGCCTTTCTATAGCGCCTTTCACAACCTCAGGATGTCCCAAAGCGCTTTACAGCCAATTAAGTACTTTTGAAGTGCAGTCACTGCTGTCATGTACGAAACACGGCTGCCAATTTGCACACAGCAAGATCCCACAAACAGCAAAGTGATAATGACCAGACAATCTGCTTTTTTAATGATGATGGTTGAGGGATAAATATTGGCCAGGTCACCGGGGAGAACTCTCCTGCTTTTCTTCAAAATAGTGGCCAGGGGATCTTTTACATCCGCCTGAGAGGACGGACGGGGCCTTGGCTTAACGTCCCATCTGAAAGACGGCACCTCCGACAGTGCAGTGCTCCCTCAGTACTGGCACTGGGAGTGTTAACCTGGACTATGTGCTCAAGTCCCTGGAGTGGGACTTGAACCCACAACCTTCTGATGCAGAGGCGAGAGTGCTACCCACTGAGAATGATCGACTGCTAATCGGTATAATGTACTGTGGCCTTTATTAACACATTAATGATTAAATGTGCTAAGCCGCAGGATAATGTTGTGATGACATAACATAACTGAACACAACAGATGAAGCCAATTAGTTAATGGTTGGATTCTGCCGCTGCCTGCCATGTTGGTTAGGGCTGCTCAGTAGGTGCCTGAAACTGCGGTTCGGCCCACTGCAAATGCAAATCGGGGAGAGTGGGGGAGGGTCTAACACCTGTTTCAGGCCCCTTTGCCAAATTGGTCTGCCAATGTCCCTTCAGGTGTTCAGCAACCGAACCAGCCCGGCTGCCACCCGAAAGGTAAGTTAAAACTGCAGGCCGCTGCTGGCCACCATTTGCACCCCCCTCCCGATTGACTGGTAACCCCCCCCCCCTCACCTCAGCCAGTGTCCGACCTCACCGATCTTGCTGCCTCTGGGGCGGCAACTGGCGCCCACTGCTTGCCGGTACTATCCTAATGAGGCCAATGGACCAATGTGCCCTGGTCTGGCTGCGGGCCTCATTAGGCGCGTACAGCCTGTGTTGCACTGGGATCGGGCCCTGATTCGGGCTTGATCCAATGTATAGGCCTTTATTTCTGTTCATATTTTCTGCTGATTTTTTTTTTTAGCCGGGAGTGGAGAACCCTGGTTTCTCTCGGCTTCTGGGACCACTTCATGGTTTGGAGTTGGCTATCCCTCTAAAAATAATACTGGGAGCGGGAGAGATGTGTTCAATCTGCAGCGCTGTGACTGAGCCCGTTGGCTCAGAGTTGGTCAGTCTTGGCCATTGGTCTTTGTGAATACTGACATTTCTTGGCCTCCGAAAACAAAAACCTTGGGAAACAGGAATGCTCATCCTTGCACCTTGGCTGGAAATGATGCTGGACAGGTGCAGTCTGCAAATTCTTCTACACTGCTCCAACAATGTGTCTTGATATCAAACACTGAATGTCTCCAACATGACCGTTCCATTTCCTCCATGAGAGAGGCTGCCCAACCAAATATTGAATCAATCAACACTCTGCTGTGGGTATTTGCCCCCAGGAGCTGAACTGAGTCCTGCCCAAACTCATTTCTCTTTCGACCACTGTCCTGTCAGCTCGTTGGAAGGAGAGACTTTGCAAACAGTGGATTACAGTTGAACCCGGGCTCCAGAGATGCAGAACAGTCTTCTGACCCCACCGGTCCCCTGGGGTTTGGAACTTTGGACCCAATCCAGACCGAAGGGGAGTGGCGATCTTCTCTGAGAAATATGAATGGTCCAACGTAAACGAAATTTGCAGAGGCTCAATGCTGTTCCCAGGCCAGCACACAGATCTGGCATCAACTAATTTATCTAACTCTGGCAGTACGCAAGGAGAGAGAGAGAGCATAGATGTCACACTAGTGATGCTATTCTAAAGCAAGAAAGAAAAGAACTTGCATTTATATAGCACTGTTCACAACCTCAGGACATCCCAAAGTGCTTTACAGCCAAAGAAGCACTTTTGAAGTGTTGTCACTGTTGTCATGTAGGAAATGCAGCAGCCAATTTGCGCACAGCAAGATCCCACAAACAGCAATGTGAGAATGACCAGATCTGATTTGAGGGGTTAATATTGGCCAGGACACAGGGGAGAACTCCCTGACGTGGGACGGGGCCTCTGTTTAACTTCTCATCCAAAAGACGGCACCTCCGACAGTGCAGCACTCCCTCACTAGTCACTGGGAGCGTCAGCCTGGATTATGTGCTCAAGTTCTCGGAGTGGGACTTGAACCAATATCCTTCTGACGCAGAGGCAAGAGTGCAACTCAATGAGCCATGGCTGACACTATTCGAAGGCTTGGACTAAGAACAAGGGTCAGAGCTCAGTGCACCTGTGCTGCATCATCTGTTTGATTGCTGCCTGTAGCACAAAGCACATCAATAATGCAGCTGCAAAATGGGGAAAATTTGAGGAAGAAGTTCATGAAAATGTAGTTAATGCAACTGGTTGGGAACTTGAATTTCTTGTTATTTTGCATTGCAAAAAAAAATACAAATCTAATTCGCTGTTGAAAGTCCATTATTATTGCAGTAATGCTCACTGCAAGTTGGGTTGCCAACTCTGCCTGGATGTTATCCTGGAGGATTCAAGATATGACCTACCTTCCTCATTGGTCGCCCAACATGTTCATTATCGCGGCGCCCTGCCTTCCCATGACCAATTGGAAAGCAAGCAGACTCTTTGTTACCCGACTGGATGATTCTTGACTGTCAGTCAAACGGCCTTTTCTTTCCCAAGTAATAACTATAATAAACAAATGCACTGAAAGAAAATGATTTTTTTTAAAAATGCCCCTCTGATTTTTTTCTCCCAACTGTTGCTCGCAGCAGTGTCCGAGAGATTAATCTTCAATTCCTGGAGACTCCAGGACAATCCTGGGAGGGTTGACAACCAGAACTGCAAGTGCAGGAGATTTAAGCTGCTTTGGAGATTTCAGGGTCAGGGCAGTTTGAATTGAACTTAGCCTAGTATCAGGAGGGGAATAGAGAGAGAGAGAGAGAGAGAGACAGCGCGAGCTTTATTTACCACTAATAATGACACACCCAACAGCAAAAAAAGTTGGAAAATAATTGAAGGACAATTGCAATTATGTACTATTTCAATATGTCTGATCAAAACTGCTCCTGTACCTGTTGTTCCCGAATTTGGTTCTTCACAAACTCCTGTTTAGTTATATCTGCAAAAAGGAAAACACAAGACTTGATAAAAGGAACATGGGAGAGGCTTTCGACAATCCATGTACTGGTACTGTTGAAATGCATCAGTACATTTATTTACCATTGAAATCACCTCGAGTTTATATCCTCCCTTTTCTTAATATTTAATGCAGCTCTGTGTACTTGGGTTGCCACCTCCAACTGGACATATTCCTGGAGATTTCATCACATGATCTGCTGCCTCCAACCACCCCACCTCCACACTCCCGCTATTGGTCGCCTGGCACATCTGTCCTCGCAACACCCCGTCTTCCCACAGCCAATTGGCAAGCAAACAGGTTCTTAGTTATCCGACTGGATGATTCTTGACTGTCAGTCAAACAGCCTTGTTAACCCGTCTCCAATATTTTTTTTATATAACGAATAAGTGTTCAAAGAAAATGAAAAAAAAAATCACAATTTTTTTTAACGTCCCTATGATTTTTCTCCAGGGTTTTGCTCTTAACAGTGTCCTGGAGATTAGTCTTTAATTCCTGGAGACACCAGGTCAATCCTGGAGGGTTGGCGACCCTACTGTGTATACTCTTGGATCCTGGTCCCCCTCACTTTCTGATCATCCATCAGTTGAAAAACAGTTTTTAAAAAGAAACCCCATGGTAATTGGGAAAAAAAAAGAGAAAATTAACTGCTACCAAAATACAGCAATGCAAATATTTCCTGTTGCTTTACCACAATAGTTATTTCAGCAGTCACCCAGTCTGACAGCAAATGTGTCCAATACAAACAGCTGTAGGCTTGCGAAGGGCCAATGAAAACAACTGGAACACTTTCAATTTACAACACTATAGGTTCAAATCTGTGAGCCAGAAAGCAGGGTTATGCGCTAAAGGTTTCAAAATGCACAACATCTGCACAGTAGAGTTACGTGCAGCCTGTGTTGAAGTGACTAACGTCTGTACAAAGTTAAGATCAGGCTGATATTCTCCAAGTGATTGAGAAACCACACTTTCATACGCTGTTCGTTCTTGGCAAAAGGGGGAGGTGTGGAGATCACCTCTGCTAATTTTACAGCATTTTTCTTTCTCCGTAGGTCTTTTCAAGATCTTGACTTTGTACCCGTTTCAGAAATGGGAGCTGTCGCTCTCGGCAGGTGGAGCCTGAGGTGTGAGAACTCAACAGCACAAAGCATCCATTAATGCCCTGATAATATAGTCATTCACCGGCATCTGCTAACTAGTAGATACCGAGGCTTTTAGACTCATTTCAGGTGTGCACTCAGACATCATGGACTATAATCTGAAGGGCCTTCAAAACATCTTCGATCCGTGCACCCAATGTGATCTTTTGTTCCCCAGTGTGATCTAGTGGCCTTTGTTCCCCAATGTGATCCAGTGGCCTTTGTTCCCCAATGTGACCCAGTGGCCTTTGTTCCCCAATGTGATCCAGTGGCCTTTGTTCCCCAATGTGATCCAGTGGCCTTTGTTCCCCAATGTGATCCAGTGGCCTTTGTTCCCCAATGTGATCTTTTGTTCCTCACTGTGATCCAGTGGCCTTTGTTCCCCAATGTGATCTTTTGTTCCTCACTGTGATCCAGTTGCCTTTGTTCCCCAGTGATCTAGTGGCCTTTGTTCCCCAATGTGATCTTTTGTGCCCCAATGTGATCCTTTGTGCCGAACTCGCCCAGTCATACTGTACGGCGGATTTGAAGGCTGACGGCAGTATCGGGACTTGTGCACATTCAGTCACTCAAAAAATTGTGCTGTGACTTTACCACTGGGGCCGTGGCTCGTCTGGGAGAGGCCTGTGCAGGCCAGCGGTGGTAAAACTGCCTTGTCAACCTGCACAGGCAGGCTGAGGCTGAGGCCTGCTCACTGCGAGCGGGCACAGGGCAACTTTGGCCTCTGGTGACCATCTGTCTTCAGCGGGATGAACAAAGCCACCTCAGGAGGTATGTTTACCACCTGAGTTACATTGCAGCACTGCCTCTGGGCATTGTATTTACATACCCAGCAATGTCCAGCAAAAGGAATTCGCGTTTATACAGCGCCTTTAACATAATAAAACGTTCCAAGGCGCTGCACAGTACAGCTTTCAGACAAAGTTTAACAACCGAACCACATAAGCGGACATTAGGACAGGTGACCAAAAACTTGGTCAAAGAGGTAGGTTTTAAGGAGCGTCTTAAAGGAGGAGAGAGAGGCGGAGAGGTTTAGGGAGGGAATTCCAGAGCTTAGGGCCCAGGCAGCTGAAGGCACGGCCGCCATTGGTGGAGCGAAGGAAATCAGGGACACGCAAAAGGCCAGAATTGGAGGAAGGCAGAGAGCTCGGAGGGTTATAGGCTGGAGGAGGTTACAGAGTTGGGGAAGGATGAGGCCATGGAGGGATTTGAACACAAGGATGAGAATTTTAAAAATGAGGCATTGCTGGACCGGGAGCCAATGTAGGTCAGCGAGCACAGGGGTGTTGGGAGAACGGAACTTGGCAGAGCTTTGGATGAGCTCATGTTTATGAAGGGTGGAAGATGGGAGGCCGGCCAGGAGAGCACTCTCAGAGGAGCTTTTATTGGATTGTGGTCTCATGATCAACTGTCTAGGTTCTTCCTCCTTGTGTCTCATCTCATTGTTCCTTGCTGCACCTACACCTGCCTCTGTTGTACCAGCTGAGCAGTTCTCAACCAATCCTCGACTTTTGTGAACACATTCCTGCACTCCCACAATCACTAATCTTGACCATAAAATGTTTTGACATCAAACTAAACTTTCCCTCCACATATGCACCAAATGGGAGTGCCCCCCGTGCGATTACAGTGAACGATTTGGCAAGCTACACTTTGCCTCAAGCATTTCCTTCAAAATCTGACACTGACTACAGAAATGCAAAAGGAAAGGAGCCACCAAGTTACTCCGAGCTCACTCTAGCCATTAGTTCGAGCACCACTTTCCCCAAGCCGCCAGTGACGCCGCATGCCCGGAGGAAGCAAAATAAAAACAGAGCGAGATTTTTTTAAAAAAACCCCTCACACAGCCAATTTTGGGAAAGAGTCTGGGAATTTCCTTCCCCCGACTCACTGAGGCAGACAAGCAACTCCAGCAGACAATGGTTGGCGTTCTATCACCCTTCGAAATGAATGTCAAACGGGGACGCTCAGAGCTTCAGGTTGGCGATCACGGGTGGGCAAAGTGATTTGTTGTAGCTCCCCTTTTTATGTGAAACTGTGAAATGCGCAGCCAGGAAAAGAAAAGAAAGGCTTGCATTTATCTAGCGCCTTTCACGACCTCAGGACGTCCCAAAGCAGTTTACAGCCAATTAAGTGTTTTTGAAGTGTAGTCACTGTTGCAATGTAGGAAGCTAATTTGCGCACAGCAAGGTGATAATGACCAGATAATCTGTCTTAGTGATGTCGGTTGAGGGATAAATATTGGCCAGGGCACCGGGGAGAACTCCCCTGCTCCTCGTCGAATAGCGGGATCTTTTACATCCAACTGAGAGGGCAGACGGGCCTCGGTTTAATGTCTCATCCGAAAGACGGCACCTCCGACTGTGCAGCGCTCCCTAGATTTTGTGCTCAAGTCCCTGGAGTGGGACTTGAACCCACGACCTTCTGACTCCAGAGATGAGAGTGCTACCCACTGAGCCACAGCTGACACCTGCAACGTCACAATTGCATCATTCAGTGAGTTGTGACTCCATCACAGGGGTGTAGATCGTACAATCTACATAAAGTTTATGATGGAGCAGACTGATACAGAACCTTCCTTTTTTGCAACGGCAATCAAGGTGGATTTTGCAACATGGCCTATTCCAGGAACGCAGCTAACTCACCAACAAGTGGACAATGACTAACAGACTAGAGCTGTGAACCAAAATAGTTTGAGTGATTTTTCTCCCCCCTCAATAAAATTAATTCTGTTGTGTTGCAAAACTTGTAGAATCATAGAATCATGCAGCACAGAAGGAGGCCATTCGGCCCATCGTGCCTGTGCCGGCTCTTTGAAAAAGCCATCCAATTAGTGCTGCTCACCCGTGCTCTTTCCCCATAGCCCTGCAAATTTTTCCTTTTCAAGTATATCTTCAACTTCCTTTAGAAAGTTATGATTGAATCCAATTCCGCCTCCCTTTCAGGCAGTGCATTCCAGATCGTAATAATTCGCTGCGTAAAAAAATTCTCCTTGTCCTGACCCTGGTTCTTTTACCAATTGTCTTAAATCTGTGTCCTCTGGTTACCGACCCTTCTGCCACTGGAAGCAGTTTCTCCCCATTTACTCGAACAAAACCCATTGTTATTTTGAACACTTCTCTTAAATCTCCCCTCAACCTTCTCTGCTCTAAGGAGAACAACCCCGGCTTCTCCAGTCTCTCCACATAACTGAAGTCCCTCATCCCTGGTACCATTTTAGTAAATCTCCTCTGCACCCTCTATAAGGCCTTGACATCCTTCCTAAAGTGTGGTGCCCAGAATTGGACACAATACTCCAGCTGAGGCCGAACCAGAGGTTTAGCATAACTTCCTTGCTTTTGTACTCAATGCTTCTATTTATAAAGGCAAGGATCCCGTATGTCTTTTTAACAGCTTTTTCAACTTGTCCTGCCACCTTCAAAGACTTGTGTACACCCCCAGGTTTCTCTGTTCCTGTACCCCCTTTAAAATTGTACCATTTGGATTATATTGCCTATCCTCATTCTTCCTGCCAAAATACATCACTTCACACTTCTCTGCGTTAAATTTCATCTGCCATGTGTCTGCCCATTTCACCAGTCTGTCTATATCCTCCTGAAGTCTGTTGCTGTCCTCCACATTATTTACTACATTTCCGAGTTTCGTGTCATCTGCAAACTTTGAAATAATGCCCCTGTATACCCAAGTCCAGGTCATTAATATATATCAAAAAGAGTGTTATCTACTGAGCCACAGCTGACAAGTGACCTACCTAGTGATTTTACACAATGCAGTCTGAACACCCATAGAATCCTTGACTGCACAATTCAACAGGTGATAATGCCTCTTCAATTCTGTACTGCAACAGTCAGATCAACTATCTCTACAGCTAATTGGTTTTGGAATTCATACCGATATCGGGGCTATCCCTATAAGTGACAGATGGTGATGAAGTCCCTTGGACTGTGGTGAGTCAATTCTACCGGGCTGAACAGCCGAGAGACTCCCCTGTAAACTGTCGTGATTTTTGCAGTAAGTCCTGCTAAGTAATATTCCTAAATACTTGGCAGCGACCACTGGTTCCGGTAAGTCTAACTAAGCCTAAATGTCAGCAGAGCCAAAAAACAGAAAACGCTTGAAATACGCAGCATCCGAAATGAGTTCAGACAGGTTAACGTTCCAGATGGACCTGCTGTGTTTTCCCAGCATTTTCTGTTTTCGCTGTAGATTTGCAGCATCCTTGCCTTTTTCCTGATGCCTCCCAGCTTTTTTTTTTATATACACCTTCCTGTCCTCCTTCCCACCTTGCTGCGACTCACCTTCACGGAGTGGCCAGTTGGTCCGGAACCTTCTACAGTTCTACTGTCTAATGCACAGTGTTGCTAGAGGCTGCCAGCAAGGCACAGTAATCATAAGCTGCAGCACAGATCTGGTTACTCCCCATCAGCGAAACCTGTCATATACCCGGCCAGTACTGAAACTCATGGAAGAACTGCACTCAACTTGTACTGATGTAAAGAGGCAATTTATCACTTCCTTATCACTGCAAACACGCTCTCCCTCCGTTTAAGGAATTACTTATAATATATTCAGACTGTTACACCTTCCAAGTGCTGTAGGCTGCGCGGTGATTTATGGTGGTCCAAGTCGGCCGAGACTCGCCACATGCTGTCACTGTGACGTCACTAGTTGCCGTACCTGTGCCCACCCTGCACAGCTGGAGCGTACAATCGGAGGACGCTGCCACTAGGTAGGGACTTCTACTGCGACGGAGTTAACTTTGGCTAAAAATGGGCCGCCCACGCTCAAACCATCTCCCAGGGAGAGACAACAAACTGAAGCTAGCTTGACAGGGAATATATAGCGAGGAATACGTACGGATTGTGGAGTGGCAAATGTGTTTCAGACTTGGGTGTTCCCACACGTGAAATAAAGGGGATTGTACTATGTATCAGAATGAGGAGCTACTTCAAATAGAACAGTGGGCCAGAAACTGATGCAATGGCGGATTTGGCGGCAAACTGACGTTAATTGGGCTTTTACGCTCAGCGTGGACATCGCGCTCCATTTGTGCCGCAAACTGCTGGAACGTCAATACAAGAACAGTGCAACGACGTCAACGTCACATCTGGGACCTCGTGAACCTCATGCCCAATGATCGATCACCTTGCCCAGTGAAAGGAAAGGATTGAGAAAGAAACAGAGTGAACGACGGAGAAGGAAATGGGGTGAATTGGAGTAAAATTAGATACATGGAAACAGAAAGAGGACTAAAGAAAGGGAAAGAAAGAAAATGCATTAAGGGCGAGAGACAAAAAAGGAGGCAGCAAGGAAAAGTAAGAAAACAAAATTAAAAGAACGAGCAGAAGAAGAGGACATTGTCACCCAGTTGTGTTTGGGAATTGCTGTATTGGTCCTTGAGAAGTTAATGAGTGAATGGCCGGGTAGGTCTGCGAAATGCACAAATTAGTTGAACCATGAAGTGTAGAACCAGCCATCCCGTCCATCATGATTGGGAACAGTGGAACACCTAGTGGGTACGCCATTGCACTGCTTTCATAGCAACTTAGGAATTGCTGGACCAAGAAAGACCAAGGTCCATCTAGTTCTCCTTCTACCATCCTGGTATTTGCATGATACGATGATAATGGAGTTGTTGACTAATCGTGGCTACCAATGTCTATCAATTAGTCTACAACAGACCCAGAAATGACATCAGGAAAACCCCAGTAGTGGAGAGCTTTGGGAACCATTGGTCCAAAGTCACCCTTTTTCCTCTCATGCATTTTACACTTAACACGTCATGTCTCAAATTACTCATATGCCGCATCCCCAAAATGTTATTTACTGAAAGAAGCTCTATCTAATTTGCATTTGAATGAGTAACACCCTTCTGTGTGTCGAAACATCTCTGCGTTCTGAAAATTATTGCCGTTCGACATTAACAGGACTGTGGATGGCAAAACTGACACAAAAATACCACCAAGGCAGATAAAAAGAATAAAAAACAAGTAGGAACAATTCACTCCCTACTGGAATGAGACTCTACAGCTTCATTGCTCCCTTTCTGGGCTTCCAAAATTGAGTGTCAGGTCAGGACCATAAATCACATCATTACTAGGATCCTCTACAACATTAATGACCAGCCCGAAATGGGGGGAATAATTCGTAATAACGTCGTAAATCCTGCAATTTCATGATTGCCATTAGCCTCAGTGAGGAGCCTCATGGCGAGAAGGGACTTTCCTATCTTGGCCCATATTTATCCCTCAACCAACATCACTAAAACAGATTATCTGGCCATTATCACATTGCTGTTTGTGGGACCTTGCTGTGCGCAAATTGGCTGCCGCGTTTCCTACATTGCCTACACAGTGAGTACACTTCTAAAGTACTTCATTGGCTGTAAAGCTCTTTGGGATGTCTTGAGGTCGTGAAAGGCGCTATATAAATGTAAGCTCTTTCTTTCTTTTATCGGCTTTGGCGCGGCTAAGGGCGCAAATCGTCCAGCAATTTGCGGAGAATCGGAACTCGTGGCAGATCTGTTTCGCTCCGCAAAATGCTGGATTTCTTTGCGAATTAATAATGGTGAGCGCCGTTAATGCGTCATTATAATCCCAGGAGTTTCTGGACCATTACATCAGTGATGCAGCATAATGCAGGGAAGCAAAGTCGCTTCTCACAGACCCATCACCAGATGGCGCCAGTGTGCTCATTTTATTTTTTCCCACACACGTGCTTCTATACATTTAGCAATTGTAAATACGTGTATTTTACATGTCTGTTGGATTGAAAGCCTGTGGACAGAAACAGGGTTAGCTTTCAATTGAGAAACCTAGGTCAAGGGTCACAATGCAAGTCACCCCTAAGGGTAAAAAAGAGATGAGGTAAGTTAGCGATAAGCTGCCACCAAGGGTAAGGGTTTTAAAGAAGCTGGAGGTCTCAGGTGGAAAGGGAGTTTATCCTCATGGTGAAGCGTATTTCAAAACCGCAACCATGTCCCTCCAAAGGGTTAATTCCGCCAGTTTCACGGCCTGCCTTTCCTCTGTCACATCACTACCACTCTCAAGGGTGCACCCCGTTTCGGTGCCAAATAACCGGCTCAGGGCTGCAGAAGTGAGCGTCGTAAAAGTTAATCAATTGCAGAAGATAACTGGAAAACTACACCAGATGACAGAGCAGTGATTCCCAGAGGCACTGTGTCCTCCCCTGACAAGATTCAAACTCTCCACAGCGCAACGCAATGCTCGCTGAAACATTGGCGGCAATGAATTATGCGCTGACTATTAAGATTCTGCCGCTGTGTGCTTTCGACATCCCCCAGGCTGGTCCTGAAGGCACAGCCTCTTGCAGGGAGAGTTCTTCCCCGTTTCCTGGGTCAATATTTATCGCTCAACCAACATCACTAAAAACAGGTTGTCTGGTCATTATCACACTGCTGTTTGTGGGATCTTGCTGTGCACAAATTGGCAAACCTCCAGGAATGTCCTGGAGTCTCCAGGGATCGAAGATTAATCTCCCAGACACTAGTATAACCCAGGAATAAAATCATAGGGGCATTAAAAGAAAATATTTATTTTCATGTTCTTTCAGTTATTGACAGCCGTGGTTCAGTCTCTTAATCCAATCTTTCTATCTCTCTCTCTTTATTTCTCTTTCTGTACCTGATTTGACTCTAATTCACCCTCCTTCTCCGTCGTTCCTCTGTTTCTCTCTCAATCCTAAATCTCATTGGTTAAGGAGACAGGCTGTTGGTCCCGTCATTCACTGAGGTCCGAGATGCCCTGTTGCCCTCGCCGTTATCAGTTCACACTTAGTGCAATTTTCGGCATCTTTTTCGAACCGAAGGGAGAGGATAAAAAAAAAAATCCAACTCAGGGGGCACGGGCGTGAGATGCCCCACTCCAGCAAATTCTGGCCCAATTTATACCTTGAGCTGGCAGAACGCCAAGTCCTCTGGACCCTCCTTCCTGACAGCTCACCAGTTCCATTACTCGGGAAGAAGGGGGAAATTCCCACTCCCCCAGCCTGAAAGTCATCCAATTGGAGGGGGGGGGGAAGGTGAAGGGTTAGAGATGACAACTCCTCCAAAAACACTCATAATAACTGCCTCCTTATCTCTGCCCCTTAAGTCACCACATTCTTGTGAAAACCCACAGTGTCCTGCCTATGGTTTGTTGCAGCTCAGAATGATGTCAATAGCCCAGCTCATTATACAAGTGCACATCTCTGTAGGCCTCTGTATAAAATATGTCATGACTGAATCATCGTTCCCCTAACTGCAAATGCAATTATTTTCTTTCAGAAACACAGAGGTGAAGACATGTCGTCACATTACCAACATTAACGTGAGCAGACTATGGGAATTCGAACTGTGTCCTTCCTGCCCACTCGCACTCTGACCCCGTTTCCCAGACAGCTCATAGCGCACCGTCTGACCTCACAGTGTGAGAAAGGAAGAGGTGGCTGTGTCACTGAGTGGTGGAGAGCGAGAGGCAGGGCGAGAGAGAGCGAGAGGCAGGGCGAGAGAGAGCGAGAGGCAGGGCGAGAGAGAGCGAGAGGCAGGGCGAGAGAGAGCGAGAGGCAGGGCGAGAGAGAGCGAGAGGCAGGGCGAGAGAGAGCGAGAGAGAGCGAGAGAGAGCGAGAGGCAGGGCGAGAGAGAGCGAGAGGCAGGGCGAGAGAGAGCGAGAGGCAGGGCGAGAGGCAGGGCGAGAGAGAGCGAGAGGCAGGGCGAGAGGCAGGGCGAGAGAGAGCGAGAGGCAGGGCGAGAGAGAGCGAGAGGCAGGGCGAGAGAGAGCGAGAGGCAGGGCGAGAGAGAGCGAGAGGCAGGGCGAGAGAGAGCGAGAGGCAGGGCGAGAGAGAGCGAGAGGCAGGGCGAGAGAGAGCGAGAGAGAGCGAGAGGCAGGGCGAGAGGCAGGGCGAGAGAGAGCGAGAGGCAGGGCGAGAGAGAGCGAGAGGCAGGGCGAGAGAGAGCGAGAGGCAGGGCGAGAGAGAGCGAGAGGCAGGGCGAGAGAGAGCGAGAGAGAGCGAGAGGCAGGGCGAGAGGCAGGGCGAGAGAGAGCGAGAGGCAGGGCGAGAGAGAGCGAGAGGCAGGGCGAGAGAGAGCGAGAGGCAGGGCGAGAGAGAGCGAGAGGCAGGGCGAGAGAGAGCGAGAGGCAGGGCGAGAGAGAGCGAGAGGCAGGGCGAGAGAGAGCGAGAGGCAGGGCGAGAGAGAGCGAGAGGCAGGGCGAGAGAGAGCGAGAGGCAGGGTGAGAGAGAGCGAGAGGCAGGGCGAGAGAGAGCGAGGCAGGGCGAGAGAGAGGCAGCTCTGACACCAGCTGCTTTTTTTGTTGAGAGTCCATATTTCATAGAATTACATAGAATTTTACAGCACAGAAACAGGCCATTCGGCCCAACTACAACTTGCATTTATATAGCACCTTTAACATCTCAAGGCTCTTCACAGGAGCGTTATCAAACAAAATTGACACCCAGCCACAGAAGGAGATAATTAGGACAGGTGACTAAAAGCTTGGTCAAAGAGGTAGGTTTTAAGGAGCGTCTTAAAGGAGGAGAGAGAGGTAGAGAGGTTTAGGGAGGATATTCCAGAGCTTAGGGCCCAGGCAGCTGAAGGTAGGCCACCAATGGTGGAGTGGCGCAATAGGCCAGAATTGGAGCGCAGAGATCTCGGAACATGTCTATGCCGGTGTTTATGCTCCACATGGGCCTCCTCCCACTCTATTTACTGCATCTCACTCTATCAGCATAACCTTCTATTCCTATCTCCCTCATATGTTTATCTAGCTTCCCCTTAAATGCATCTATGTTAGTCACCTCAACTACTCCATGTGGTAGCGAGTTCCACATTCTAACCACTCTCTGGGTAAAGAAGTTTCTCCTGAATTCCCTATTGGATTTATTAGCGAATATTTTATATTTATGGCCCTTAGTTTTGGACTCCCCAACAAGTGGAAATATCTTCTCTGCGGTTACCTTATCGAACCCCTTTAAAGACCTCCATCGGGTCACTTCTCAGTGTTCTCTGAGCCCCAGCCTGTTCAGTCTTTCCTGATAGGCATAACCTCTCAGTTCTGGTATCATCCTTGTGAATCTTTTTTTGCACCTTCTCCAGTGCTTCTATATTCTTTGTGTAATATGGAGACCATACACTGCTCACAGTATGGTTTCACACACAGCTGGCTGCTTTAGCGAGTCAGATTTTTTATTAAAACCCGCAAACACTGGAAGTCTGAAATGAAAGATTGAACATGTTGGTAACATGCAGCAGATCCATCAGTACGTGGAAAGAGAGAAGACAGATTGACGTTTCAGGTTCTGACCCTTCGTCAAGGAGTCTACATCCAGAACATTGTCGGGTACATTGCCGTGTAGTGGTTATGTTATTGGACTATTGATCCAGAGAACGTGAGTTCAAATCCCACCAAGGCAGTTTGAGAATTTGAATTCGGTTTTAAAAAGCTGGAAATAAAAAGCTGGTGTCAGTAAAAGTGACCGTGAAACTATCGGATTGTCGTAAAAAAAATCCCCAACTGGTTCACGAATGCCCTTTAGGGAAGGAAACCTGTCGCCCTTACCCGGTCTGGGCCCACATGTGACTCCAGTCCCCCACACCAACGGGGTTGACTCTTAATTGCCCTCTGAAGTGGCCGAGCATCAAACTAGGGACGGGCTATAAATGCCGGCCTTGCCAGTGACGCCCACATCCTGAGAATGAATTTGAAAAAAACGAAACTGAAAATAAAAGAAAAAGACAGGTTATCGAGGTGTTGGGAGAGGTGAAGAAACTACAGATGAAATTCTTGCTAGTAGAATAACTCTATCTGGTCATTGTACTTCAGGGCAACCAAACTGCAGCCTCTGCCAAAGTTGCCATATTGTTTGTGGGTCCCATCGTTACGAGATCTCCTGTGGCCTCTTCGTGCTGAGGTTGGAGAATAATGAAACGAGGATTTTCTGGAACCCTCTATAGCAAGATGGTTCATCACGATAAAAAGGCCATGCCCTTAATGATTATTAGATCTCTTAAGTTCTGCAGGCATCATAAACTCATTTTTAAAAAATCACTGCTAGGTTTATAGACTTTAGATAATAATCCTATTGAATTACTCAGAACTATAATGGTGTTGGCCAGGAATAACAAATGGCAATTTCACAATAGTCAGTCGAAGGAACGTTGGCTCTTACTACCAAAGGGATATCAAGAAAGAACTTGGATGTATATCACGCCTTTCATGACCTCAGGACATCCTAAAGCGCTTCACAGCCAATTAAGTACTTTTTTGTGTTGTGGAGCCACTGTTGTAACCTAAGGAACACGGCAGCCAATTTGCGCACAGCAAGGTCCCGCAAACAGTAATGTGATAATGATCTGATAATCTGTTTCAGTGATAAGTTGAGCGGTAGATATTGGCCAGGATACCGTGAAGAACTCCCCTGCTCTTCTTCAAAATAGTGCCATGGGATCTTTTACGTCCACCTGATGGGGCAGACGGGGGCCTCGGTTTAATGACTCATCCAAAAGACGGCACCTCTGACAGTGCAGCACTCCCTCAGTAGTGCACTGGGAGTGTCAGCCTGGATTGTGTGCTCAAGTGTCTGGAGTGGGACGTGAACCCACAACCTTCTGAGTCAAAGGCGAGAGGGCTACCCACTGAGCCACGGCTGACACGCTCTATTACAATACAAAGCAAGTGAACAGCGTGCCTCTGACAAGAGCCGGGTCTTGTTCAGACTCAACAACAGAGGCCGGAGGCACAGAAAGCAAGTGCCGTTTTCCACTGGACCTCCAACGAGCGAGCAGCGGCACTAGGGCAGCATGGGTCATCATGCTCAAACCCAATCTTAGCCCAATGTCCAGCGCATACAACCTCTTCCAGCAGGGGACGGTGTACAGTGGTCTGACCTGGCTGCCCCCCACGCCCCCCACACCCGCACCGAGGGGTTGCTGAGGTTAATTATAGCAGCCTAAAGTGTCCCAACTGCGATCCGTTAACTCAGCACAGGTAAGGGATTGAATCTACATCCATCCAGTACCTATGATTTAGGGTTGCATGCTGAGAAGTCTGCAGTGGTATAGGAAGATAGGAACAGGAGCAGGCCATTCAGCCCCTCGAGCCTGTTCCGCCATTCAATTAAATCACGGCTGATCTGTATCTTGACTCCATCTACCCACCTTGGTTCCGTAACCCTTAATCCCCTTGCATAACAAAAATCTATCAATCTCAGTTTTGAAATTTTCAATTGACCCCCAGTCTCAACAGCTTTTTGGGGGAGAGAGTTCCAGATTTCCACTCCCCCTTTGTGTGAAGAAGTGCTTCCTGACATCACCCCTGCACGGCCTAGCTCTAATTTTAAGGTTATGCCCCCTTGCTCTGGACTCTCCCATCCAGAGCAATTCGTTTCCCTCTATCTACCCTATCAACTCCTTTAATCATCTTAAACACCTCAATCAGATTATCCCTTCATCTTCTATACTCAAGGGAATACAAGCCTAGTCTATGACACCTGTCCTCGTAAGTTAACCCCTTTAGCCCCGGTATCATTCTGGTGAATCTGCGCTGCGCCCCCTCCGAGGCCTGTATATCCTTCCTGAGGTGCGGCGCCCAGAGCCGAACGCATACGGTACGAGGCTCTGCGTATGGTTTGGTGTCAGCAGCCTCGTAGGGGCTGAATATTTCACCCGTGCCTTTTGATTGTGGCTCCTGTCTGAATTCGAAGCTAAAACAACTGAAATTTCTACGAAAACGAAACCTAGAATTTGACAGCCAAAATAGAAGCCATCATTAAAGTGTGAAACCAGAACCACAAACGGCCGGGTCCTCTCGAGCTCGTGGAATAAAAAAATTCCACTCCTTGAAAAGCGCAGGCACCGCAGGTAGAAACGCAGATGGTCCCTCCTCCAGTCATCCAGCCGTGCTCCAGGCAAACACTTGCAAAGCTCGCCAGGGGAGAAACGGAGCAGGAAAAAGTGCGGCGGGAGAGAACAGAGAAAGCACGTGCAATAGTGACTTTCAAAAGGGAGTTGGTTATATACTTGCAGGGCTACGGGGAAAGAGCAGGGGAGTGTGGGACTAATTGGATAGCTCTTTCAAAGAGCCGGCACAGGCACGATGGGCCGAATGGCCTCCTTCTGTGCTGTAAGAGTCTATGAAATGTTTTAAATTCTCATCCTTGTTTTCAAATCCCTCCATGGCCTCGCCCCCTCCCTACCTCTGTAACCTCCTCCAGCCCTACAACCCTTCGAGATCTCTGCGCTCCTCCGATTCTGGCCTTTTGCGCATCCCCGATTTTCATCGCTCCACCATTGGCGGCCGTGCCTTCAGCTGCCCAGGCCCCAGCTCTGAAATTCCTTCCCTAAATCTCTCCTCCTTTAAGACGTGCCTTAAAACCCGCCTCTTTGACTGAGGTTTTGGTCACCTGTCCTAATATCATCTCCTTATGTGACTCGGTGTCAAATTTTGTTTGATATTCGCTCCTGAGCAGCGGCTTGGGGGCATTTTCCTACGTTAAAGGTGCTGTATAAATGCAGGTTGCTCTTGTTTGAAATGATCTCGATTAATGGCATTTGGTTGCCCCGGGGTCCATGTGACAGACGCAGATTGCCACCGTCGCCTGTGAATGTGTTTGTTTGGCGCGATTACTATTGCACTTACCCCCATCGGCTTTGATAGTCAGGCACAAAATGATGCTGCACAGAAACAGTGCATTAATTACAATTCTCGCTAAAAATAATGGTAAATGACAGTCCAAGCGGGGGGACTAGTGGCCAGCTGAATATTGCTGCAGCTACTTAGGAAGCCCACTGGGACTCTGTGCAATCCAATTATCATTTCACAAAATTATATAACACAATCAAGTCCTTCTGAGCTGCTGAGAAACTCAAGCCTTGATTCTGGGTGAAGGTATCCGAAGGGAACACGGACAGAGGGAGACTGCGTCTGATCAGATTGAGTTACGCAAGCTCCTTACTTGATCTGTCTCGTAGTCTCTCGTTTGGTGGATCTTTGCGTCCTTCCGATGAGACGCGTCTCATCCGAAAGAAGGCACTTCTGACAGTGCAGCACTCCCTCAGTGCTGTAACTGGAGTGTGGTGCCCTGGATTTTGTGCTCAAGTCTCTGGAGTGGGACTCGAACCAGTGACCTTCTGACTCAGCAGTGAGAGCGCTACCAACTGAGCCACGGCTGACACACGGAATAATCATGAATAACTGTCGGTCACCACGGGTGATCTGAATTTTATTTTGCTTGTGAGGAAAGTCGGACTGCACGCAAGGACTGATATTGGATCGGGGCACTCGCAGGGAGGGCAGGCTGGGCAGCTAAGTCCCACATGCACTCTGTTTCCATCCATTCATTTCAATGGACAGAGAGTCACGGCCATGAGACCTCTGGCCTGCGCTGCCCTGAGAGTGCTCGTTCGCACAATCAGCCCTATAATCCACTTACGACTTTAAATGAATACTTCAGACATCCTCACTGCACCTACCGTTGTTTGGCAGGAACAATCTGTGCAAGCGCACACCATAAACATGATGCGCGACAGAGTAGAATGAGGGGAAGAAACACTTAATAAAAAAAACAAACGGGACAAGTTACAACAAGTTTTGCTGCAGCTTAGCCACACAAGGTGAAGTCAGTGAAGCGAAAAGTCAATCGGCCCATCGAAACTTACCCCTGGAGGAGATCAGACTGAGCTGTCATTTCTTTCCCATTGAGGTACATTGTGTTTGTCTCAGTCACTAATAGGCTGTGTGTTTTTTTTTCTACCTGCAGTTTACCAGTGAACAACACGCCTGCAGGGTTATGCTTGCAATGCTCAATCTGGGATACTGTACGCTGTAGGCTACAAATTACTGCTGATAATATCACGATAAAGACTTAACGCATCAGTGCGACAGTCCTTTCAGCGGAGATGTTAACTCATTTAAAAGTGTTTGTCCACTACAACAAGAACTTGCCTTTATATAGCACTTTTAAAGTAGTAAAACGTCCCAAGGCGCTTCACAGGAGCGATTATCAAATAAAATTTGACACCGAGCCACATAAGGAGATATTAGGACAGGTGAACAAAAGCTTGGTCAAAGTGGTAGGTTTTAAGGAGCATCTTAAAGGAGGAGAGAGAGGTAGAGAGGCAGAGAGGTTTAGGGAGGGAATTTGAGAACTTAGGGCCTAGGCAGCTGAAGGCACGGCCGCCAATGATGTAACGATGGAAATGGGGGACGCGCAAGAGGCTAGAATTGGAGGAGCGCAGAGATCTCGGAGGGTTGTCGGGCTGGAGGAGGTTACAGAGATAGGGAGGGACAAGGCCATGGAGGGATTTCAACACAAGGAGGAGAATTTTAAAATCAAGGCGTTGCTGGACTAATATTGCTAACAGTAATTTCTACGCTTGTATATAGAAAGACATGATAACACTCGAGGAATTGAACAATCTTGACCAGTCACTGACAAAACACAGACCATGAATTCCTGCTAGTCAGAAATACAAACAGAAAATGCTGGAACTACACAACCAGCTGATTAGCTTCTGAAGGGGAAAGATATCTTGATCTGGCCGGATCTATTGAAGGGATCCACCAGAAATGTTAATCTACCTTTCTCACTCAGAAAGCTGTATCGGCTTGATGCGCAATTCCAATGTTTTCAACTCTCCCGAATTAGCCAATGGTGACCTTGTCAATTCAGGTCCATTGCCTTCTCATGTTAAGATCTGACAACATAGGAACGTAGAAATATACAGAGTGTGAGGAGACCATCTGGCTGATTCTAATGAGTGCTGCTCCCTGGTGACCTTGAACGGCAGGTATTCACCGTGCTACAGGGCGGGCAGCTGAGACACCTCGAAACCTCTCCCATTGTCACTCCGGAGCTAAACGCCTTGTAATCACACGTGAGAATGTCCAAGAGTGTCTAATGCTCCGATTTTCTTGCCTGTGGGAAGCTGCACTCGGCCAAGCTCAGGAACGAGCTGGGTGGAGAACTATTCCGCAGCAGCACTGTGCGAAAGCACTAACTTAGGAACTTAGGAACACGAGTAGGCCATTCAGCCCCTCAAGCCTGTTCCACCATTCAATTAGATGATGCCTGATCTGTATCTTACCTCCATTTATCTGCCTTGGTTCTGTATGCCTTAATACCCTCGCCTAACAAAAATCTATCAATCTCAGTTTTGAAAATTTCAATTGACCCCCAGCCTCAACAGCTTTTTGGGGGGAGAGAGTTCCAGATTTCCAATGCCCTTTGTATAAAGAAGTGCTTCCTGACATCACCCCTGAACGGCCTAGCTCTAATTTTAAGGTTTCAACTCCTTTAATCATTTTAAACACCTCAACTAGGTCACCCCTTAATCTTCTATACTCGAGGGAACACAAGACTGGTCTATGTAACCTGCTGTACCACAGTGGTATCTCCACCCCCTTTTTCCATCTTGAAGCTAGCCAGGACTTTCATCACGGAAAATGGAAACCCTGAGCCATAAACAAGGTCACCGGTGCAGTGCAAGTCAGCTGCAATCTTTCAGAGAAGCTCTAAAGCTAAATGGGGCTGAGAAACGATGAACAAATTCAGTAAAACCATCATGGCGGAAGTGAGGAAAAATCCTAAGAGCTTCTTGAGTGTCGCCATTACTAAGTCTACAGTCTATCGGAGCTCAGACTTGCAGTGTGTAACTCGAGCTCAAATCCCAGTCTCAGCTGATATTTGAACCCTGGCATTCATGATCACGGCTGTGACATCCAAGGGGTGAGAAAACTGGCTCGGGAGGAATCCCTCTGCGCATTGCTCAAGTGGGCTTTCTGCCAGGGTGATCCAAGAAGCAGTACTGATGTAATCCACGGAGATTCCACAGACAGGAACATCCCACTTACTCAAATCGGAAAGCAAACAGGGGCAGAGCAAGCAAGGAGTGGAACAGAGTGCAATTCAGAAGCGTACTGGGGATTAAAAAAAAACAGTGGTGTCACAACTCTTATATAGAGCAACACCCTGTTATTATAGGCAAGGCAAGTTACAACATTAGTTGCTTTAAAAAAAATATTTCAACAAAAACCTTTCCATAATCCTACAGCTTTCCTCGAAGGAGGGAGGAAGCTCATGGTGTTGCTGTAACAAGGAGGACACTCATTGCAAACACGGCTCCAGTGCTAATCATGTCTCTTCACGCAACGCAGAATTACCGACTGTAGTGAGGTCTATAGAGTTGAACTGTTGACCCACGCTCACACAAGGATGTCATAATGCCACAAACCGAAGGCTGAGGCTGGAGCAAACCCTGTACACTCAGTGCCATCGAACCCAGTCAACAACTCACTTTACCCGAAGACTGCGTTCAGTTTGACTCTTGACAACATTCGTCATTCAAACACCGTGCGATGTTCATTTACAAGGCCTGTAATTTTTTTTTGATGTCGGTGGTGAATTCTTCGCTCCGTTGCTCCTTGACCTCCCTCACTGCCGACGACTAGATTTCCCACAAGGAATTCTGGCAACAGATCTGGTGCTGTTCAAAGTGGGCATTTTCCCCTTGAAACACTAACATGATTTTATTTTTTATTCATTCCTCGGGATGTGGGCGTCGCTGGCGAGGCCGGCATTTATTGCCCATCCCTAATTGCCCTTGAGAAGGTGGTGGTGAGCCGCCTTCTTGAACCGCTGCAGTCCGTGTGGTGACGGTTCTCCCACAGTGCTGTTAGGTAGGGAGTTCCAGGATTTTGACCCAGCGACGATGAAGGAACGGCGATATATTTCCAAGTCGGGATGGTGTGTGACTTGGAGGGGAACGTGCAGGTGGTGTTGTTCCCATGTGCCTGCTGCTCTTGTCCTTCTAGGTGGTAGAGGTCGCGGGTTTGGGAGAAGAAGCAAACGTTCAAGTGTTCACGGAATAACCTGTACCTGTGGTGGGGGTCAGCCGACTCACATGCTCCAGCTTCTGCAGGGAGTGTCCCATGGACACCCACAGCCCTCCACTGCCTTACTGTAAATGCCATTCTTCATTGCTGGCATAGACGGTTGGGCTGAATGGCCTGTTTCTCTGCTGCAAATTCTAAATTCTATGTGTGAGCAGAGACAGAGTTTTCCTCTTTATCTGTAATCTTCTCCAGCGCTACAAACCTCCGCCAAACTCTCTGATTCCGGTCCCTCAAGCATCAACCCCTTCCCTTTGCCCCACTATTGGTGGCCGTGTCTTCAGCTGTCTAGGCCCTATGCTCCGGAATTCCCTCCCTAAGCCTCTCTACCTCTCTCTCCTCCTTTAAAACCCTCCTTAAAAACTCACCTCTTTGACCAATCTTTTGATTACCCCTTCTAATATCTCCTTCTTTGGCATGGTGTCAATATGCCTGGATATGGGGATGGTGCAGGAAAATGGCGTTGAGGTCGAAGATCAGCCATGATCTTGTTGAATTGCGGCGCAGGCTCGAGGGGCCGAATGGCCTGCTCCTGCTCCTATTTCTTATGTTCTTACATTTCTGTGAAGCGCCTTGGTACGTTTTTATTTTCCGTGTTGCAGGCGTGATATAAACGTAAGTTATTGTTGCAGCGTACGGTCATTTTAAACATGGTGCAAAGAAAGAAGCACGTGGGTAAGGGTTGCCAACCCTCCAGGATTGTCCTGGAGTCTCCAGGAATTCGACATTAATCTCCAGGGCACTGCTGCGAGCAACACCCCGGGGAGAAAAAGTCATAGGGACGTTAAAAAAAAAATCTTGTTTGATTTTTTTTCATTTTCTTTGACCGCCTTCATTTATTAATTATAAAAATATTGGAGATGGGAAAAAAAGGCTGTTTGATCGACAGTCAAGAATCATCCAATCGGGTAATTAAGGGCTCATTCGCTTTCCAATTGGCCATGGGAAGGCGGGGCTCTGTGCAGATGGACGGGTCAGGTGGCCAATGGTGGAAGTGTGGAGGCGGGGTTGTCTGAGGCAGGAGGTCATGTGAGGAAACCGCCAGGGATACGTCCAACCAGAGTTGGCAACCCTATAAATTATTAGGGATGGGCAATAAATGCCGGCCTTGCCAGCGACGCCCACATCCCATGAACGAATAAAAAAATAATTGGGGGAGAGGGGGTAAGTAACGGTCTTTGCACACTTCTTTGCTTGACGGTTTTCTCCCCTCACCTCTGAAAGCACCGACTCTTTGCTCAGGTTACTGCTCCGTAGGCACGAGTCACCTTCCTCTACCTCGCCCAAGTGCTCATTGTTCATGTACAAGCCCCGACAGCATCGGCAAGGTATTTGATCAGAGCCCAGCCCAAGCCTGCCCTCATTCAACCTCCGCACGTGGACTTCTGGCAGGAGTCAGTGGAGGACGATCGGGGGTGGGAGCCCAGAATTCTGAATTTCCTCTCTCTAAGCCGGGCGGGAGGGGGAGCGTCACAGAGATCAAATGTACTGCACCTACCGCCAACCCAGCTAAGATCAGCTGACAGACCCGGGGATCGACCTCCTGCCTGTAGAGCTTGGCTGCACGCTGGGGAAGCGAGTCGAGTTAATGAGAAGGCCCCTTGAGCACTTTTAAGAAACACAGGCTTAGTGCTTGCATGTGCCTGGTGGTGTGGTACTGAACCGCCCAGTACAGTTCGCTAGGGACATTAAAATTGGCCTCAGTGCCAATGTGTGCCGGGGTGGGCACTGGGTGAGGACAGGATCTTGACTATCTGTGATGCTCTCATGGTTGAATAACCTGTTGATACTCAAATGTCAAGGCTCACTCATGAAGAATGGACACTCAGGCAAGGCACAGGCAAACTGCTGTGGCCTTGCCAATGACAGCCAGATCCCAAGAATAAATATATATAAAAAAGACAATGTTCGCCTGCAATTGGACTGATTCAGAAGGGGAGGTAAGAAAAAAGTCGTCAATTTTTATCAGGGAGTCCCATCGTTCATCCTTCGACATCAAAGGAGACAGCCGGAATATCAGCTTTTTTTTTGCAGTGAGTTCTTGGCCGGTGGGACCTATTTTTGCTGGGAATGAGCGACCGCAGATTGAAGAGTGAATCTCGGATACACCAGGTTGGGGATCTTGATTCTTTGGATGAGACTTCGTCAGCTGCCATTTACATTGGGCATCAGCGATGCGATGGGCCTCACGGTCGGAGGTGCCCCCATGGATGGTTTTGACTCCCATGTTTTCTTATCCTGAGCAAGTTGTTCCCACTTATGACATCTAATTTGAGCTGTTCTGGAGTTGCTTTTCAGCAGTCTTTAGACCCCTTTTGTTTCCCTGTTGTCAATGCTTTCTTATCTTGAGCAAGTGGTCCCCACTTGACAGGCAAGCTCTGAGACAGGGCAAGCAACGGGAACAGAAGACCCAAAGCAGCAGCCTTTATGACATTACTAGCTTAACAATGGGGAATAGCCCTTCATGATGTCATCACAAATTGCAACATGGAAGGATCTAGTGTTTGATCACCTGAGTGAACGAGCCTGCAGACTGGCACGAAGCCAACCTCTTATCTTTCTCATACTTAAACTGCCCTTAAGGTGCGCTTAAAACATGACATTCTTGGTTGTTTTCACTTAAGTTCATTTCCATTTTTGAAACTGCTGCCAATCTTTCACCCTGGTCCTCCCCTAATTTGCTCAGAGTATTACAGGCGATAGGAAACAGCAAACCCTCCCCTGTGAGAGATCGGCACTGCTGGGGACACAGTTTCCTGGTTATTGAATTTAATATTTTTCTGGTGCTTTGGCTGGCTGCCCAAAATAAAAGTCCTCTGAAACTTTCCTGGCGATTAAAATTAGCCCCACAGAATCAACACTGCACTGGTCAGCTTAATAGGCACCCGCAGAAGAACTTACAGCCTGTTTCCTAGATGGACTGCAAGAATTACAGCTCCCGCAGAGATTAGACAAATGCTATTTGCTGCCAGGAATAACAGTGAGTGGGAAACATTGCCTATATATACATACTGCACACACATACATACTGCACATCCACATACATACTGCACACACATACATACTGCACATCCACATACATACTGCACATCCACATACATACTGCACATCCACATACATACTGCACACACACACACAGCACACACACACACACGTATACATGGACACACATATACAGACACATCTACACACATTATATATACACATACATGCTATATACACATACATATATATTATATACACCTGTATTATATACATACACACACATCATACACACACACATAATATCTACACACATCTATATGGTATATACACACACACACGTATATAATATATACACATGCATATATATTTTACACACACACACACACACACACACACACACACACAAACCACTCTGTGATTAACTGATTCCCACCCCAGAAACAAAATGCACCCTGTCCCTGCACAACTCTATGCAAATAAACATTTGCATTTCTTGAACTGGAACACAACCGATATGATGCCGTGCAAACTGAAGTGTTAATTCATCAATAAAGCAGTTTTATTTTTTGCATTAAAGTTTCCTGCTCCCCCCACCCCCCCAACCCCTGGAAAGGCTCACTTGCTATTGAAGTTTGTTTGTATAATTGGGGCACTGTGGATTCGTTTAGAGAATCAGACACAAGGGTTTTGTCAATTTAACATGAAATAAAACAGCTGGTGGGAAAACACCAGGGCACTTTGAAAAGTCAGTGCCGGAAAGCAGAACTTTCACTTAAAATCACACACCGGCTGGCGGGTGGGGGACTTCAGGATTTGTGATAAAAAGAAATTTAAACGACATTAAAAATAAAATTCAACCACAAATAGAACAAAATGAAGCACTGAGCAGAAATAACTAAATAAAAATCAAACTTAGAAAGTATTGGGATTGAAAGAAAAAAAAGAGACACTTACAGAAACAGACAGCAATCAATGAGAGCCCATCGTAAACCAACGATACCATTGAAAAAAAATCCACAACACTTACAATATTAAGTACATAAATAAAATATAATGGGGCTGAACTGTACACGAGTGAATGTAACTGATAAAACTATACATTAATATTTGTATTCTGTTGATTATTTAAAAAGTCATGTTCCTTGATCAAAGACAATGTTGCTTTAAGATATGCGATGACAAACATACTTATTGCACAGAATAGCCACACTGCTCTGACATTTATAGTGTTCAAAGCCCCTCACGTTTTGCAGGGAAGAAAAATCACTTGAGAGAGAGAGAGAAAAGCCTTGCAGTTCCTAAGTAATTAACATTGAGGAAACACTAGAGATCTTATTCAGCTGGCAGGCAGTTTTTGCCTGCAAGTCAAATGAGAAAATTGCAGATTAACTACCAGTTTTACTACTTACAGGAACAGGCTGAAACAGAGATCTGATCTCAATGCGGAAACAGTTGTGTTAATGTTTACACACCGTCACACTTCCACAGTAGTTTAAAGCAGGCTCCACGTTAATCTTGAATTTAACTGGTAGTCTGTAAACACCATTTATTATTGTTCAATATGTATAAATGCGTAGGCTTCAAGGAGATCTTGAAACATTTGCCTGAGGAAGGAGAAAATCTCCGAAAGCTTGTGAATTTAAAATAAAATTGCTGGACTATAACTTGGTGTTGTAAAATTGTTTACAATTGAATTTAACTGACTGACACGGCACATTCACAGAATGACATTTACACATGAGAGAGACAGAGAGAGAGAGAGAGAGAGAGAAAGAAAAGGAACAGATAAAACTGCTCTGCAGTCTGACCCACCCATTCACTGGTCATTAAAGTGAAGTCATTCAAAAAAAAAAGCCAGTTGCTGTACCTGTGTGTGTTTGTGGTGTGACTGTCCTTTGGGAGGAATCATCCTGAACCCCCCCCACTCTGCTATCGCGATTCTCTCTGTGCTGCTCTGCACGATACACAGCCCATGAGGTAGAAACATGACAACAAGATACTGACACGGTTTGGTAGTAAAGTTACTTCAGTGCACCTTATTTGGTCTGTGATGTAAGAGGAAGTACTGCAGTCAGTGCTGCCTACTTTTTCCATTCACTACAACATTTCCTGTTGTCATCTTTTTTTGTTTTATTGCAACCCAGTCATCACGGGGAGGGAATCCTTGCGGCCTTTGCTCTTTGCTTATTTAAAGGCTGCACAACTTTGGAATGGTTTGTTTTTAAAAAAAAAAATCTTGTTCTGCAACTAGCACAGAAAGTTCAAAAAATGTTTTGTGTTGACAAAAAAAATAAATTTAGTTTTGGGTGGGGCAATTTTGGTTGCTGTTCAATCCATTAACTCCAGGGGTCACAGTTCACAAAGCAGCAAATCACTGCAAATATAACTCTGGGCAAACAGTGTTAAAGGCCAATATAGTTTTAACAACAGAGGTTGTGAAAATTGAAGTTGTTAACAACAACAACTTTCACCTTTAACCTGGGCCTTTTTTGCAAAATGTTTCACAAAAAATAATCCAAGGACATTCAGCCACCGATCTTCGGGTAAGCGTTCTCCAAGGCGGCCTTCGAGTCGCACGACAACGCAAAATCATCGAGCAGAAATTGATAGCCAAGTTCCACACCCATGAGGACGGCCTCAACCGGGATCTTGGGTTCATGTCACGCTACACGTAACCCCACCAGCGAAAAAAAGTTATCTGATTTTAATACAACGGGTCATTCTCTGTCTTTCTCTTTCTTTCGGATGTTTCTCTCTCTCTCTCTGTCTGTCTTTTGTTCTGGCCGTTTGTGTATTCGGTGGTCCTGTAGGTAACATCTCTCTGTCTGAACACTTTGATTGCCTTGACAACGGGCAGTTGGAAAGATTATCTGTAATTACCTGGTATTGTTCTCTGACTATAAATGCGGCAACCTTCCATGGAATCCGATTCCCACACTCACCAGACGAAGGAGAAAGCCTCCGAAAGCTTGTGATTTTCAAATAAAACAGTTGGACTATAACCTGGTGTTGTAAGATTCCTTACATTTGTCCACCCCAGTCCATCACCGGCATCTCCACATCATCACAAAAAATAGAAAACGACCAACAGGGGTGAGAAAGGAGATGGGGCCTGGAAAGGAGACTGAATGTGCAATCACAGGTGGGCTTCGAGGAGGCTTTTGAAAGGGGGTTGGGGGAAGAGAAGAGATGGCGGGGGGTGGGGGAAGAGAAGAGGTGTTGGGGGGGCGGTGTTTAAGGGGAGATGAGGACAGAGATGTTAGAGAATTGGGGCTGTACGAGACTGGGAGGTGGGGTTTTGGGAGGCTGGCTAGCAGAGTTTTAGAGTAATCAAAACTGGAGATGACAAATATGTGGACTCAATATTCCACCCCCCCCCCGCGACTCGGCATAGTGGGGCCGGTGTACATAGTCAGTCATCCTTCGATATCAAAGAAAGAATATCAGCTCAATTTGTGCAGTGAGTTCTTTGCTGACCGGTGAGACCTTTTTTTTTTGCTGGGAATGAGTGACTGCAGATTGGACAGCGAATCCTGGATAAACCGGGTTGGGGATCTTGACTGTTTGGGTGAGACTTCCTCAGCTGCCGTTTACATTCAGCATCAGCGATACGACGAGCCTCATAGTAGGAAGTGCCTCCGTGGATGGTTTCTCGCCCGTGCTTTCTTATTCTGAGCAAGTTGTCCCCACTTATGGATGTCTATTTTGCACCATGTTTCAGAGTCGCTTTCAAGCAGTCTTCATACTTCCTGAACACCAAGAAATTGCTTCCCAGTTGTCAACACGCCTTAAAAACTCTTCTTTGGGATTTGTTCATCTGCCATTCACACCACATGACCTGACCAAAACTCTAATAGATTTGTCAACCATGATTTCCCTTTCATAAACCGTGCTGACTCTGCCTAATCATATTATGATTTTCTAAGTGCCCTGTTACTACGTCCTTAATAATAGATTCTAGCATTTTCCCGACCACTGATGTCAGGATAACTGGCCAAAAGTTCCCTGTTTTCTCTCCCCCCATCCTTTCTTGAATAGCGGGGTTACATTTACTATCTTACCTAAGCAATGATGTACTTGCCTTAGAGGGGGTGCAACGAAGGTTCACTCGATTGATTCCTGGAATGAGAGAGTTTTCCCATGAGGAGAGATTGAGTAGAATGGGCCGATATTCTCTGGAGTTTAGAAGAATGAGAGGTGATCTCATTGAAACATATAAAATTCTTTGAAGGCTTGAAGGGTAGATGGTTGTTTCCCCTGGCTGGAGAGTCTAGAACTAGGGGTCATAGTCTCAAGATAAGGGATCGGCCATTTAGGACCGAGATGAGGTAAAATTTCTTCACTCAGAGGGTTGCGAATCTTTGGAATTCTCTACCCCAGAGGGCTGTGGATGCTCAGTCGTTGAGTATATTCAAGACTGAGATCGATAGATTTTTGGACACTAAGGGGGTCAAGGGATATGGGGTTAGGACGGGAAAGTGGAGTTGAGATTGAAGATCAGCCATGATCTTATTGAATGGCGGAGCAAGCTCGAGAGGCTGAAAGGCCTACTCCTGCTCCTATCTCTTATGTTCTTATGTTCATTGTATCCCGTGCCTTCATGTACTTTCGATGGGATGCACTGCAGCCACCCACCAAAGATTACTTTGACAGCAACAGCGACCTCTATTGCGAAGAAGGTCACAAGCAGTGAGAGTAAAATTCAAGTAGCAGATTGGCCCCCCCATTATACCCCACCTGCCACTCGATTTTCCTCACCATTGCGGTCAAAATCTTGGAATTTTCTACCTAAAACCAGCAATGAAGCACCATCAGCACAAGGACCACTCAAGGAGAAGGCCCAACATGGTAAACTAAGGACGGGCACTAAGAATGCAGCTGGTTTGCCTGCATCTCGAAAGCCAATGATGAAGAATAGAGACAAGCAAAGTTGCAGAGGTGGAGATAAGTGGTGAAGAGGATGGGAGGATTGAAGCTCAGCTCAGGACCAAATAGGACACCCAGACTGCACAGTGTAGGGCTCAGTCTGAACAAGCAGTGAGAGATGGAGCTGAGGGGGGTGAAACTGCAGAGCAAAACAGGTTGGCTGTTTTGAGGAAGAAGTTCGAGTTCAGCAGAAAGTGGCAAAAAAAAACGTCACATTGGAAATATTTCGCGATCAGCAACATTTTTTTTTTAACATTTGCAACTAAAACATATTGTGTTTGATCAATTCCTAATGATAAGCACCTAAAAATATTCATTCGTGCAGACTAATTTGTTTATAAGATGCAAGGTCTTCAGAAAAGTTTAGCCAATCCTTTTCCGTTCAATTGCCAAACACTTACTGCAAATCATGTCGAAAATGACTCATTGTCATCACGAAATAAAAAACACCACCAAAATTAAAATGGACGTGGAGCTGTTTCCACCGCTTCACCCTCCCTGCGACGGAGACAACTTCCATTTTAGGAGAACAAGGTTTCTGACTAATTAAACCTCACCAGCAGCGCTACAAGCTAAGGCCCAAACTCCGCGATCAATTTCCTTAAATCATTTTGGGCCACAGCAAAGAGAGAGAAAACCCATATACATCCACTTGCTCGCCTTCTCCAGGGAATTAATCCACAGTAAGTATTTTTACAAAGGAAAAAGTTTAACTTCACAATTAAGGGATGAATGTCTTCAATAAAGAACACAGCCTGATCCTATAGAAAAAAGGAAGACTTGCATTTATAGGAACATAGGAACAGGAGTAGGCCATTCAGCCCCTCGTGTCTGCTCCACCATTTGATAAGATCATGGCTGATCTGTGATCTAACTCCATATACCTGCCTTTGGCCCATATCCCTTAATACCTTTGGTTGCCAAAAAGCATTCTATCTCAGATTTAAATTTAGCAATTGAGCTGGTATCAATTGCCGTTTGCGGAAGAGAGTTCCAAACTTCTACCACCCTTTGTGTGTAGAAATGTTTTCTAATCTCACTCCTGAAAGGTCTGGCTCTAATTTTTAGACTGTGCCCCCTACTCCTAGAATCCCCAACCAGCGGAAATAGTTTCTCTCTATCCACCCTATCTGTTCCCCTTAATATCTTATAAACTTCGATCAGATCACCCCTTAACCTTCGAAACTCCAGAGAATACAACCCCAATTTGTGTAATCTCTCCTCGTAACTTAACCCTTGAAGTCCGGGTATCATTCTAGTAAACCTACGCTGCACTCCCTCCAAAGCCAATATGTCCTTCCGAAGGTTCGGTGCCCAGAACTGCTCACAGTACTCCAGGTGCTGTCTAACCAGGGTTTTGTATAGCTGCAGCATAACTTCTGCCCCCTTGTACTCCAGTCCTCTAGATATAAAGGCCAGCATTCCATTTGCCTTGATTATTTTCTGCACCTGTTCATGACACTTCAATGATCTATGTACCTGAACCCCTAAGTCCCTTTGGACATCCACTGTTTTTTAACTTTTTACCATTTAGAAAGTACCCTGTTCTATCCTTTTTTGATCCAAAGTGGATGACCTCACATTTGTCTACATTGAATTCCATTTGCCACAGTTTTGCCCATTCTCCTAATCTATCAATATCGCTTTGTAATTTTATGTTTTCATCTACACTGCTTACAATGCTACCAATCTTTGTGTCATCGGCAAACTTAGATATGAGACTTTCTATGCCTTCATCTAAGTCGTTAATAAATATTGTGAATAATTGAGGCCCCAAGACAGATCCCTGCGGGACTCCACTAGTCACATCCTGCCAACGTGAGTACCTACCCATTATCCCTACTCTCTGTCGCCTTTCACTCAGCCAACTTCCTAACCAAGTCCATACTTTTCCCTCGATTCCATGGGCTTCTATCTTAGCCAACAGTCTCTTATGTGGGACCTTATGAAATGCCTTCTGGAAGTCCATATAAATAACATCCATTGACATTCCCCTGTCCACTACTTTAGTCACCTCTTCAAAACATTCAATCAGGTTTGTCAGGTACGACCTACCTTTCACAAATCCATGCTGGCTCTCTCTGATTAACTGAAAATTCTCGAGGTGTTCAGTCACCCTATCCTTAATTATAGACTCCAGCATTTTCCCCACAACAGATGCTAGGCTCACTGGTCTATAATTCCCCGGTTTCCCTCTCTCTCCTTTCTTAAAAAGCGGAGTGACATGTGCAATTTTCCAATCTAGAGGGACAGTTCCTGAATCTAGAGAACTTTGAAAGATTATAGTTTGGGCATCAGCAATGTGCTCACCTACTTCCTTTAAAACTTGGGATGGAAACCATCTGGTCCTGGGGATTTGTCACTCTTTAGTGCTATTATTTTCTTCATGACTGTTGCTTTACTTATGTTAATTTTATTGAGTCCCTGTCCCCGATTCAATATTAGTTTTCTTGGGATTTCCGGCATGCTATCCTCTTTTTCGACTGTAAATACTGACGCAAAGTAATTGTTCAACATGTCCGCCATTTCCCCATTGTCAATGGCAATATCCCCACTTTCAGTTTTTAAAGGGGCCAACACTGCTCCTGACCACCCTCTTTTTCCTAATATAACTATAAAAGTTCTTCATATTGGTTTTGATATCCCTTGCGAGTTTCTTTTCATACTCTCTTTTTGTAGCCCTTACTATCTGTTTTGTGACCCTTTGTTAATCTTTGTATCTTTCCCATTCGCCAGGATCTGTGCCATTTTTTGCCTTTTTGTATGCCCTTTCCTTATGTCTTATACTGTCCCTTACCTCTTTAGTTGTCCATGGCTGTTTTTTTTGGCAAGTAGAGTTCTTGCCCCTCAGGGGTATAAACCGATTCTGTATCACGTTAAATTTATATACCGCCTTTCACGGCCTCAGGACACCCCAAAGCGCTTTACAACTTTTGAGTGTAGTCACTGTTGTAACGCCGGGAAACCTGGCAACCAATTTGTGCACAGCAAGGTCCAACTAACAGCAATGAGAAAAATGACTAGTTCATCTGTTTCTTTTTTAAAGGATAATTGGGGGATAAATATTGGCCAGAACACTGGGAAGAGCTTCTTCCAATTTTACCATGGGATCTTTTATGTCCACCTGACAGGGCAGACGGGGCCTCGGTTTAATGTCTCATCTGAAAGATGGCTCCTCTGACAGTACAGCACTCCCTCAGTACTGCACTGAGGTGTCAGCCCAGATTTTGTGCTCAAGTCTCTGGATTTGGACTTGGACCCATGGCCTTCTGACTCAGAAGCGAGAGTGCGACTAACTGAGCCAAGGCTGACATCTAATCTGAAAGAAATCTGAAAAAGAGAAAATGCTGGAAAGACACAGCAGGTCAAGCAGGTTCTGTAAAGAGAAAAGGCAGGTTAGCCTTTTGGGTATGTATCCTTCATCAGAACTGGAAACTGTAAGAGAAGAGACCGAGGGGAATTAGGACAAAGAGGAGCAGAGCTTCCAGTGTAGAGTTCTAAGGAAGGGTCTCTACCCTAAACATTAACCAATCCCTGGCCCTCCAATACAACCAAAACCGAAGATATACTTCTGTGTTTTCTATTTATGCACATGCTGACCCCAGTTTTCAGTAGAGGTGACTTGTAAAAGATTTACACCCTGAAAGCCTCCTGAGGGAGTACAGCGCATAAATCTTTATGGCATGGGAATGTTTGCTGATCCGTTACTAAAATGACTGGTCTCTGTCCCAGCAGATCAGTGCTAATTTCACATCTTGTATATCAGCAACAAATTTGCATTTATATAGCGCCTTTAACGTAGTAAAATGTCCCAAGGTGCTTCACAGGCGAGATTATCAAACAAAATTTGACACCGAGCCACATAAGGAGATATTATGAGGACAGGTGACCAAAAACTTGGTCAGAGAGGTAGGTTCTAAGGAGCATCTTAAAGGAGGAGAGAGAGAGATGGATAGAGAGGTGGAGAGGTTTAGGGAGGGAATTTCAGACTTTAGGGCCTAGGCAGCTGAAGGCACGGCCGCCAATGGTGGAGCGAAGAAAATCGGGGCTGCGCAAGAGTCCAGAATTGGAGGAGTGCAGAGATCTCGGAGGGTTGTAGGGCTGGAGAAGGTTACAGAGATAGGGAGGCCATGGAGGGATTCGAGAACTAGGATGAGAATTTTAAAACTGAGGCATTGCGGGACCAGGAGCCAATGTAGGTCAGCGAGCACAGAGGTGATTGGCGAATGGGACTTTGTGCAAGTTAGGATACGGGCAGCAGAGTTTTGGATGAGCTCAAGTTTATGGAGGGTGCAAGGAGAGCATTGGAATAGTAGAGTCTGGAGGTTACAAAGGCATGGGTGAGGGTTTCAGCAGCAGATTAGCTGGGATAGGGGCGGAAATGGGCATCGTAAGAAAGTACAGGACGAGAGATAGCCACTCATCCCATCAAGCCCGTTTCTCCCAGAGGTCATGGACAACTTGTTGGCATCCACTCTACCTCGACCCATTTGATACCCAGAGGATCAGACCACATAAATACTCCGTGATCCCCAAAGGAAACCGCGGCCAGCAGCCTACACCCCCCATCACCATCCCCCCACCCACCCCAACAGTGTCAGCTGTGGCTCAGTTGGTAGCACTTTTGCCTCTGAATCAGATAGCTGTGGATTCAAGTCCCACTCCGAGACCTGAGCACAAAATCTAGGCTGACACTCCCAGTGCAGCACTGAGGGAGTGTGACACTGTCGGAGGTGTCACCTTTCGGATGAGGCGTTAAACCGAGGCCCCGTCCGCCCTCTCAGGTGGACATAAAAGATCCCATGGCACTATTCGAAGAAGAGCAGTGGAGTTCTCCTCAATGTCCTGGTCCAATATTTATTCTTCAACCAACATCACTAAAAGCAGATGATCTGGTCATTATCACACTGCTGTTTGTGGGACCTTGCTGTGTGCAAATTGGCTGTCGCGTTTCCTACATTACAACACTGACTACACTTTTAAAAGTACTTAATTGGCTGTAAAGCACTTTGGGGCATCCTGAGGTTGTGAAAGGTGCTAGAGAAATGCAAGTATTTATTTTTCCTTTAACAGTGCAGGGACCACTGTGCCCCATTGAGTATTTAATGATCTCAGTTTATACTCATCCCTGTAATCTCCGTTCTTGTTCCCAGCCAAATGTTTATCTGGCTCCTTTTTTTTTGTTTGAAAGAGTCAATCAACTCAATCACAACTGTTTTAGCTTGGGGGCTCTTTGACATACTGACTAGCTGTGTGTCTGTGTGTGTGTGTGTGTGTGTGTGTGTGTGTGTGTGTGCGCGCGCGTGCATGCGCTCACGAGAGTATGTGAATGAGAGAAAAGTGAGCGAAAGAAAGTGCAAGTGAGAGAGTGACTGCGTGTACAAGAGTGTACGAGAGAGAGAGTAAACGTGAGAGAGAGAGATATAGAATGTGAGTGAGAAAGATTTAGGATTCTGGACACGGTCAAGAGTTCTAGAAAACATTCAGCATTTTATGCTTTTCCGAGATATTACAGTCAGTGTTGAAATGGTATTAACACATGGCCTGCTGGAAGATATTGAGGGAATTCAGCATTGAAGAGAGGTGGAGTGTGCAGTGGGTACTTTCGTCTCCAATGGCTGAATTTCCACATAATGTACTTCCTGTATTATGAATAATGGGATAAGGCGGAGAAGATGACAAGTAATAGATATTACCTTGTGACACACAAGTCTTCTGATCGATGTAGAACAAATAGTGGAAGGTAATCATTCACAGCACTGGTAGCAATTGGTTAACTGATGAACTGATTGATTATTGTGGGTCTTGTATATCATGAGGGTAAACCAGTATCACAGGAATTAATGAGTCATCATAGGGGCCTCTGGCACATCATCTATCATACAAGGAACACCGAACGCACAATATAATCAATCACTTAGCAATAGGCTATCCTACCTCCAGGAAGCTATAGCAAACCACTGGCCTCTGTGCTAAAGTATAAAGGGAATCCACAGGCATCACTCACTACTTCAATAATAGCCTCAAAACAGCCTGAATTTACAATTCACCTTCTCTAAACTTGGAGAAGCTGGAATGTAGCCTTGAGAAGCTCTTCTTCCACGTCTAGAAAAGATACAAGACGAAGAGAGTTACCCTCAATAGACGATTCTTCTTTGGCCTCCAATCCTTCTCTCTCCATCTCTATTTTATTGATACTGTTTTGGGCAATGCTCCTCTGAACTTCCCTTTCTCCTGAGCCCTAAATGTACCATCTCACATCCTTCTGCTCCTTCTTGCACCTTTAAGACATTGTCTCCGGCTCTTGTTCATTCCCAGGATCTCCAACCACCCTTCCTCCAATGATATGCAGAATTTTAAAACCCACACCTGGCAACACCAGGTAGACGTAGATAAGATGTTTCCACTTGTGGGAGAGATTAAAACTAGGAGCCATAAATAAAAGATAAATAAATCCAACAGGGAATTCAGGAGTAACTTCTTTACCCAGAGAGTGGTTGGAATGTGGAACTCACTACTACATGGGGTGGTTGAGGTGAATAGCATAGATGCATTTAAGGAGATGCTAGATAAACACGAGGGAGAAAGGAATAGAAGGATATGGAGGTAGGGTTAGATGAAAAGGGGTGGAAGGAGGCGTGTGTAGAGCATAAACACTGGCACAGATCAGTTGGGCCAAAGGGCCTGTTTCTCTGCTCTACATTCTGTGTAATGCCCAATACCATGTCTTGACGTACTTTATCTTTTATCCTGTTCTGTTCTGGCTTGACGTCCTCTACTATGGACCTTGCTTCACCATCTCCTGATAGCTAGCCAGAGACTCCTGCTGGCAAGTGAGTGCATGTGGGCCCACTGAGTGAGGGCAGGATCAGGCTCTGGGGCAAAGCGGAGCGAGACTCTGTGTAGAGGTAGTATTGCATCACTTCAGTTTGATGCTGTGTGAAGCGTAAATCTGGTGTGGTGTCACACCTGGTTTACATGGTGCTCGGGGCTCTGTTGTTTTTCCTAGGCACTTCGCAAACCTACCTGACCTTAATTTGACATCGGAACAGGAGGAGGCCACTCAACCCCCGGAACCTGTTCCGCCATTCAATTAGATCATGGCTGATCTGTACCTTAACTCCATTTTCCCGCCTTGGTTCCGTATCCCTTAATACCCTTACCCAGCAAAGATCAATCTCAGTATTGAAATTTTCAATTGATCCCCAGCCTCAACATCTTCCAGAGAATTCCAGATTTCCACTACCCTTTGTGTGAAGAAGTGCTTTCTGACATCATCCCTGAACGGCCTAGCTCTAATTTTAAGGTTCTGCCCCCCTTGTTCTGGACTCTCCCACCAGAAGAAACAGTTTCTCTCTCTCTCTACCCTATCAAATCCTTTAATTATCTTAAACACTTCAATTAGATCACCCCTTAATCCTCTCTAAACTCAAGGGAATACAAGCCTAGTCTGTGCAACCTGTCCTCACTTTTAGCCCCAGTATCACTCTGTAAATTTGAACGTTGAGAGCAGGGATTCTCCCCTCCCCGCACTCTAGACATTTAAATTTCTAATTGTCGGGAGACGTGATTTGTCCAGGCATGCGCAGAGCTCTCCCCGACGCAAAGCAGTGAGGAATTCCAGCCAGCCAAGCAACGTAAACAACACTCTGCCTGGCTGGTACCCAAACTGCAACTACCAGCCTCAGACCAGCAGACGCAGTTTAAATGCACATCAAACTATTGGGAAGGGTAACACAAGAAGAACAGGCACACCAAACGCACTGATCAAAATACAATGAAGTTAATGTTTAAAACAATTTTAAAATTGAATGTTCCCTCAAAGTCTTTCAAAAAATATCTTCCCATTTATGCCGAACATCACCCACTTGCACTGGAATGTTTATTCTGTGAGCAGGGGGCCGTTCTTTGACTCATAAAACCTCCGCACCTTGAACCGATCAACTTAACTCTCAGCCGATATATAAAAAAAGAGACAAACGCGTGAATCACTTGCTCATGTAAATTGAGAAGCTGTCCTGCCGTGTTCAGCTCAGAGGCAGGATCTTTCCTGATTAACTTTATAACTCTCAGCTAACTGTTTTACTTAAGGTTTTAAAGCAAGAACTTGCATTTATATAGTGCCTTTCAGGACATCCCAAAGCGCTTTACAGCCAATTAAGTACTTTTAAAGTGTAGTCACTGTTATAATGTAGGAAATGCAGCAGCCAATTTGTGCACAGCAAGGTCCCACAAACAGCAATGAGATAATGACCAGATCATCTGTTTTAGTGATGTTGGTTGAAGGATAAATATTGGCCCAGGACACCGGGGCGAACTCCCCTGCTCTTTTTTGAGTCGTGACAATGGGATCTTTTACATCCACCTGTGAGGGCAGGCTGGGCCTCGGTTTAACGTCTCATCCGAAAGATGACACCTCCGATGATGCAGCACTCCCTCAGTACTGCACTGACGTGTCAGCCTGGATTATGGGATCAAGTCTCTGGAGTGAGGCTTGAACCCACAACCTTCTGCCAGGAGTGCTACCCACCGAGAGGCGAGCGCGCTGCCCACCGAGAGACGAGCGCGCTGCCCACCGAGAGACGAGCGCGCTGCCCACCGAGAGACGAGCGCGCTGCCCACCGAGAGACGAGCGCGCTGCCCACTGAGCCACGGCATTGTAATGGTTAGAATTCCGCAACGTGAACTGTGCGGGACATCCATGGACATTCAGTCTGACAGCTGTTGCTGTGCAAAAATGGGGCAGAGAACCGAACATTGTAAAATGAATCTTGCGTTTGCTAAAATGCTACAGTCCAGTGCGGTACCGATCCCTGTCAGAGAAAGCATGGGTGTGGCAATGGCGGAGGACATGATAGGGGGTCAGCTGTAACATCAGCCAATGGTCACTATCTAGGCTCACACATAAAAAATGGTTACCTGGGTGCAGTACCAGGGGCGCGCGGTTGAATTGCAATTGAATTGAATTGAATTGTGGGATCTTGTTGTGCGCAAATTGGCTGTGGCATTTCCTACATTGCAACAGTGACTAAATTTCAAAAAGTACTTCTTTGGCCGTTAAGCACTTTGGGACGTCCTGAGGTTGTGAACGGCACTGTATAAATGCAAGTCTTTCTTTCTTTTTACTGAGCGGTGATGATGAATGATTACACAGTCAGCTTGGACTGTGAAATTCTGCAGGTTATGTACTTCACAGGCCAATAAAGATCAGAATTTCGGTGGAGTATTTCCAATTCTGCAGACTCTCACAGTGTGCAGCGATCTGAAATAAACCACCGTTGGCTTGTAGTCTGCAGTTATCATGACACAATGGAAAAATAATTAGACCTTGGAATTACAGCCAACTGAAACTGTTGTAAGACTATTACTTTAAGAGTTGGAAAATAAAGTAAATGATAAAAACCGAGCCAAGTAACGATGCAAACTTATAGCACGATTAACGTAACCAGTTTCAAGCATAAAGGATTAAAGACTAGAGTTCGAACTTATTCATTGATTTATACTGCAGTATTTCCCAGAACAGTACTTTTGTCTCATTTTCAAGATTTATTTCCTCCGTAGGTGGTGGAGGAAAGGGGAGAGAGAAAGAAGAGGAGAGGGGGAGAGAGAGGGAGAGAGTGAGTGAGTTGGAGGGAGGAGAGAGGGAGAGAGACGGTTGGAGGGAGGAGAGGGGGAAGAGGGAGAGAGGGGTAGATCTTGACTTGGTGCGACAGTGTAAAATGGGTGATTGCGAATCTGTAGCCCGTTTTACATCTCTCCTGATATTTTATTCCAACTGAAAGATGTAGAACGGGCTGCCGACTCGCTACCATCTGTTTTACACTATCGCACAAAGTCAAAATCTATCCCAGAGAGAAAGAGAGAGAGAGAAAATATCATGCCATAGAAATTGGTCTCCCTGAGACACACATTTAGCCTGTTTGGGTGTACGACTGATCCCCAGTTCCATTGCTGAACATTGTGTCAGAACAGTAAGAGCCTGCTTTTCCCCAACATCCTCAGACGCGGGACTCAATTGGTTGACCTCAGAAAGATTAAAGGCTCTATGCGCTCTGTTGGGTTTGAACCTTTTAGTCCTGGTTCTCGTGCTCAACCAACTGAGCTACCCCAGCTCGAGGAATCGACAATCAATTTGTGTTTAAAATGTTAAAAGGGTTTGATAGGGTAGATACAGAGAAACTATTTCCTCTGGTGAGGGAATCAAGAACGAGGGGACATAATCTTAAAATTAGAGCCAGGCCATTTGGGGGTGAAATCAGGAAGCACTTCTTCACACAAAGGGTAGTAGAAATCTGGGACTCTCTGGGGGCCACAAATTGGAGCTTTCAAGACTGAGATCGATAGATTTTTGTTGGGAAAAGGTACCATGGGATATGGAGCAGAGGCGAGTAAATGGAGGTGAGGTGCAGATCAGCCATGATCTGACTGAATGGCGAAGCAAGCTCGAGGGGCTGAATGGCCTACTCCTGTTCCTAATGTTACTGTGACAGGCAACCTGCTAACACGTTTCAACCTTCAAGAGTTACAGGAGAACTGCAAGAAGCAGTCCAGAGCAACTCATTTGCCTACTGGATGTGGGTAAACATCTCTGCCCATTGCCTCTCTGCTCCCCCAGTGACCTGGCCCAGATCAGTAACTTGACCTAAGGCTGTGAATCTGTCTCCTAAAGCTCCTTAACAAAACCATAAAACCATAAGAGATAGGAGCAGGAGTAGGCCATTCGGCCCCTCGAGCCTGCTCCGCCATTTAATGAGATCATGGCTGATCTAATTTTTACCTCAACTCCACTTTCCCACCCTTTCCCCATATCCTCTGACTCCCTTGCTGATCAAAAATTTGTCTAACTCAGCCTCGAATGTATCCAATGACTCAGCCTCCACAGCTTTTTGAGGTAAAGAATTCCAAAGATTCACGACCCTCTGGGAGAAGAAATTCCTCCTCATTTCCATCTTAAACGGGTGACCCCTTATTCTGAGACTATGCCCCCTAGTTTTAGATTCCCCCATGAAGGGTAACATCCTCTCGGCATCTACCCTATCGAGTCTCCTCAGAATCTTGTATGTTTCAATAAGATCTCCTCTCATTCTTCTCAAGTCCAATGAGTATAGACCCAACCTGTTCAATCTTTCCTCATAAGACAACCCTTCTATACCCGGAATCAACCGAGTGAACCTTCTCTGAACTGCCTCCAATGCAAGTATGTCCTTCCTTAAATAAGGGCACCAGAACTGTACGCAGTACTCCAGGTGTGGTCTCACCAGCACCCTGTACAGTTGTAGCATGACTTCCCTGCTTTTATACTCCATCCCCTTAGAAATAAAGGCCAATATTCCATTTGCCTTCCCGATTACCTGCTGCACCTGTATGTTGACTTTTTGTGTTTCATGTACGAGGACACCCAGATCCCTCTGTACCGCAGCATTCTGTAGTATTTCTCCATTCAAATAATATTTTGCTTTTTTTATTTTTCCTCCCAAAGTGGATGACTTCACATTTTCCCACATTATATTCCATCTGCCAAATTTTTGCCCATTCGCTTAACCTGTCAATATCCCTTTGCAGACACTTTTTGCAAAAAACATGCAAAAAAATGCAAAAACATTTTGCAATGTAGAAGTAGCACATTCTTCAGGATTTTATGTAAAAAAACACAGCTAGTAAAAAATAATTGATAAGCCAGATGTACATGCGAATGAAATGCAATATTTTTAAATGAATAATTTCCAAGTGATGCCACTTTGAAATAAAGAGGATATAAAGCTGACAGAGAATGGTGCTGTCCTCGAATTGGGTGTCTAGTTTGAGGGAAGAGTAATATTAAAAGTCATTCACTGCACCCTACATGCCTCTAAACGTCTATGACAGGGGCTGCCAGATAAAACTCTGCCTTTGCTCCTCAATCCCGATGGTTTTTCCAGGCAACGCATGAAACGGGCGGCCAAGCAGCTCCCAAATATCTGTCAACCTGGTATGAGCTGGTTGCTAAGAGTCACATCATAATGGTCCGGGGATAGGCTCCTGATCCTCCTTCACGCCCATCACCACCCCTCCCCCCCACACTAAAGGGAGATGCCTTGCTCAGCCAATGCCCAATGTTCTAGTCTCCACTGGTTCCCAAAGTGTTGGGCACGGTGTCTCTGAAGTAGCAACATGGTGGGTTGCTATCTGTACAATATTGTGTGCATTTGAAGAAAGCAAGAAAGAATGAACTAGCATTTGTACAGCGCCTTTCACGATCTCAAGATGTCCCAAAGCGCTTTACAGCCAATGAAGTGCTTTTGAAGTAGTTTTGCAGTCTAAGAAATATCTGCATCCAGCCTGTGCACCAGGCTCAATGCTGATTTTCAAGCAAATTCTAGACCCTCAAAATCAAAACCTCAAACACAACTGGACGCTCGTCCCAAAACGATCAATAAATTAAAATTTCTAAACACTTTTAAAAGTGCTCCTCGGAGATGACTTTCCAGCGTAGCATTTGGTCGTGAGGTTCTCACTGCATTTATTTGGCACAGGACCGAACTTTCATGGCTGCAGAATCTGAGGCACATTGGTGAGGCAGCTGTCTAATTGGCTGCTTTATTAAGATAATGTGAGATAGGCAGCTGCCCCACTTACAAACACTATTCATCCACTGCCAAAACCCTGTCGGGGTCGGGTTCCATCGAAAGGATCTGAAGTGTAAGCTGATGTCGGGATTGTTGAACACTTTTTATCTTTTTATGCCAGCCGCGGATCAGTTGGCAGCACTCTCGCCTCCGAGTCAGAAGGTCATGGGTTCAAGCCCCACTCCAGAGACTTGAGCACAAAATCCAGGCTGACGCTCCCGGTGCCAGCACTGAGGGAGTGCTGCACTGTCGGAGGTGCCGTATTTCGGATGAGACGTTAAACCTTGTCCGCCCTCTCAGGTGGACGTAAAAGATCCCATGGCACTATTTCGAAGAAAAGCAGGGGGGTTCTCCCCGGTGTCCTGGCTAATATTTATCCCTCAACCAACATCACTAAAACAGATGATCAGGTCATTATCATGTTACTTTGGAGATTGGTGCTGTTATATCTAAATAACAGTAACGCAACTGAACTGAAGTAAATTGGCTGATTGTTCAGGACCCTGTGGACTCCATGTTCAAATGCATTTCACACAGCTCTCCGCTGGTGCCCAGCACCAACATTCACTCTTCAACAAACAGAGAATCTTTTCCTCATTTGAAATTTCTCAAAAAGTGGAGGAGCATTTTGTTTTATTTTTTTTTACAATCGGAGACTCAGCAAAAACGTTTCCGTAATAACAACATTGTCGATGGCAACCCGCGAAACGTAGATGAAAAGTACAGAGAAATATATGAGGCAAAAAGAGCAAATGGTGGGAATCTGAAATTAAATTGGAAGACGTTGGAAATACGCAGGTGTAAACCCTCAAGAGCCAGTTCTGATGTGGGGGTGACACCTAATATGTTACAAAAAGTGAGTATTGACACCACTGTGTCAGTCAATGTGTTGGAGGCGGGGCAGGACTTACAGCAGGACTCACAGCAAACAGTCTATTTAACAGCAAATAGAGTCTATTTACTCAGCAAAAAGCAAACAGCGTTCATTTAAACAGAGTCTCTACGAACTACAGCAAACAGAACTCATGACCGAAACTACAGCAAAGTCTCCCGATAAAAGCAGGATTATTTCTCCAGCAAAATGCAGCGAGTGGAGGATCGCTACATCTGTGCATAACATCAATCCCAGTCACTTACAGCAGTGCGGTCTCCAGGCATGATTGACAGGGGAATTACCCAATCATCTCCATTCTGGCCGGGACTTGCGGTGTCACTCGATATGCAGCGAAAATGTTAACCCTATTTGTTTCTTTCAGATGCTAATCAGCCTCATGAACCCCACCCAACAGTGAGTGTTGATAGGCTATTCAACCAAGGGTGGGGGGGGGGGGAATCAAATTGCTGGTCCAAGCATTACCTGAGCACCTTCAAGCAGGGTTGCTGGCTACTGATCAGGTGGCTGACTCCCTCCCCCCGCCCTTCTTAATCCAAGGACCTGAAGCCAATTCCACAGGCGCTAGCTAACTCGGCGGAGTGAGGATTGAATCCAGGACCTTCCCTCACCACGGCCTCACCAGCTGAACCTAGGTGGGAAGCCCTGGGGACGTTTAATTTCCATTGCGTTGTCCATCGAACACTCTGCTGCAGTGGATACGCTCAACTTTCAAAAAAAAAAGCCATCGGACACAATGTTTTCCTTTCCCTTTTAGTTATTTTGAAGGAAAGAGAAAGAAAACCCAGTAGGAATAGACACATAAGACTGGATGTAAAAACAGTTCACCGCAGGCAAACCAGGAACACGCTTACAGCAAACATAATCCTTGTTTTCTTACTATTCCGTGTGAGACTGCACCGTTCCAGCAACCCGGGGCTGATCGTTTATATCCGAAAACTTTTCCTACAGACCTTATGATTCCTGTTATTGTAAAGGAATTGGAAACTCCAATTGAAACAAAACCTCAGTGTGTTGATGGTCCCTCTACACTAGCTACAGTACTAAATGAGGAATGTTATTTTAGCTGTAGCCGGTTTGGTTTCAGTCAGTAAAATCTGTGCGTCTAGCCCCACGAGATAACCTATAAAGCCACCTGCACACTATAGGTACAGTCATTACTCCACGTGAATTACAAGTCAGACTTTGTATTGTGTTTCCCTGGTTCGAAAAAAAAAACAACACAGTTCCTCGATTGAGCTTCCAACCAATCGGCAGTGATTATATGCTCACGTGCTGTACACAGACGAGCAGAACAGTTCTTCCTCATCTCATTCCTGAGCACCATCCAGTGACACCTCTTGGAAAGTGCACACATAGCGACATCGGGTGGAGGCAGGATCAGAGTTGGCTGTAATGCACCTCCCCGTCCAGTACCCTGTGGACGCTTAACTGTAGAGGCTGACACACACACGCACACACACACACACACATACACAGCCTATTTGGGCATAGGACCCTACCCCAGGAAGGAGACAATACCGCCAGAGGAGCAAAGGAGAAAAAAAAATGGTTTAAAAGAAAAAGGAAAGCAAATGGGAAGCTGTTGGCCTGGGACTCATACAAATTGGTCAGACGTAGCTCCAATGTGCACCAGTGCCAAGGATAGTTGAGGTTGGGTTTGTCGGACCCCTGTCGTTTTGCTGTGGAAGGTTGGTAAGGTCAGAGCGAGAGTCCCCTGGGCTCATGATCACTCACCTCCGAGCAATTACTGAGGCTTTTGCAGATCAATCCATGCCCTTCTTCTACTGTTCTGAAGGCTGAGGTAAGGTGCGTGGCACTGGAGGGAGGAGGAGGCAGGAGAACTTAGAGTGAGGGGGAGAAAAAGAGAGGATAAAGTAATAAAGTGCCGAAACTCAACCCATATTTTTTGGGTGGTGGGGGGGGGGGGGGGAGGTTGGGGGGGGGGGGGGAGGGTGGGCGGGGGCAGGACAATCGAAGAGATTTCTGATTAAGTTACAGTGGCTGAGCATCCGACATTGAAGACCTTCAAACTATGGCCCGCAGGGCTCGATAATTCGGCTCATATAGTCCAAGATGCTTAGTTTTATTTGTGCTTGAATTTTGCATCCATTGGTCTGTCCCTGTTTGAATTTCATGAGCCTGGAAATTTTCTGGAAAGTTCCTAACGCTGCCGCCTCATTGTTAGATAAATCCCAGGATCTGGAGGCATCAGCAACTTGAGGTATCTGCAAATTAATGGGAACATGGATTCAAACTGTATATGTGGCCTACGATGGTCCATGGTGTCCATCCAAACGGCCCACAAAGACAAAAAGCTTGGGCACTCCTGTCCTACAACCTTAAGAGCAGTTTCCTCATCTCAGCTGAGCAGTTCATCCAAGCTCGGTTACAAAGCACTTCCAGCAGATTACAAACATACTGTAGTTGGATCTGTTACCGTAGAATCATACATCACAGAAGGAGGCCATATGGCCCATCGTGCCTGTGCCAGCTCTTTGAAAGAGCTATTCAATTAGTCCCATTCCCCCCTGTTCTTTCCCCTGCATTTATTTTTCCTTTTCAAGTACTTATCCAATTCCCTTTTGAAATCTACTGTTGAATCTGTTGCCACCACCCTTGTGCTCCAATAGGTTTGATGTTTTGCTATAATTACATGGTATTTGGTCATACCTGAGCTGGGAGCATATGTAACATTAATTGTGCTGTTTTTTGCTCAACAACCCCATCTACTACCATGTCCTTCACTGCCCTCTCTACCTAAAAATGCATCTGGTGGAACTCCTTCATACTAGCTATTGATAGATTTTTTTGTTAGGCAAGGTTATTAAGGGTTACGGAACCAAGGCAGATAGATGGAGTTAAGATACAGATCCGTCATGATCTAATTGAATGGCGGAACAAGATCAAGGGGCGAATGGTCTACTCCTATTCCTATGTCCTCTTCCGTGGCCTTCTTGGTAATTCAAAGCAGAATTCCATTATCCTTTGGGTGATCAAGTTTCACCTGCTCCCTTCTTTCTATTAAATTCCTAATTTTCAAACTTGTGTCTTCTTGTATTGAACCTTTTGCAATACAACCTACTGCGGATAACTTGTAGCCTCAAGTCTTCAGGCAAACTCGGTCACGTCAGTGAGGATCTCCTTCTCCTTGAGAGAGTTACAAGGTTGTTTATAAAAAGACGGGAAACCAAAAGGCCCTCCCATGACTCATTCTGATGTAATGCGTCACAAATAATTGCCGACTTGCTCGTGTGGAACCAGAGATTTATTTTTGGACTTAATACAGATGAAAACATGATGGAAATTCAAAACCGTTACAAGCTAATCAGTTCTGTGAACTCAGTCCAGTGTATTCCAAACTGATCATACTTTCTTCTGCTCATGAAATTAGAATGCACCCAAGGCTCTGCATGTTGACATGTCCATTCCTGATGCAGTGCACACACGGAAGTGCACTGCCCCTGGCAAATCCCGTGAATTTTTATACTTACCTCATTTGGTACGATTTGCACAACAAGTTCCAGAGGCAAAAAAATTTGGTTTCTGACTGGATGCGACTGAAGACAAATCATCTGCCACAAAAAAAAATCGCCTGTCCTTTGCATAAATCACTGATTTTTGTATTTGTCACAGTGGGATTAAGACATTCAGATTTTCCCCGGGTTTGATTCACAGAAAGTTACACAGCCAGAGGTTTGATTGACTGTAAACAAGATAAAATGGAACTACAAACTGTGCAGTAATCGTGCTGGGTAATGCTGATCCTCTTTGATCTTCAGGCTCCCCGAGGGTCAGTGGGGATCCCAGTGGATGCAGTATTGCCTTTCTTCAGATGTCCCTCTGTTGGGGAGCAAAGAGAGACGGAAGCTGGGAATGCCCCCTCCCACTTTATTTTCACTGTAATGCTGGCCCTGCGCAGGGATTACTCAGAGTATATACTCCAGGTGCAGGCCCACTGACTAAGCAACCCCCAGAGACACAATGATGAGGGGAATCCACCCTCTGATGTTTATTTTGTGGATCAAAATTAATTGACGACAGATCACAGGACGAAGAAATAAATGGAAATAAATGACCTTTATTTGGAGAAACATGTACTTTGAAACCGACCAAGTGTAGAAATTTCCAAAAAGCCCAATCAAAAACCAGAATGCAAATTCAGTCAGGTAGCAACCTGAAAAGAAAGGAAGACTTGCATTTATATAGCGCCTTTCACAATTTCAGGACGTCCCAAAGTGCTTTACAGCCAATTATGTACTTTTCAAGTGTAGTCACTATTGCAATGTAGGAAACGTGGCAACCAATTTGTGCACAGCAAGATCCCACAAGCAGCAATGTGATAGAGACCAGATCATCTGTTTTTAGGTGTTGGTTGAGTGATAAATATTGGACAGAACACCGGTGAGAACTCCCCTGCACTTCTTCGAAATGCTGCCATGGGATCTTTTACATCCACCTGAGAGGGCAGACGGGACCTCGGTTTAACATCTCATCCGAAAGACGGCACCTCCAACATTGCAGCACTCCCTCAGTACTGCAATGAAGTTTCATCCTAGATTTTTGTGCTTAAGTTTCTGGAGTGGGACTTGAACTCACAACCTTCTGACTCAGAGGCCAGAGTGCTACCAACTGAGCCATGGTTGACACCCTATCTCAGCTGCATCACCAGTTTGCACGTTTGATCGAGTGTTACAGGTCACAGTGTCAGGGTCTCTAATTCCAACTCCCCCAACCTCCACACGGCAGATTGAAGCAATGCCATGACCGCCCACTTTGGTTCAAGGTGCACCTCATACGGTCCGGGGGGAAGATAAAGAGGGATTCTCAGTGCACCTGCATTGTGTCGCACAAAGCAAAAAAACACTCTTTGTTCCTAACCATATTATCTAACTGAAGGTGCACTAACTGATTATCACTACGTGGCAGAAAAGCTCATCGGAACCCTGTGGCAGCAACATAGCAACTACGCTGATTGACATGGAAACAGTTCAAAGTTACAGCACCACCATAGCAATACCATGGCAACCAGAGTAACCAGCAATTACACAGGATTCTTGCCGCTGGAGAGAGTGAAGTGTACTGCAATAAAGCTGCGGTTTGTAGGGCTCTCCCGCTGGCTCAATTGGAGAATTGGCCGCCCAATGTGGAAATGAGCTGTACAGACGAGGAAAAGAAAGGTTTGCATTTATATTTACATATATTATGTATATATACGTAAACCGTTTGCGTCAGGGTGACCAGATAGAGGTCTTCAAAATTATGAAGGGGTTCGATAGGTTAGACGTAGGGAAGATGTTTCCGCTTGTGGGGGAGACCAAAACTAGGGGGCTATGAAGTTTCAGGCAGTCGTGAATAAATCCAATAAGGAATTTTGGAGAAACTTCTTTACCCAGAGAGTGGTTAGAATGTGGAACTCACTATCACATGGAGTAGTTGAGATGAATAGCATAGATGCATTTAAGGGGAAGCTAGATAAACACATGAGGGAGAAAGGAATAGAAGGGTATGCTGATAGAGTGAGATGAAGTAGGGTGGGAGGAGGTTTATGTGGAGCATAAACACCAGCACGGGCCAGTCGGGCCTAACGGCCAGCTTCTATGCTGTAAATTCTATGTAATTCTATGTATATGGAGCCTTGTCAAGCCTCTCAGAAAGGTCATCAGCACTTCACACAGAATGAATTACCCTGAAGTGGTGAAGTGACTGTTGTCATGCAGGAAAAAAAGGCAGCCATTTTTGCACATAGCAAGATCCCACGAATGGGAATGGGATGAGTGATCAATTAATCTCCTTTGTTTGGGTGGTATTGGTTGAGGGAGGAATATTGGCCAGGGCACTAGGAGAACATCCTACTCTACTTCCATTGGAACATTAGGCATAGGAGTAGGCCTTTCAGCCCCTCGAGCCCGTTACGCCATTCATTTGGATCACAGCTGATCTGCACCTCAACTCCATTTACCCGCCTTTGCTCCTTATCCCTCGATACCCTTACCCAATAAAAGTCATCTTGGGCAGTAGCAAAATGGGTGGCATTGCATTGACCTCCCATTATACACCCTGCTCGTCGTTCAGTTCCACGAATTCATACCACCGGTTTTGTGCTTCCACCCAAATTAAATTTCTACCCCTCACTGTCGGGACTCACAAATGAAAATCAGAAATTTGGTATTCAAATCCCTTCATGGCCTCGCCCCTCCATATCTCTATAACCTCCTCCTGCCCTATATCCCTCTGACATCTCTGCACTCCTCCAATTCTGGCCTCTTGCGCATCTCCGATTTCCTTTGTCCCACCATTGGCGGCCGTGCCTTCATCTGCCTAGGCCTTAAGTTCTGGAGTTCCCTCCCTAAACCACTCCGCCTCTCTCTGCTCCTTTAATTCTCTCCTTATAACCTACCTCTTTAACCAAGCTGGTCCTAATACCGCCTTATGTGGCTCGGTGTCAAATTTTGTCCTATTACGCACCTGTGAAGCGCATTGGGAAGTTTTATTACATTAAAGGTATGATATAAATGCATGTTGTTGTTGATCTATCCAAAATGTCATTGAGTTACAGAATCAGTGGAACTGTACTCTGGGCCTAAGAGCTCGGTGAGGCAGGAGCGTTTTTCCTAAGTTAAGGGCACACGCCACCCAGGATTTCCGCTGAACACTTCCGTCTCCGAAACCCCCCTACGCTCCGGCTCCAAAGTGAAAAAAAATTTCCTCATCGTCTGCAGAACAGGAATGGAGAAAACCAGGAGCGGACGAAAGGGATAGTTTGTAGGTTTATAGTTTATATCTTTTTTCTTCATATTATTAAACTTGCTTTACAAATTAGAATAGAAAGGAAGAATTTGCATTTCTCTAGTATCCATTCACGTTCTCAGACATTCCAAAACACTTCACAAGCAGTGAGGTGTAGTTACTGCTGTTAAATACATAAATTAGAAAACTTCAGGGTAGACGTAAAGAAGATGTTTCCACTTGTGGGGGAGTCCAAAACGAGAGGTCATAAATATAAAACAGTCGCTAGTAAATCCAATGGGGAATTCAGGAGAAACTTCTTCACCCAGAGAGTGGTTAGAATGTGGAACTCGTTACCTCAAGGAGTAGTTGAGGCGAATAGCATCGATGCATTTAAGGGGAAGCTAGATAAACACATGAGGGTGAAAGGAATAGAAGCGTACCTTGATACGGTGAGATGAAGTAAGGAGGGAGAAGGCTCGTGTGGAGCACAAACAGATCAGTTGGGCCGAATGGCTGTGCTGTAACTCGATGTAAGCAGTGACCTGATTTTCTGGAGAATGATTCATCAGCTCCTGAGAACACTCTCCGGAACAGCCAACCCGGTAACTCCCACCCGTTGACTGGCAGAAGCCAAACCACGTAGAAAACAACGCAACACATTAATGATGCGCCTTACATTCAGCCTCAACACAGAGCATAGAAATCTCAGCACCTCTGCCCCATCGTGCCTGAGTCAGTGCTGGCTCCACACTGGAGCTATCTACTCTAATCCCGTCTCCTTGCTCATTCCCCGCACACTTGGGTTACTTGTCTGCTTCAAGTGTTCACCTAATTTCCCTCCCAAGGGTTTTCTCTGAAATGCTTGCGTAGCTTTACTCCCAGCGTTGAATGCCCTCACAGGGACAGTAGTCGGCTCCAAGTGAAACCGTTCGGATTCTGCGCGTGATCAGCTGCCATTTTAAAACACAGGTCTGACTCACCGGTGAGGTTCAACAACAACAACAATCTGGGTGTAGATTTATGCAACATCTTCACACCGGGGAAAAAACACAAATGCACAGTGGGACCAATTTGCGTCTTCCAGGGAACTACTGCTGTGGGCAATGGGACCCACCTGTACCCATGTGACAGAACTGAGGTCAATGTCGAGTGCCAGCAATGACAAATTGAAGTTCATAGAGTCTTACAGCACAGCAGGCTGCCATTTGGCCCATCATGCATGTGCTGGCTCTTTGAAAGAGCTATCCAATTAGAACCACACATTGCAAATGTTTCCTTTTCAATTATTTATCCAATTCCCTTTTGAAAGTTACTATTGAATCTGCTTCCACTGCCCTTTCAGGAAATGCATTCCAAATCATAACAACTCGCTGCGTAAAAAAAATTCTCCTCATCTCCCCGCTGATTCTTTTACCAATTATCTTAAATCTGTATCCTCTGGTTACCGACCCTCCTGCCACTGGAAACAGTTTCTCCGTCTCTACTCTATCAAAACCCCTCATAATTTTGAGCACCTCTATTAAATCTCCCCTTAAACTTCTCTGCACTAAAGAGAACAATCCCAGCTTCTCCAGTCTCTCCAATAAATCTTCTCTGCACCCTCTCCAAGGCCTTAACATCCTTCCTAAAGTGTGGTGCCCAGAATTGGACACAATACTCCAGCTGAAGTTAAAAGCAATTAGTGTCGAGAAGAAGCACGTTTTACAGGGAGCTTAGGTCGTGCTTATGGGAGGAATGGGCTCTTGGGGCTTGTCATCCAATTCCTCCTCTTTTGTTTTTGTTGTGGAGAATTTTGGGCTCCTCTAGGTGAGAAATATCAGCGTTGGGCAACGGAGTATTCTCAATTTGGGGAACGGAGTATTCTCAATTTGGGGAACGGAGTATTCTCAATTTGGGGAACGGAGTATTCTCAATTTGGGGAACGGAGTATTCTCAATTTGGGGAACGGAGTATTCTCAATTTGGGGAACGGAGTATTCTCAATTTGGTGCCCGGTGTCATTGTCACGCCCAGATTACATATGACACTTATAGTAAACTCTATCTACTCTGCAGCCAATGTCAGGACAGCAACCCTTACTGCACCAGTGTATTATTTTGTTGTTTCATACACCATGCTACTTTGTGACCTTTCTGAGGCAAATTCAGTGCTGATTAGAGGCAGTTTTGTGCAGGAAGCCCATGACCACTAGGAACCAGACTGAGTCAAACTAACTGATCTCAAAAATGATCCAAATGACCAGTAGATACAGGAAACTTTCATCCCATCAGTCTATCAGTCTTGATTCAAACCCAGGCTCAACACTGAAAGACCACTGTCTAAACTAGTGTGCTACCCAATCCTTCTTAGAATCATAGGAAGTTACGGCACAGAAGGAGGCCATTCGGCCCATCATGTCCGTGCCGGACGAAAAAGAGCTATCCAGCTTAATCCCACTTTCGTAGCCCTGTAGGTCACGGCACTTCAAGTGCACGTCCAAGTACTTTTTAAAATGAGTTGAGGGTTTCTGCCTCTACCACCCTTTCAGGCAGTGAGTTCCAGACCCCCACCACCCTCTGGGTGAAAACATTTCTCCTCAGCTCCCCTCTAATCCTTCTAGCAATTACTTTAAATCTATTTCCCCTGGTCACTGACCCCTCTGCTAAGGGAAATAGGTCCTCCCTATCCACTCTATCTAGTCCTGTCATAATTTTATACACCTCAATTAAATCTCCCCTCAGCCTCCTTTGTTTCAAAGAAAACAACCCCAGTCTATCCAATCTTTCCTCATAGCTAAAATTCTCCAGCCCTGGCAACATCCTCATAAATCTCCTCTTTACCCTCTCTAGTGCAATCACATCTTTCCTGTAATGTGGTGACCAGAACTGTACACAGTTCTGCTGTTTTTAATATATACATAAAAAAAAATACTCCCAACTGTACTCCGGGATAAAATGCTTTTTCTCTCGCCACAGTGCACAAGACCTCAGTGAACACAGGTCTTACCTGCACACAGTGTTCACCTGGGAGACAAATGCCAGCTGTGGGCAAAAAGCTACTTTGTTCATTAATGCACCAAATTAAATGCCTTGTGTCTGCTGGTAATGCATAGAGGCTCTTAGTCTTTGTGGAGTTATGCTTCACCCTTTTTCGTATATCTACATTCTCGACCTTATTATTTTGTCCGATCTCAAATGGAACTCCTGCAGTTCTTCAATCGCTGTCTCCAAATGCTTCATATGTTTGTGCCAAATAATTCTCATACCCTAGGTGACTCTTAACTTTCTACAAAGCCCAAGTCCATCTAAGACATGAGGGGAGATGAGGAGATTGGTTTTTAAAGCAGCGAGTTGTTCTGATCTGGAATGCGCTGCCTGAAAGGGCGGTGGAAGCAGATTCAATAGTAACTTTCAAAAGGGCATTGGATAAATACTTGAAGGGGAGAAAACTTCAGGGCTATGGAAAAAGAGCAGGGGGGAGTATAATTAATTGGATAGCTCTTTCAAAGAGTCGGCACAGGTACGATGGTCCGAATGGCCTCCTTCTGTGCAGTAAGATACTATAAGGCATGATTGCTGCTCCCACATCACAACATTACGGATGAGGAAGACCATTTGGCCTATCTTAGTCCATTCCATCCAGAATGGCCCTAAAGTACCCCCATCACAATTTGTTTTTAAATGATTCCAGAACTCTTGCCTCCACTGCTCCATCCAGGAGTCCATTCCAGGGAGTGCTCCACCCTCTTCGTGTGAAGAACCACCTCCTGATACCAGTCCGAAATTTGCCTTTTTATTAGTTTGAACCTGCGGCCCCTAGTTCTACTCTTCAGATTTAATTTGAAGTCATCATCTGGATTTATCTTTTCTATACTGTTTGCAATCTTAGAAACCTCCATAAAAATCATAGGAACATAGGACCAGGAGTAGGCCATTCAGCCCCTCGAACCTGTTCCGCCATTCAATTAGATCATAGCTGATCTGTATCTTAACTCCATCTACCCGCCGTGGAACGGTAACGCTTAATCCCCTCGCCTAACAAAAATCAATCAATCTCAGTTTTGAAATTTTCAATTGAACCCCAGCCTCAATGGCTTTTTGGGGGAAGAGAGTTCCAGATTTCCACTACCCTTTGTGTGAAGAAGTGCTCTCTGACGTCAGTCCTGAATGGCCGCGCTCTAATTTTAAAGTTATACCCCCATGTTCAGGACTCCCTAATGCTTCCGTTCAAGGCTCAAAAGCCCAAGTTTCTCTCGTCTTTCCTCATAACTCAGAACCGTGACACCAGGGATCAGTCTGTGGCTCTTCTCTGCACTGTGTCCAACAGTTCTCTTGCAGTCCTGGACAGTGTAAAAGAAATAAATTCCCATCGATGGGTGATCTCTCTCCAATGCAGCCATTCTCATCTCTCTATTTTATCAATAACACTATGGTCAGCACTCCTCCTGACTTTCCTCACTCGTTCCTCCTAAACTCCAAATACACTATCCGTAGCGTTGCCAACGCTGGTTGGACATATTCCTGGAGCTTTCAGCACGTGACCCTCCTGCCTCCAGCTGCTCTGCTCTTCGAACAGCCTTTTTATCCCATCTCCAATATTTTTTCTATATAACTAACAAATGAAAGCTTTCAAAGAAAATGAAAAAAGAAAACACCATTTTTTTATGCCCCTATGATTTTTCTCCTGTGTGTTTGCTCACAGCAGTGTCCAGGAGATTAATCTTTAATTCCTGGCGGCTCCAGGACAATCCTGGAGGGTTGGCAACCCTAACTCATGCTCTTCCTCCTCCCCGTATCTCCTCTGCTCCAGTTCAGTCTTTTCCTCAAAACTATGGAACTTCTTACTTGCTTCAGACTTTCCTTCCTCTTACAATCTACAGGGTTGTAAAAAGCTTGGCGTTACCTGATTTACCTTGTCTTCTCCCTTACTATTTGCAAGTATCAGCTTGGTTCAGTCGGTAGCACTCGAGTCAGAAGGCTGTGGATTCAAGCCCCCTTTGTACTTGAGCACATAATCTATCTATGCTGACACTACACCGGTGGAGTCCTGTATTGTCAGGGGTGCCGTCTTTTCGATAAGACATTAAACCGAAGTCCCGTCTGCCCTCTCAGATGGACGTAAAAGATCCCACGGCACTATTTGAAGAGTAGGGCTATCTCCCAGTGTCCTGGCTCACATTTCTCCCTCTCTCAACACCACCAAAAGCAGGTTATCTGATATTTTAATTCATTTTCTGTTTGTGGGTTGCTGCTGTTTGCCCACATAACGACAGTGACTACACTTCAAAAGTATTTCACTGGTTTGGGATGTCCTGAGGATTGGATAAAGCACTATATAAATGCAAATCTATAGCAAAAAGCAACTCAACTCAAAAACCACCTCGCTGGTTGTAGTGCAGACAGGCTTTGTTTTTCAATTTTAAAAGAGTGTTAATATGGGCAATGACTAAGAATTTACTGAACGGTTAAGAGCCATACTTCCTTTACATTCTGCCTAGAGCAGTGTTTAATGATACATTCTGGGGGCTTTAAGCTCCCTTGTGCACTGAAATTCTTAGTCTTGGACTTGTAGAAGAACAACAGGGAGGATGACTATATGTTATACAATACGAGCTGACCTTTTGTTGAGTGTTTCCATTGCTCTTTTGTCTCATGGTGCATGTTTTTTTTCTAAATAATATGTGCTGTGGTGCACAGCAAAATACTTTGGTACTGGAAAATAATCAGTAGCTGTGGCTCAGTGGTAGCTCTCTTGCCTCTGAGTCAGAAGGTTGTGAGCTCATGTCCCACTCCAGACACTTGAGCACATAATCTAGGCTGACTCCCAGTGCAGTACTGAGGGAGTGCTGCACTGTCGGAGGTGCCGTCTTTCGGATGAGATGTTAATCCAAGGGCACTATTCAAAGAAGAGCAGTGGAGTTCTCCCCGGTGTCCTGGCCAATATTTATCCCTCAACCAACATATTTAAAACAGATTATATGGTCATTATCACATTGCTGTTTGTGGGATCTTGCTGTGTGCAAATTGGCTGCTGCATTTCCTACATTATAACAGTGACTACATTTCAAAAAGTACTTCATTGGTTATAAAGCGCTTTGGGACGTCCTGAGGTCATGAATGTGAAATATAAATGTAAGTCTTTCTTTTTTAAAAGAATAAATGGCTTGGTGGAGTATATCAGTAAAACAAACCCTCTCCACTTGTGATAAAGATCAGAAACACACATCACTATTTTTCACAAGGAAAGCAAAATAAAACTGGTTACTGCACAAACAAACAGAACTTTCCATTTTTTGAAAAAAACACCTGAACAAATTAAGGGTGGATTTATACTGCATGCTTTGGGAATTCAAACCAATGTCAAACGGCCCCCTGATACGGGTCTTCACCTCAGGGCTTTAGAACACTCGGCAGTATTCTGCACAGTATCGTGGTGATGGTATTGCACTGAAATCCTAGAGGTCGCTGAGTTCAAATCCCACCGTTGCAAGTTGTGGAACTGAATTCAATAAATCGAATAATTTGCAGACTTGCACCATAAAAATGACCATGAACACTGCCAGCTTGTGGTAAAAACCCAACTGGGTCACCAATATCGTTCAGGGTTGGGTACTTGATACCGCTGTCCGATTTAGTCTATGCCTGACTCCAGCCCCACGCTATGTGGTTGACTCTTAATGCCACTGAGGTAACTAGGGATGGGTAATAAATGCAGCCTTGTCAGTGTCGCCTGAGTGACACTGCTACTTTTGCACTGATGTGTACCCACGACTATTCAACATCAATGCAAAGGTGTCAGTATAACTGCAGCTCAACAATCAGATGGTCAGAATTACTCAATGCATTTCTGAAAACATGCTGTTTTTAAAAATAAGAGTAACAATTTGCTCGGCTAGAGGGAATCGTCACAAACTCATTTACGATGTCACCACTCATGGAGGAATTATTACCCCCTCTATTTTCTGGAATATTTGGTGTTACTTGTCACCTCTTTTGCGAAAATGAGATAAAGTTCAGCACAGTGATACAACAGTTGGCAACTTCTGTCCCGTCCAACAACGGACACAGGAACATTAGGAACAGGAGGAGACCATTCAGCCCCTCTAGCCTGTTCCACCATCCAATTAAATCATTAGGTGATCTGTACCTCAACTCCGTTTACCCACCTTTGTTCCATACCCCTTGATAGCCTTACCCAACAAAAATCCATCGATCTCAGTCTTGAAAATTTCAATTGATCCCCAGCATCCACAGCCTTTTGAGGGAGCGAGTTCCAGATTTCCACTACCCTTTGTGAGAAAAAATGCATCCTGGTTTCACTCCTAAAAGGCCTAGCTCTAATTTTAAGATTCTGCCCCCATGTTCAGGACCTCCCAACCCCGCCCCACCAGAAGAAACAGACTCTCTTTATCTACTATTGAATCCTTTTATCATTTTAAACATCTCGATTAGATTACCCTTCAACCTTCTAAACTCAAGGGAATACAAGCTAAGTTTATGAAACCGGACCTTATAATTTAACCCCTTAAGTGATGGTATCATTCTTCCAAGGCCAATATATCTTTCCTGAGAGTCGGTGCCCAAAACTGAACGCAGTACTCCAGATAGGGTCTGATCAAGTCTACAGCACCTCTCTCCAACTGTCCACCAAGGACTTAAAATCCTCGCTAAAGCTTCAATGCACTACGTAACAACTTTCACAAGGCCCACTGTATATTCTAAGCTCCTTTTGTAGAAAACCTGTCCAAAGCATTTGCAACAAAACATAGAAACTGCAAGGTTGTCATTTCCGAAGCTTGCTTTGAGGACCCTGCCAATAACCGTGCTCTTGCGCATCCCTGATTTTCATCGGTCCACCATTGGCGGCCGTGCCTTCAGGTGCCTAGGCCTTAAGCTCTGGAATTCCCTTCCTAAACCTCTCCACCTCTCCTCCTTTAAGACGCTCCTTAAAACCTACTTCTTTGACCCCTGTCCTAATATGTGGCTCGATGTCAAATTGTGTTTGGTAACACTCCTGTGAAGCGTCTTGGGACGTTCAACTATATTAAAGGCGCTACATAAATCAAGTTGCTATTAGAACCATAGAAAAGGTACAGCACAGAAGGAGGCCATTCGGCCCATCGTGTCCGCGCCGGTTCGAAGAACAACCAGGTGCCCATTCTAATCCCACCTTCCAGCACCCGGTCCGTAGCCCTGCAGCTTACAGCACTTTAGGTGCAGGTCCAGGTACTTTTTAAAAGAGTTGAGGGTCCTTGCCTCTACCACCAATTCGGGCAGCGAATTCCATACACCCACCACCCTCTGGATAAAAAAGTTTTTCCTCATGTCCCCTCTAATCCTTCCGCCAATCAGCTTAAATCTATGTCCTCCAGTTCTTGAACTCTCCGCTAGGGGAAACAGGTACTTCCTGTCTACTCTATCTGGGCCCCTCGTAATTTTGTACACCTCAATCAAGTCACCCCTCAGCCCCCTCTGCTCCAAGGAAAACAACCCCAGCCTATCCAATCCGTCCTCGTAGCTGCAATTTTCAAGCCCTGGCAACATTCTTGTAAATCTTCTCTGCACTCTCTCTAGAGCAATTACGTCCTTCCTGTGATGTGGTGACCAGAACTGCGCACAATACTCCAGCTGTGGCCTTACCAGCGTTTTATACATCCCTGCTTTTGTATTCTGTACCTCGGATAAGAACGGAGAGCATTCCGTATGCCTTCTTCACAACCTTATCTACCTGTACCGCCACCTTCAGGGACCTGTGCACATGCACTCCAAGGTCTCTCACTTCCTCGACCCCTCTCAATATATTCCCGTTTACTGCGTATTCCCCTTTTACTGTTTCGCCCTCCCTAAGTGCAAGACCTCACACTTCTCCAGGTTGAACTCCATTTGCCACTTTTGTTGCGGGATTCTGCACATGTCCTCGATTTTGCTTTTAACAATAATGAATCAGAGGAATTTACAGAAATTTTTTTGTTGTTTTTTTTTGTGCAGATTGTGTGTAATTGAAAACATGTGCATTTATTGAAAGCCTGCAAAGGAAAGTCAATTCTCGAGGGCTTAAAAAACAGTAGCTACAGAAAAGAATAATTTTGAGGGAAAATGCTGAGTAGTTACATGAGAAATTTATCGGTAGAGTGTTTATTTCAAAGGAAAGTTTCGCTCACACCCCCACAAACTGTATGAAAAACTACTGACTGGAACAGCAAGATATGACAACAAATTATAGGATCCAAAATTTACTGAATGTGCTGAAAAAATATTTCCCAGTCGTGCATTATTTGCTATTTATTTTTTCCTGTTTTGATGTTTGCTTCGTTGCTAACTGGTGATTGAAACGTTTAACTCTGGTAAAATATTACTGAAGGAGAGTTTTTTTTTTAAACTCAGCGAGTTGTTATGATCTGTAATGTGCTGCCTGAAAGAGCAATGGAAGCAAATTCAATAGTAACTTTCAAAAGGGAGTTGGATAAATACTTGAAGGGGAAAAATTTGAAGGGGAAAAATTTGCAGGGCCATGGGCAGTTCTGGTCACCACATCACAGGAAGGACGTAATTGATCTAGAGCAAGGGGAGTGGGACTAATTGGATAGTTCTTTCAAAGAGCCAGCACAGGCACGACATAAGGCACCGTAAACATTCTGCCTCTTCTTTTGCAACTCACAGCAAAAGGACAAGCAAGAGATACGGGGGGGAAGAGGAGCAGACAAAGACTACACATCTCCATCAGAGCAACATTTACTTATCATAGAATTCTAGCACAGAGAGGTGCCATTCGGCCCATCAAGTCTGCGCTGGTGCTTTTCTCTGCATGAGCCACCTAGTCTGACCCAACTCTCCTGGTTGCTCCCCATACTCTTCAATATCCTCTCTTTCCAGCAACGATCTAATTCCCTTTTGAGAAAATTTATGGGCTCTACTTAAACAATACTGGGGCTTAGAGGGTTAAATTATGAGGACAGGTTGCCGAAACTGGGCTTGTATTCCCTTGAGTACAGAAGACTGAGGGGAGATCTGATCAAGGTATTTAAAACGTTAAAAGGATTCGACAGGGTAGAGACGGAGAAACTATTTCCTCAGGTGGGGGAATCGAGAACGAGGGGACATAATCTTAAAATTAGAGCTAGGCCATTTAGGAGGGAAATCAGGAAGCACTTCTTCACACAAAGAGTCGTAGAAATCTGGAAATCTGTCCCCAAAAGGCTGTGGATGCTGGGGGGTCAATTGAAGATTTCAAGATCGAGAGCGATAGATTTTTGTTGGGTGAGGGTGTCAAGGGATATGGAGCAAAGGCGGGTAAATGGAGTTGAGGTACAGATCAGCCATGATCTAACTGAATGGCCGAACAGGCTCGAGGAGCTGACTGGCCTACTCCCGTTCCGATGTTCCCTTAAAATGATTTTGAGGCGTAGAATTCCACATTCTATCCACCTTCTGTGTAAAGAAATTTTCTCTAACTTCCCCTTTAGTTCTTTGCGATTATTTTACATTTGTACCCTCCTACAGACTATTGGAAACGATCTATCACTATTTACTCTGTCTTAATCCTTGATAACCTCAAAGACCTCCAACAGGTCATCCCCCAACTTTCTCAACATCAGAAGTCTCTCTTCATAATTATAATCCCTCATCCCTGGCATCACTGTAGTGAACGATGCTGTACCTTTTTCTGTTACTCTTACATCCTTCTTCCGATTGGCTTCAGTATGTTTATATAGAACCTAAATTAGCTAAATATTGTCTGTTAATTCAAAGGGAATTTTTACGACCTGATAGAGGACTACAAAATAATTAAAGAGCTGGACAGCGTGCCTATTGAGAGATTATTCCAGGGGAGGACCGGGGACATGATTTTAAACCATGGAAGAGTAGGAATAGACTGGATATCGGGTGGCTCTTCTTTTTCCAGAGAGTAGTGAGCCTCTGGAATGTGTTGCCGGCCGGTGTGGTGGGTGCTGACTCTCTGCCTTCAAGAGGGAGCTGAACCGGTTCCTGAGTGGGGCAGAGATCGTATCATAGAGAAGGTAAGTGTCTTTATAGATAACACTTGGTCCGTGTGATCTCCTGGACTGGTTTTGATCGCCTGAGGGAGGGTTGGAGGGGAATTTTTCAGATTATTTCTTCTCTTATTGGCCCCTTGATTTCTTCGCCTCTCCCAGGAGATTACATGGACTGGGGGGGGTGGGGGGGGGAAAGAGTTTAGTCATGATGCTCTGGCCATCATGGTGTGGGGCAGGCTTGATGCACCAGCTGGTCTTTTCCTGCCCGACAATTTTGTATGTTGGTATGGAAGCTGACTGCTTTACAAGGTATTAGCAAAACAGGAAGAGCTGAAGAAAAACTTTCATGGGAGCTCGAGGAGAGACAGGGCATCCAAAGGGAGAGTCTCTGGTAATCGGCAAGCCAAGTTTAGATTTGCGACAGGGGATTGGTTCCGGTTCACAGTTGTGTTGCAAAATGCAACACTGGCGTACTTCTGCTGCAGAATCCTGCTGTGTTTATCAGTTCAGCTGGGTAAACGCAACACCTCCGAAACATCTTTTTCAGCGTCCGGTTCCATTGCACAGGTTAGCCTGATGGTTCGTGAGGGACAGCCGAAGCAGTCAGAGGGAGAAGGGCATCTGTCCAAAGCGTAACCGATTCTTTGCACAAAAAAAAAACAAGGGCCCGTCACAGCTCCATAAATAGCAGGAGCTCGAGAAAAGAATCACAGCCAAGCTGACGTCAGCAGGAGGCTGAAAGGAAAAGCTTCCCACTGCCGCAAACAGGAGGCATTGCTCCCCGTTACAACTCATCAGCAAGGTCATAAATACTATTACTTATTTATACTTGGGGGGGTTGTGCAAATTGGGATGTTAAGGCGATAGAAGGTTCCAGTTATGGCTACGAACTGACCTGTACAATTCTACATTATGCAGGGGTGTGTATACAAGCCAAGAAATAATAGAGAAGTTATGTTAAACTTAGAATCATAGAAAGGTTACAGCATGGAAAGAAGCCATTCAGCCCATCGAGTCCACGCCGGCTCTGCGCAAGAGCAATCTGGCTAGTCCCACTCCCCCGCCCTAACCCCGCAGCCCTGCAAATTTTTTCCTTTCAAGTACTTATCCAGTTCGCTTTTGAAGGCCATGATTGAATCTGCCTCCACCACCCCCTTGGACAGTGCATTCCAGATCCTAACCACTCGCTGTGTAAAAAAGGTTTTCCTCAAGTCACCTTTGTTTCTTTTGCCAATCACCTTAAATCTATGTCCTCTGGTCCTTGACCATTCCGCCAATGGGAACAGTTTCTCTGTATCTACTCTGTCTCGATCCTTCACGATTTTGAATACCTCGATCAAATCTCCTCGCAACCGTCTCTGTTCCAAGGAGAACAACCCCAGCTTCTCCAGTCTACCCATGTAACTAAAGTCCCTCATCCATGGAATCATTCCAGTAAATCTCTTCTGCACCCTCTCTAAGGCCTTCACATCTTTCCTAAAGTGCGGTGCCAAGAGCTGGACACAATGCTCCAGTTGTGGCCATACCAGTGTTTTATAAAGGTTCATCATGACTTCCATGCTTTTGTACTCTATGCCTCTATTTATAAAGCCCAGGATCCCGTATGCTTTTTTAACCACTTTCTCAACCTGCTCTGGCACCTTCAACGATTTGTGCACATATACCCCAGGTCTCTCTGTTCCTGTACCCCTTTTAGAGTTGTGCCCTCTAGTTTATATTGCCTCTCCTCGTTCTTCCTACTGAAATGTATCACTTCGCATTTTTCTGCGATAAATTTCATCTGCCACGTGTCCGCCCATGCCACCAGCCTGTCCATATCCTCTTGAAGTCTATCACTATCCTCCTCACTGTTCACTACCCTTCCCAGTTTTGTGTCATCTGCAAATTTTGAAATTGTGCCCTGTCATTAATATATATCAAGTCATTAATATATATCAAGAAAAGCAGTGGTCCCAGCACTGACTCCTGGGGAGCACCGCTGTACACCTCCCTCCAGTCCAAAAAACAACCGTTCACCACTACTCTTCGTTTCCTGTCCCTTAGCCAATTCTGTATCCATGTTGCTACTGCCCCCTTTATTCCATGGGCCGCAATCTTGATGATAAGCCTACCATGCGGCACTTTATCAAACGCCTTTTTAAATTCCGAATACACATCATCTGCATTACCCTCATCTACCCTCTCTGTTACCTCATCTTGTATAGAACCTTGGTTCGACGATACTTGGAGTACTGTGAACAGTTCTGGTCTCCATATTATAAAAAGGATATAGAGGCACTGGAGAAAAGGTGCATAAAAGATTTATGAGGATGATAACAGAACTGAGGGGTTATACCTCTCAGGAAAGATCGAGCAGGTTCTTTTCTCTCGAAAAGAAAAGAATGAGGGGTGACCTGATAGAGATCTTTAAGATTATGAAATGGTTTGATAGGGTAGATGTAGAGAAAATGTTTCCATTTGCGGGGGAGACCAGAATTAGGGGCCATAAATATAAGATAGTCACTAATAAATCCAATAGGAAATTCAGGAAAAACTTTTTTACCCAGAGAGTGGTTAGAATGTGGAACTCGCTACCACAAGGAGTAGTTGAGGCGAATAAGGGGAGGCTCGATAAACACATGAGGGAGAAGGAATAGAAGAATATGCTGATAGGGTTAAATGAAGTAGGGAGGGAGGAGGCTTGTGTGGAGCATAAACACCAGTATGGGCCTGTTGGGCCGAATGGTCTGTTTCTGTGCTGTAAATTCAATATAATATAACCATCACTTTACTGTACAAGCTTTATTGTACACGACTAGGAACATGGAGGCATAGGAAAGGAATAGGCCATTCAGCCCCTCAAGCTAGTTCCACCATTCAATTAGATATGGCCGATCTCTAACTCAACACCATTTACTCACCTCTTCTCCATATCCTTTGATACCCCCACCGAACAAAAAAAATCTATTGATCTGTCTTGAAAATTTCAATTGATCCCCAGAATCCCCAGCCTTTTGTGTGTGTGTGTGTGTGTGTGTGCGTGTGTGTGGAGGGGGCGGGGGCAGAGTTCCAAATTTCCACTGCCCTTTATGTGAAAAAATGCTTCCTGATTTCATTCCTAAACGGCCTAGCTCTAATTTTAAGGTTATGCCCCCTTGTTCTGGACTCCTGCACCAGAGGAAAGAGTTGCTCTGAATGGCCTACTCCTGCTCCTATTTTCTATGTTTCAATGTCACTCTATCAAATCCCTTTATCATTTTAAACACCTCGATTACATCACCCGTCAAATAAAAGTGAATAATTTGCGTCACCACAGACACCATCTGTCTCCCAGTGATTTACTGCACTCTCTTCCTACATGTGGCTATAATCACTGTGACCTCACGCAGAGAGGAAATGTTCCAGTTTTGGAAAGAAAAACAGGTTTGTTTTTTTATCCTCTTCCATATTATGCATCACTTTCTCCCGTTGAATCCGAAAATATTTGGTTTTGTTTTAAAGGGAGTGCTCCCTCGGTGTGTCATTTTTGTACAGAAAATGAGAAGTGTTCAGGGCTGCAACTGCTCACTCAGATCCCAGTGTGCCTGAACCTTACATTTCTTTTATAGACCGCTGTATGAATAAAAGTAAAGATCAGACACTGGAAAAAGAAAAATAAACTTTGGAGGAAGTTTGTGCTGCGAGACTTACACTGGTTGTTTCTCCTTCAGTGAGAACCTTCCCCGTCGACCAATTTTCAGGGTAGTTTTTTTTTGGGGGGGAAGAGGGGTGTTATTTTACCCCGTTCTTTCTGACTCAGACCGGGGACCCATCAAACAGGCATCACTCACTGGGTAGCTATCAGGACTGGGAACCCTGAATAACTTTTCTCCTCCCCAGCCAAAGATTCCTGAGGCCAACTGCAGCACTTTCACTTCCCTGCTAGGGTCGCCAACTCTGGTTGGGTGCCTTGTGCTTTCATCATACGACCTCCTGTCTCAAACCGCCCCGCCCCGCCCCCCCCCCCCCTCACACTCCCGCCATTGGTCCATCCTCCAGGTGCACTGCCTTCCCACGGCCAATTGGAAAGGGAACAGACTCTTTGTTACCTAAGTGGATTAATCTTGACATTTAGTTTAACAGCTTTTCCCCATCTCCAATATTTTTATAACTAAGAAATGAAAGTGTTCAAAAGAAAATGAAGGAAAAACACAATTTTGTTTAACGCCCCTATGATTTTTCTCCTGGGTGTTGCTTGCAGCGGTGTCTGGAGGTTTATCTGCAGTTCCTGGAGGCTCCAGGACGTTCCTGGAGGCTCCAGGACAATCCTAGAGGGTTGGCAACCCTAGCTCCCATCCCATTGAGATCAGCAAACTCAACAGGGGCCAAACCTGGTCTGAAAGCCTCGGTCCCACATGAGACGGTACACTGAACATCAGAGCCAATAAGAAGATACAGAGGGAGTGCTAGATACCATAGACCATGGCAAGCTGTTTCACCTTGTCCAGAACAGTAGAACCTGCGCATGAAGGGGGTAAATTCAAAACTAATCTGTGGAAACAATATCTCAGTGGGTGAGTGGTCAATCTCTGGATCAGGCTCCCTAGGGAAACCGTGGATGCAGTTAGTATTGGTTCATTCAAATGCAAATTAGATAGATTTCTTCCAGAAAACAACATTTTGGGATACAGTATATCAGTAATTTGAAACATGACATGGGGTAAGTGGAACATGGGAGGAACAGGTGACTTTGGACCTGTGGTTCCCAGAGCTCTGGGGGTTTCCTTGTGTCATGTCTGGGACCGTTGTAGACTCATTGATGGAGATTGATTACTAACATTAGCCAACGACTCCACTATCATTGTGTCAGGCGACTAACAGGATGGTAGAAGGCGAACTAGATGGATCTTGATCTTTTTCTTCGTCCAGCAATTCCTATGCTCCCATGAGTTTGCAAAGCAGGCTGCTGTTCAAAGAGAGCTTACCTAAAACAGCCCGACATGATTACAACACCCCCTTTAAATTGTCACGGCATTACAGTTTCTGTCTCTTTCTACTGCTGCTAGAAAGAAAGCACAAATACGTACAGGGATAAACAGATGAATTCTAACCGCTCTTAATGAGTTTTTATAACCTCAATCATCCACGGAAAGTGCAGAGCTTTGAGAGAAAGAAACAGGGAAACGGTGATTAGAGGCAAAGTTATATTTGCAATTCAGTTCTGAAATATCGCACTGTCCAAAGATTTCTCATCTGCTTCTTCAGCTCTCGCACTCTAGCCTATAGCAGATCTCCAATCCTTCTTTCCTGTTGAGACCCTACCTTGGATGCTCATGTGATCCCCAGGTTTTCCTCCTCATTTCGCTCCTCATCTGCTATCCACACTTTCCAGCAAGAATGACTGGGAACTGGGAATGATTTTTCACCTTTCCTGCGACGACTGGAGTTCCTGCCAATTGCCCCGCCTTGTTTGGGCTCAGCTACCTCAGTACGGAGCAGGGATGAGACCAAGGATTTTCCTGGCCCACATGCTTTAGCACTGCACTGGCTGGTGCATTTACCAACTGGGGGAAGGGGTCTACTTGAGTACAAAATCCAGGCTGACTCTCCAGTGCAGTACTGAGGGAGTGCTGCACTGTTGGAGGTGCCGTCTTTCCGAAGTGACGTTAAACCGAGGCCCCGTCTGCCCTCTCAGGTGGATGTAAAAGATCCCACGGCTACTATTTGAAGAAGAGCAGGGGAGCTCTCTCAGCGTCCTGGCCAATATTTATCCTTCAATCAACACCTAAACAGATGATCTTGTCATTATCTCATTGCTGGCTGTGGGATCTTGCTGTGCGCAAATTGGCTGCCGCGTTTCCTACATTACAACAGTGACTACACTTCAAAAGTGTCTCATTGGCTGTAAAGCACTTTGGCACGTCCTGAGGTTGTGAAAGGCGATATATAAACGCAAGTTCTTTTTTAAAACCAAGTCTTGTGCGCAATGCGGACTTTCTGTAGGCGTCACATTACATTCTGTACCCTCTAAATCACCGTGAGCAATGTCACGGGAGAGCTGTGAGTGCACAGAGAGGTTCTTAAAGTACTGCGGAGCTCGAGTAAACTTAGCAAACAACTTCATCTTCGGCGGAAAGTTTTTGCATGTTGCTGAAATCGAGATCGTTGGAAAAGCAGTCAACTTTTGTTGGAATTAACTTATCTTGATTGAACTTTAGTAACACCACAGCTGACAGGCAGACAACATGACACAGTAACACTCAGCAGTATTTAACTTTGGTCCCCTGGGTTCCATTTGAAGACTTCACTTTTGAAAAATATATATATATAATTCTTGGAACAATTTTTTTTTTAATACCTGTCCCAGAAAAAATGTTTTTCCAAATTAATGCTACCCCTGGAAATTTAAGGACACAGGCACGTTATGGAAAAAAAACAGCAGGAAGCCTTCTAATGGATAAGATGCAGAGCCCAACTTGGGTCACTCTGTGAATGAGTTACTGGCTGAGAAATTCACTTTCCTGCCTACTACCAGGTGGGCAAATCGGTGCCAAAACCTACAAATCTGCTCGCATTTGCAGCCGTCTGGTTTTGTTTAAACGAAAGGAACACAAACTGGGCTACTTGGACAAAGGTCGAGCATGTGAATGATTTGTCCATTTCATCCGCGCTAAGTACTGCATTTTCACATCTGCCTTTTCCACACACAGCAGCGGTGAAACATCTTTGACAGCACCTTCCAAACCCATGACCTCCGCCCCCTAGAAGGACAAGGGCAGCAGGCGCGTGGGAACACCATCTCCTCCACAATTAAGTGGTCATTAAAGTGTGATGGGATACTCTCCACTTGCCTGGATGAGTGCAGCTGCAACAACACTCAAGAAGCTCGACACCATCCAGGACAAAGCAGCCCGCTTGATTGGCACCCCATCCACCACCCTAAACATTCACTCCCTCCACCACCGGCGCACAGTGGCTGCAGTGTGTACCATCCACAGGATGCATGGCAGAAACTCGCAAAGGGTTCTTTGACAGCACCTCCCAAACCCGTGATCTCCACCACCTAGAACGGCAAGGGCAGCAGGCACAAGGGAACAACACCAAGTTCCCCTCCAAATCACACGCCATCCCGACTTGGACATATATTGCCATTCCTTCTTCATCGCTCCCTCCCTTGCAGCACCGTGGGAGAACCTTCACCACACGGACTGCAGTGGTTCAAGAAGGCGGCTCACCACCACCTTCTCAAGGGCAATTAGGGATGGGCAACAAAATGCCGGCCTCGCCAGCGACACCCGTGACCCAAGCATGAGTAAAAAATGAATAAAAATAGGAGCATAAGTATATCGAGGCAGGGAATAAATCAGGGAGTACTGAAAAAAAGAGTGGGAGAGCCAATGCACTTACATTTTATGATGAGTTGTACTGCTCACTGTGCCACTCGGGAGGACCTCTGGGTGCCTAACTCTAACTCGTGCTCCTTTTTGTGGAGGTGATGAGAGGGGACGGTAGGTTGGATCTCTTTGGGGTTGAGTTGGCTCCAAGGTGGCACACTTCCTGACGGAAGGTTGAAGCTGAGTTGATCTTCTGTGGCAGATTTGGTTTGGTTTGAAGACTTTTGAGCACCATGGTGGGTTTCCACACACGTAGCTAACCTGTAGTCGAGTCCTCAAGTCCTTGCTAGTCACAATCTTTATTAATGATCCTGAAACTAGGACATTTCAGTTTGTGATTGCTTTTCGAGCTATAGACAAGGAGGAAGCTCCACGGAGACGGATATTGTTCAAAGAAATCCAGTCCTGTACCAGGGCCCTGGATGAAGGAGCAAGCCATAAGGCCTTTGCTCATGACTGCTGTGCCTTCTCATGTTATTCTCAATAGAGAGACTCAGCTACTTGGCAGCTGAAATATATTCAGCGTGGGTCACCAATATTGTGATCCTTTAACATTGCCAGTACAGAAATATACATCCCTATCATCCCTTTATTCTGCTGAATATGGTGCATTATGTCCAAATCCCACTTGTACTGTTACAACAACTTGCATTTATGTAGGACCTTTAATGTAGTAAAACGTCCCAAGCCGCTTCACAGGAGCGATTATCAAACAAAATTTGACACCAAGCCACATGAGGAGATATTAGGGTGACCAAAAGCTTGGTCAAAGAGGTAGGTTTTAAGGAGCGTCTTAAAGGAGGAGAGAGGTGGAGAGGTTTAGGGAGGGAATTCCAGAGCTTAGGACCCAGGCAGCTGAAGGCATGGCCGCCAATGGTGGAGTGATTAAAATCAGGGTGCGCCATAGGCCAGAATTGGAGGAGCGCAGAGATCTCGGAGGGTTGTCGGGCTGGAGGAGGTTACAGAGATAGGGAGGGGCGAAGCCACGGAGGGATTTGAAAACAAGGATGGTAAGTTTAAAATCGAGGCATTGATGGACCGGGAGCCAATGGTTGTCAGCGAGTAGTGGGGTGATGGGTGAACGGGACTTGGTGCGAGTTAGGATACGGGCAGCAGAGTTTTGGATGAGCTCAAGTTTATGGAGGGTGCAAGGTGGGAGGCCGGCCAGGAGAGCATTGGGAATAGTCGTGTCTAGCAAAGGCATGGATGAGGGTTTCAGCAGCAGATGAGCTGAGGCATATCATATCATCTGGAGTTGGGGTTTTTTTTTTGCAGATCCTGAAGCTCCATACAATTGGGAGACCCACTGTCGTTCATGAAAGGGAGTTACATGAGTTGTAGGCCATTCGATGTGATGTTGGCTTTGTACAACTTCAGGAACCCAACAGAAAAATGCACTTTGTTCACAACGTACAGCCCTTCCTATGGCATCTTATTGTCCTCCTTTTGTAACACGCTGTCATTAAACAGCATTAGTTCCCGGGCAACCAAAGATCTTGTTGGAAAAAACAAGGGTATGTTTTCACGGTCAATGTGCACATCATATTGCACATACTTACTCACTGAGAAGTGATTGGTTTCTGGCCAAATTACTGGTATCAGGACCAATTTCTGCACTGGTCACATCTGCAGAGTCGGAACTACTACTGCCAATGGTGATTACTCTCTGCCTCTTATCATACATCTACTGCCAAATTTCATTTACTTAACATGAGCACCCTGCACTTGTCTATTGCTAGTGCTGGCCATGGTGCGGCAGGGAGACTTACTGTGCTGGAATTATATAGGAGGCATCACTATAACCGTCATGAACCACACTAATAGTACTTTTAAATAGGGTTACCTTTTAGGGCTGCCTCTTTGCCCTCGTAGAATCATAGAATCATACAGCACAGAAGGATGCCATTCAGCCCATTATGCCTGTGCTGGCTCTTTGAAATAGCTATTGCTATTAGTCCCACTCCCCTGCTCTTTCCCCACAGCCCTGCGATTTTTTTCCTTTTCAAGTATATATCCAATTCCCTTTTGAAAGTTACTACTGAATCTGCTTCCACCGCCCTGGAATTGCAGAAGTGCAGAATTTTATTGTTCAATTTAGCTTTAACTCGGTGTTGACCCTCACAAACTATCTCAGTCACCTGAAGTAATTTTGGTTCATGAAAATATTAATGACATCAGACGGTGTTGTAATACCTGAAATGCACATTTTAAGGTCACTGAACAGCAACAGTCATCCACTGAACTGTGAAAGCAACAGATAAATGGCTTGATGCCCAGCAGAAGAGACATTGCACAGAGCAATTTCTTCATTCCTAGAGCCCTTTAAGATTTCAGAAGAGTTTCATTCCCTCTCTTCGGGGATTGCACTGACGTCTGTCTTCATTCAGCTTGACATTCTTCGCACACAATACGGAGAGCTTCACGAGAGACGGCAAGCCAACATCTGTTATTCTTCTTGGGCTGTTATTCTGGCGCCCTGGTGACACAACTTCAAAGGAATCATTCGCGTCGGACCGGAGGCCCGGTTGAAGTTCGTGACACTGCGAGAGAAGACATCAGTGAAAGCGGAGGCAAATGGCGCCGTGATCCCCGAAGATAAAAGAAGATTCCGCTTGTAATTCGCCAGTTTTAAAAAGAAGGCAGATAGCCTTTCAGCGTGTGCTGCGTGGTTGGAATTGTCAAACTGAGGTGCAAAGTCTTTAGGTCTTTGTCAAGCTCAGCAACCCATCCAGAGTGTCACTGGTGCCAATTTTAACACAGGATGCCGCTCGCAGAACCTGGTCTGGGGTGACACTGATGTGCAATTAACTATTTTCCCTCCATACTGTGTTTAAAAATGCCAAGGGGGTCTCTTGGTCCTCCTGATACCAGAACTGAGAGGTTATAACTATCAGGAAAGACTGAACAGGCTGGGGCACTTTTCTCTAGAAAAGAGAAAGCTGAGGGGTGATATAATAGAGGTCTTTAAAATTACAAAGGGGTTCGATAGGGTAGAGAAAATGTTTCCACTTGTGGGGGAATCCAAAACTAGGGGCCATAAATATAAGGTAGTCACAAATAGTCAAGAGACCCACAATGAGCAGGAAATTGGAGAGGTAGAAAATGATATAAAAATAAATCTGTTGCAATGACCTTGGGAACATTTTTTTTAAAAAACATTTGTCTCTATCTGTAGTACATCTGCAGAATCATTTTCTACACGTGAATAATACATTAAAAAAAAACAAAATAAGAGATCTACTCAGAATTCCTTTAAGTACCTTAGAAAATGCAATTTAAAATGTTTAATATTGCAGACTACTCCCTTTTAATTCAAGCTTGCTTAATTCAAATTAATCTGAACATTCAATATTTTTAAGCAGTAGATGGAGAGAAACTGTTTCCACTGGCGGAGGGTCGGTAACCAGAGGGCACAGACTTGAGATAATTGGCAGAAGAACCACAGGCGAGAGGAGGAGAAATTTTTTTTTAATGCAGCGAGTTGTTACGATCTAGAATGCACTGCCTATTGAAGCAGATTCAATAGTAACTTTCAAAAGGGATTTGGATAAATACTTGAAAAGGAAAAAGATTGCAGGGCTGTGTAGAAAGAGCATGGGGAGTGGGACTAATTGGACAGCTCTTTCAAAGAGCCGGCACAGAAACGGTGGGCTGAATGGCCTCCTTCTGTGCTGTATGATCCTATGATTTAGTAAATTCTCACATTGCTCACTTCAATTTATTGGATATTTCAATTTATTTTTTAAAAAGTGCAAAAAAAAACCTCTGAATTATTATTAGATGACTGTAGTTTTAAAGCTGAAGTACTTCGACAGTTAAGATGAAGCACTCCGGTTTACTGACCAATAATTCCAAACTTGTGGTGAGCTAATTTTCTTGAACTTATCAATAAATTGCACAAGCTCCCCTCTGCCCCCCTCCCTTTTCTTTCCATTAAGACAAGTCACATTGGCAAGGACGCACAATTACTAAACCGCGAAAACAAGATGAGGCTGCCTCCTTGCTAGTTACCGAGTCAATGGAAAATACAGTCTCAGCAGTTCACCGCTCGCACAAGGTTTTATTTCCTCGTTCTTAAATTTTTTTTCTAAACTCTCAAGATTGGAAAGCCTGGAGTCGCACAGATCCCACCTCTAAGTCAGAAGGTCGTGGGTTCGAGTCCCACTCCAGAAACTTGAGCATATAATTCTCGGCAGTCACTCCCAGTGCAGTACGGAGGGAGTGCTACGCTGACGGAGGTGCCATCTTTCGGATGAGACGTTAAACCGAGGCCCTTCCTTCCTCAGGTGGTCGTGAAAGATCCCACGACCACTATTCGAAGAAGAGCAGGGGGAGTTCTCCCCGGTGTCCTGGCCAATATTTATCCCTCAACCAACATCACTGAAACAAATTATCTGGTCATTATCACACTGCTGTTTGTGGGACCTTACTGTGCGCAAATTGGCTGCCGCGTTTCCTACATTACATAGGAACATAGGAATATAGGAACTGGAGGAGGCCATTCAGCCCCTCGTGCCTGCTCTGCCATTTGATAAGATCATGGCTGATCTGTGATCTAGCTCCATATACCTGCCTTTGGCCCATATCCCTTAATACCTTTGGTTGCCAAAAAGCTATCTATCTCAGATTTAAATTTAGCAATTGAGCTAGTATCAATTGCCGTTTGCGGAAGAGAGTTCCAAACTTCCACCACCCTTTGTGTGTACAACAGTGACTACAATGCAAAAGAACTTCAATGGCTGTAAAGCGCTTTGGGACGTCCTGAGGTCATGAAAAGCGCTGTATAAATGCAAGTTTGTTCTTTTCCTTTTTTCCCAAAAGCTGGAAGCTTTTTTTAGTGGGTCAAGTGGCCCTCCTGTGACTCCCAGCAGTTTTACATTTGGTTGCAGGTGAACGGGCAATTCCTGCACGGCGGGAGACTGTCGACACTGGCACAAGAGAAAAGCAACTCAAATGTCCGCATCGCAATTTTTATCTGCCAGAGCTTCACCAAATGCTCTGGGGGAAAAAAATGTGGTTCTGTTTATTCCAGTCGGGTTATTTTCTTAATGGGACCAGTTCCTCCTTTAATGGCACCAAGTTACCACAGTCGCCGTTGAAAGCCATCATTTCTTTGATGAAAAGTTGCCTGTAAATCACAGGTACAGTGCAGCAGTTCTAATACAAATGTCACAAACCTGTAACAGTTAGAACAACTACTTGCATTTATTAGCACCTATAACTTACAAAGCATCCCAAGGCACTTTCCAACTCACAGTCATTAATGTGCTATTTGCTTCATTGCAAGTCTATGCTGCTTTTGTTTCCTTCTGTCCAGTATCCACATCCTCCCCTCCTAAAGGATTCAGGCCCTCTGTCGTAGTATACCTATGCGGACTACAGTCACCCCTCGGGACTATATCCATTTAACCACTGTTTACTTGCATGACTGCCACTGGGCTATTTAACTGTGGAGCACATCACAGCTGAGCCAAATCTGCCCTTAATTGATGTGCGCACTTTCAGCACCGGGGGGGCGGGGGGCTGGAAAGAGAGGGAGTGTCGTTAGACATTGACCGGGAGCGGGAGACCTGACTGATCTTCACTTCACTCACCCAATCGTAACAGCCCTTACAGAGACCAAAGCTGAGTTCAGCTCAGTCAGTACAAGCTGGGGATGAAACCCATGATCTTCCTGGTCCATATGGCTCAGAGACCATGTCCTTACCTCTAAGCCATTGAGGGATTGGCCTGTGTTGCTTCTTGTAGATACTATTCCTTGTTGCTCTTTGCTTTAAAATACCCAACACAGTTTTTTTCAGAATAGTTCGATTTTTTTTTTTAAAAGGCCATCCAAATCCTAAGTAATTATCGTTCTCCTTCCCCAAATGGCTTTGTATACAACAAGGATTCAATGATACTTCCATACTTGACTGCTGCGTCAGTCACCCCCTCCCCACTCCGTGGCCATACCCCTGCCTGATTTCCGATCCCCAGCCCATAACTGGTGATAAACTTTGGCTGGTGGCCCTTAACCAACTCCTTAAATAAATTCCGGAACACTCTGTGCTGTTATGGATTGTTGCGGGTTTTTCTTTTACCCCACACGTGTGAATTCCCTTTTTTTGGCCGTCACACATTTGAAATAATAAAGCTCTAGGCAGAGAAATTACTAACCAGGTCCAAAGCATCAACGGAGGAGATTGGACCTTTGGCAGTGTGTTCACTCCAGGACTGAACATGAACTACAGTTGTCATTTGTGAACTATGCAGGTCTCCTTCATGCTGAACAAGAACAAACAAACGTACATTTATACTGCACTTATGATGCCTCGCAGAAACATCCCAAAGTGTACAACATACAATGAAATACATGGGGCAGTTCAGAAAGGACCTCTCACGACCTCAGGACGTCCCAAAATGTTTTACAGCCAACAAAGTACTTTTGAAGTTTAGTCACTGTTGTAATGTAGGAAACGTGGCAGCATATTTGCACACATCAAGTTCCCACAAACAGCAATGAGATAAAGGACCAGATCATCTGGCTTTGGTGTTGGTTGAGGGATAAATTTTGGCCAGGACACAGGCAGAACGCCACTGCCCTTCTTCAAAATAGTGCCATGGGATCTTTTGCAGCCACCTGAGAAGGCAGGTGGGGACTCGGTTTAATGTCTCATCCGAAAGGTGGCACCTCCGACAGTGCAGCACTCCCTCAGTACTGTAATGGGAGTGGCGGCCTGGATTATGGTGCTCAAGTCTCTGGATTGGGACTTGAACCCACCACCTTCTGACTCAGGGGCGAGAGTGCTACCCACTGAGCCACGGCTGACACAAGTGAAACACTGAAGAACGTGTTCGGCTCCCATGCGCATTGAAGTGATTTAAGATCTGTACAAGGGTAGTGCTTGGTGTCGTTGTGCAACAACACATCTTGCAGCATGTCTGCATCTGAGACTGAAATTCAGCAGGTGTTATGTAATGCTTTGGCACAGCTCAAATCTCACTGATGAGAAAGGTGTGACTGTAAGTCACGTGCAAACAAAAAAAAAATCATCGTAGCAAGTGCCTGTTTAACTCATTTAACGCGGCACTGAGAAAAAAGACATTAATGTCGAAACTGTAATAATTTAAGGTGACACTTTATGAACCCAGAACCTTCGTTACGTAAATTTCCACTAGCTCGGAAAGACAAGTAGAGATTTAAAGAAAGGTCTGTGGTTGCTGAAAATCAGAAATAAAAGACAGAAAACGCTGGAAGTACACAGTAAATCTGTGTTCACCTGAAAATCAAAAAATCAGGTTTACCCTTCAACTTTGCTTTCTATTGGTAATGGGTCTGTATTTTTATTGCTTTAAAAAAGCCAAAAAAAATATAAACAACTTAAGATTAAACTAATTTGTATGATACCTCTCGCCAAACGCCTCTGCAAACAGTACTTACTGTTACTGAAAAGCCGTGCTTAAATTAACATGCTTAAAACCAGGACTCTTATTCAGAATCTCCAACTTGAACACAACTCGCTCGTGTTTATATGAATCATCTTGTTTTTGTAGTACTCGGTTCAATATAAATGAGGGAAAACTCAACTACTGTAAACAATCAGAATACACGACTAAATATAAAGACCCAACCTGAGTTATGCTACCCATGCCCCACACTGCTTGCCATTTTCTCCTCAGCTATAACTGCTTTGAACCCCCTAACTGGTCCGGCAAAGCCTCAATTTTAAAATTTGCATCCTTGTTTACAAATCCCTCCATGGCCTCGCCCCTCCCTATCTCTGTAACCTCCTCCAGCCCGACAACCCTCCGAGATCTCTGCGCTCCTCCAATTCTGGCCTCTTGTGCATCCCCGGTTTTCATCCCTCCACCTTTGGCGGCCGTGTCTTCACCTGCCTAGGCCCTATGATCTGGAATTCCCTCCCTAAACCTTTCCACCTCTCTCTCCACCTTTAAGACGCTCCTTAAAACCTACCTCTTTGACCAAGCTTGTGGTCACCTGTCCTAATATCTCTATGTGGCTCGGTGTCAAATTTTGTCTGATAACATTCCTGTGAAGAGCCTTGGGAGGTTTTACTATGTTAAAGGCATTATATAAATGCATGTTGTGGTTGTAGTTGTAGAAGATCGACCAGTCGATAATATATGCATTATTTTTGCTTTCAAAGTTACCTCAGAGAAAGTTGTTGGGTTTATTATCTTTTACTGTTTTGATGTAAAATGTATTTTTTGAATCTTCAAAGCTCCAAAACTGCTTTGCTGCCTTTGTGCTTCCAGCAATTTTCCATCACTTGGAATGGGAGTGGAGGGTTTACAAACAGCAAGTCCCGGCACGCTTGGAATGGCCAGTCTTGCTGTCAAGCATTAAAAAGTTTTCTGGCAATTGTAGGCACAAATGTAAGTTGAAAACTACCTCGATGAGTCTCTTCTGAGTGGAATAGTTATGTCAAGCCCAATAATTGGGAGACTTGTTGGTGGGGGGAGGGGGGTATTCTCAGACAGGCACAGGCCCCAGACAGAAAATGATGTTGGAGGCTTTCCAGACAGACACAGAAAGTCCTATTTCATGGGTAAGTTTAATCATTTTCTTGTAAAGTTGTAATTTTTAATTATATTGCGGACCTTATTTCCAGTAGTGAGTCCTCAGCTTTGTGCAGCAACTAAGGTGGCAGCTGAAAAGATTTTGGAAAATTACCTGAACGATTTCATCGGTTTGTTTTTTTTAAAAAAAATTTTAAATTAAACTTAAATTTAATTTTAACCTTAGAAATAGAGCTAGACCGTTCAGGGGCGATCTCAGGAAGCACCTCTTTACTCAAAGGGGAGTGGAAATCTGGAACTTTCTCGCCCAAAAAGCTGTTGAGGCTGGGGGTCGCCTGAAAATTTAAAAACTGAGATCAATAGATTTTTGTTAGGCAAGGGTGTTAAGGGTTATGGAACCAAGGCGGGTAAATTGAGTTAAGATACAGATCAGCCATGATCTAATTGAATGGCGGAACAGGCTCGGGGTTGAGGGGGGGGTGCTGAATGGCCTCCTCCTGTTCCTCGTTAGTAGCTTTTGCTGTCTATTAATTCTGGATTGGTTGTTCTCATATGTCCTTAACAACTTTTAATTGGAAGCTTACGTGTCTGGTTTTAGTTGTAATATTCCCAACGTCTTTGGGTCTGGTTTGCTGTAGTTTTATGAATATGAAATTTCAGCCAATCAGCTCCATGTGTGACGGCTCCTTTGCATTTCAAGTGCGATGTCTGAGTACAAAAGACCTTAGGTGCAAAATTTCAGTATCACCCAGTCGATGGTTTATTTGTCCCCAAGCATTGAACGTGAGACCATCCTTGTTCGCTTGGCTCTGTCCCGTATCAGTCAGTCCCTTTACCCACTGAATCATTGGACAAGCTTCATGCATTATTTTTAAATCAGTCCCAGAGACTATTCAACATGAATTACGGTTTCATGGTTTTATTAATATACATCTGTGAGCATTTTGAGGAAATACTGAGTACTTATAAAACATTCAGCAGGATTTCCATTCATAAGTCAGCAGGGCTCTTTAAACCTCAAATCTGTAACACTACAGACATTCCTGACATAAATATTGCTGCAACCACAAAGGAATAGTGGATATTTGGGAGTGATTATACAGAAGGGACAGTGGATATTTAGGAGTGATTATACAGAAGGGACAGTGGATATTTGGGAGTGATTATACAGAAGGGACAGTGGATATTTAGGAGTGATTATACAGAAGGGACAGTGGATATCTGGGAGTGATTATACAGAAGGGACAGTGGATATTTGGGAGTGATTATACAGAAGGGACAGTGGATATTTAGGAGTGATTATACAGAAGGGACAGTGGATATCTGGGAGTGATTATACAGAAGGGACAGTGGATATCTGGGAGTGATTATACAGAAGGGACAGTGGATATCTGGGAGTGATTATACAGAAGGGACAGTGGCTATCTGGGAGTGATTATACAGAAGGAACAGTGGATATCTGGGAGTGATTATACAGAAGGGACAGTGGCTATCTGGGAGTGATTATACAGAAGGGACAGTGGATATCTGGGAGTGATTATACAGAAGGAACAGTGGATATCTGGGAGTGATTATACAGAAGGAACAGTGGATATCTGGGAGTGATTATACAGAAGGGACAGTGGATATCTGGGAGTGATTATACAGAAGGAACAGTGGATATCTGGGAGTGATTATACAGAAGGGACAGTGGATATCTGGGAGTGATTATACAGAAGGAACAGTGGATATCTGGGAGTGATTATACAGAAGGGACAGTGGATATCTGGGAGTGATTATACAGAAGGGACTGTGGATATCTGGGAGTGATTATACAGAAGGGACTGTGGATATCTGGGAGTGATTATACAGAAGGAACAGTGGATATCTGGGAGTGATTATACAGAAGGGACCGTGGATATCTGGGAGTGATTATACAGAAGGGACTGTGGATATCTGGGAGTGATTATACAGAAGGGACTGTGGATATCTGGGAGTGATTATACAGAAGGAACAGTGGATATCTGGGAGTGATTATACAGAAGGGACCGTGGATATCTGGGAGTGATTATACAGAAGGAACAGTGGATATCTGGGAGTGATTATACAGAAGGGACCGTGGATATCTGGGAGTGATTATACAGAAGGAACAGTGGATATCTGGGAGTGATTATACAGAAGGGACCGTGGATATCTGGGAGTGATTATACAGAAGGGACCGTGGATATCTGGGAGTGATTATACAGAAGGAACAGTGGATATCTGGGAGTGATTATACAGAAGGGACCGTGGATATCTGGGAGTGATTATACAGAAGGGACCGTGGATATCTGCAAAGCCTTGCTCTTTCCCGCCAGTTTGCTTACTGAAGTGCTTCCCTCACTAGTTCCATAATGTTGCCACAACAACAACTTGCATTTACATAGCGCCTTTAAAATAGTAAAATATCCCAAGGTGCTTTACAGGAGCGTTATAAAACAACGCCACATAAGGAGATATTAGGACAGGAAGGTAGGTTTTTAGGAGCATCTTAAAGGATGAGAGAGAGGTAGAGAGGCGGAGAAATTTAGGAAGGGAATTCCAGAGCTTAGGGCCTAGGCAGCTGAAGGCATGGCTGCCAATGGAGGTGAGTAAAATTGGGGATGCGCAAGAGGCCAGAATTGGAGGAGCGCAGAGATCTCGGAGGGCTGTAAGGAGGTTACAGCAATCGGGACAGTGGATATCTGGGAGAGTTTAATCTTGATTGTGTTTAGTCACAATCCTCTGATCAGAAGAGAGAGACATCTTACCTCATCCATCCAGAAACAAAATGATAGTCCCTCCATCATAGCATCCAAGGTTTTAGCCTCTGCTATCCTACATGGCAGTGCAACGCATGTATTGATCACTCTTTGGGTGAAGAATTCCCTGATGGTCCAAAATTCACCAGTTTGAATCTATGTTCCCTTGCTCTATTATCAAAGTTAGCTTGACCTTGTCCTCTAGATTTTACTTTTCTATATAGATATTTTAATACCCTAATATACCTCTACAAAGTCCCCTCTCAGCTGCCTCGTTTCTCCAAAAACAACTTGCATTTATGTAGTGTCCTTAATGGAGAAAAACACCCAACTGTACTTTACAGAGGGAAAAATGAAAAGGAGCAGACACTGAACCAAGGTGGGAGAGTTCGGAGAGTGATCAAAAGCTTGGCTGAGAAGATGGGTTTTAAGTAGGTTTTTACAGGTGGACAGAGAATAACAGAGGCGGAGGGGTTCAGAAAAAGGGGCAAGATGGCTGGAGGATTTGTCACTAATGGTGGGACAAAGAAAGGGGGAAAAAGTACAGAAGGCCAGAGTTGGAGAACCAAATGCTAGGGATGGGGCCACAAGGGTAAACAGCCGAATTTTCTCCAATCTTTCCTTACATTTTGGAGTCAGCCGTGGCTCAGTGGGTAACACTCGTGCCTCTGAGTCAGAAGGTTGTGGGTTCAAGTCCCACTCCAGAGATTGAGCACAAAATCTGGGCTGACACTCCCAGTTGGAATGAGATGTTGAACCGAGGCCCCGTCTGCCCTCTCAGGAGGATGTAAAAAATCCCATGGTGTTACTGTGAAGAAGAGCAGAGGAGTTCTCTTCAGTGTCCTGGCCAATATTTATCCCTCAACCAACATCACTAAAAACAAATTATCTGATCATTTACCTCATTGCTGTTTGTGGGACCTTGCTGTACACAAATTGGCTGCCGTATTTCCTTCATTACAACAGTCACTACACTTCAAAAGTGTTTTGTTGGCTGCAAAGCGCTTTGGGACATCTTGAGGTCGTGAAAGGCCCTATATAAATGCAAGTCTTTCCTTCCTTTCTTTTTTATAATGCAATATTCTGATACTAGGGATCAGCCTCGACTCATCATTGGATAATAACATCTCTCTCCTCTTCAGTTCTTCATTCACGAGTATTTTTAGTCAATATTAAAGGGGCGGCATTCTTTTATTGTCATTGTTTGGCAGTGGAACCATTAACACTGTGCTACCATAGTAACAGGAGGCAAATTACAATAAACCAATTACTTGCAACGAGGCACCCCAGTCAGGGCCGCTATGTTCACTGTGGATGAGCCGAGCAGATTGCTGCATCTTGTGTTGCTTGATTGCAGCCTTTCAATGGGACAGAGACAGTCGCAATACATAGAATTTCACCTCTGTGCTGACCTTGGTAGAGACAGAATCAGCTGAGTTGGCAGAACACAACAGTGACTGCAACAAATATACATTTCAGGATACCCCCACCCCACTAGATTCTTAGTTTAAAAGAAAAGTTGACAGTTCCTTCAATGTAGCACACAGAGGCTTGGCATGAAAAATGGGTTAAGAAAGCCCCTTGTTGATTCTCAACAATTCCAACTGGCTTATGTGCTGCTGCCCAGACGAGACATAGGAACAGGAGTAGGCCATTCAGCCCCTCGAGCCAGTTCCGTAGGAAATAATGGCTTGTACCAAATTGTGAGAGGATGTCAGTGGTGAGAATTGCAGAGAACCTCATTAATAGGGGATTCTAGAAGTGACTCTGCAATGTGGTGAACTGAAGTTGTCCCGTTCATATCGCGGGGCATAACCTGGAGCAGCAGAAACATCGTGTACGTACAGTTGTACAAAATTCACAGTCATAACTTTAACACTCTGGCCCCCAGAGACAGAGAGAAGATCTGCATGGTCCATGGGCAGGCCGAGAGCCCACCTCAGTACACGATGGCTACCAGCGACACCTGGCTCTACACAATAGGGGCTAATTTTGTTCTTTATCCGTGGGTCTGAAACCAAAACCAACATGGGGAGAAACTTACCATCTGTGATTGGGTCCCTGTGTCACTACAAGCACAAGCACTGCCTTATCTACATGACATTGATGCAACTGAAGATAGAGCTACGTCCGGTGGCATTACTCAAATATAAATGCAGAACAAATTTCACACAGTAAGTAAATTAGTTTACTTAATGCTCCTGTGTGATCACTGGCATCCTCATTACACTTTCACCTATGTTGCTCCCTGGGATCTCTAATATCCACCTAAACAGGCAGACACGAGCTGGGAGTTCTCTCAGCGTACTGGCCAAAATATCTTCTCTCAACCAACACCATCCAAATAAAGCCTCATATTACCTGGTCATTCATCTCATTGTTGCTTATGGAATTGTTCACAAAATTGATGCTTACATAACAACAGTCACTGCATTTTGAAGTACTTCATTGTATGTGAAGCACTTACTGAGACAACACGCAGATCCATAAGGTACAATATAAACGCAAGTCTATGGAACAATGGTGAGCAAAGCTGTACAAAATTAAAAATGTAACCTCTATTAAACGGAGCAAGCAGTTTGTAGTCAATGTAAATATCCTTGGGGTTTTGATGAAAAAAGACTTGTATTTCTATAGCGCCTTTCATGACCTCAGCATGTCCCAAAGCGCTTTACAGCCAATTAAGCACTTTCGAAGTATAGTCACTGTTGTAATGTAGGAAACGCGGCAGCCAATCTGCGCACAGCAAGCTCCCACAAACAGCAACGAGATAACGATCAGGCAATCTGTTTTCAGCGATGTTGGTTGAGGGATAAATATTGGCCAGGATGATTGTGATCAGCTCGAGCTTCAGTACTGTGGTTTATAATGCTTTCAGAAGAAGTAACACTCTGTAAACTCACAAGATGATGAGCGATTTGGATGAAGATGGCCTCCCTGCCTGTTTGATCTCATCCTTCCAGAAGGCTGACCCTACCATCTAACGTCCCCTCAACAGGCCAACAGAACCTGAACGACTGCAACCCAATGGTATGCTGACACACTGCAGTGTCGGACAAGAGTGTGCACTGAGGTCCTGGCCCGTATCTCGAACCCACAACTTTCTGACGAGGATGTGAGAGTTGCTACCAACTGAGCCAAACTGACACTCCCATAACTTTTTGTCGGTGGCTCATTATCGAACACAGAATCAGCCAGTGAGCTGGCTACGATACGAATGCTCTGTGCATTGTACGACTAGAAATCATAAAGCCTCTTTTCTTTCCCCCCCCCCCCCCCCCCCCCCACAGTGTGCCTTTAGTACTTTCTGCTCTACCACATTTCATGTTTTTCTGGCTCTCAATGAAGTAAAAACCCTATTTAAAATGTGGAACTCGTGTGCCACCCACTCACACTGCTGGAATACTCACCTCCAGTGTAAATACTCAACACGAGAAGGTCTGAGGCTGAAAGCCAAACTCCACCTTTTCTGTTCAGCTTAAAGCACAGCCTCTTTTGAAGTTTCCAGGAGGGAAACAGAATGCGACCATCTAGTTACACTAGGGTCAGAAAATCCTGCACAACACACGATAAAATGCATCACCATTACTGGGCACTGGACTTGAAACCACACACGGATAATCCAATCACTTTCCTTTTGTTTACCAACTTTCTCCCCGTCTTTCGCAAAGGGAGCGTCTCTAGCTGAGGTCGGGCTCTACAGCTTCCTCTGGTACCTCACCCAAGAAGCCATCTGTCAAGCATGAACATACATGGTCAATCTCAGCAGACTATATCAGCACGGCTGGGTCTGGATCTGGGTCTGGGTCTGGCCCTGCCCTTGCTTGATGCCGACACACGAGCACTCCACAACAGGGGTCCACTGGGGATGGGGATCAAAAGCAGCGACCCTGGGTGATTTTCCCCCTTCCTAGACCTGGATCACTAAGGCCAATCGAAGCATCCATATCGACATCACAGCTGAAATCTGGACCCACCTTTCACCCTCCATAAACATCAGTTCATCGAAAACTCTGCTGCCCGTATCCTAACTCACACCAATTCCCATTCACCCATCACCCCTGTGCTCACTGGCCTACACTAGCTCCTGGTCTGGGAACGTCTCGATTTTAAAATTCATCCCTCTCTATCTCTGTAACCTCCTCCAGCCCAACAACCCTCCGAGATCTCTGCGCTCCTTCAATTCTGGCCTCTTGCACATCCCCAATTTTAATCGCTCCACCATTGACGGATGTGCCTTCAGCTGCCCAAGCCCTAAGCTCTGGAATTCCCTCGATAAACATCTCCGCCTCTCTACCACTCTCTCCTGCACTACAACAGTGAACACACTTCAAAAGTACTTCATTAGTTGTAAAGCACTTTGAGGCATCCTGAGGTCGTGAAAGGCGCTATATGAATGCAAATTTTTCTTTGTTTCTTTTCTCCTTTAAGAGGCTCATTAAGACCTATGTCTTTGACCAAGCTTTTGGTCACCAGTCCTAATATCTTCTTTTGGGGCTTGGTGTTGTCTGATAATCGCTCCTGTGAAGCGCCTTGGGATGTTTTTCTATCTTAAAGACGTTATATAAATGCGAGTAGTTATTGTTGAGACAGTCAGGGAAATGACAAGGACTTTTCTTTGTGGGGCCCGGAGGAGCTCTCCCGACTGCTATTCTAACCGTGGGCCTGAGCGGGAAAACGCTTTTGCCTATCCTGCCAGGTCAACCTCGCGGGAAGAAGAGCGAAGCCAGAAGACGCCTAAAGAGGCAAGCTTTCTTTTTTGGACTTACCTTGTGGGGTCAGGAGGAGCCTACCAGTCGGACAAGGAAAGTCAATATATGAAAAAAAAAATCCCAAAAGGTAAGTAATAAAAATGCTTGTTAAATAAAAAAACAACCCTTACGTTGGGAGTTGGTGAAGAATCGTGAGAGTGGCCCTAACACCTAATTTACGTGTTTGCCCGGTATGTCTAAAAAAAAATGGACCCCATGAATTTAGCAGTGGGACGAACGCCTGCACAGATTGAGTGTAGGCCGACCCATTGCTAAATTGGTCTGCCTTGGTCCCATTTCACACCCGAGAAACGGGCACAGCTCATACATGAATTTCTAACCCACTGAGTGCAATGGATAACTGCCTCAAGAGTTACCAAACTATCCGATGATCTGATTTGCGGTATTATTGCTCACTTAAATCTACCTGAGTAACCTATAATTTAACAATTATGGGCCCCAAACTGCAGTCAGTAGTTGATCTATTACATGCTTCAGTTTAGTATTCCTGGACAGGTGAAAAATGTCGTATGCGAAGTAATATCTCTCTCATCTCTAACCTCCAACCTGTCTTTGTCTCCCTCTCTCTCACAATCTTCTCTTTATTTTACTGGTCAAGGCATGGTAGATACTCATCTGAACTTTCCTTACTTCTTGCTCCTACGTTCTAAATACACATCCAACACTCACTTTCTCGTCCCTGCATTCTCACAGTCTTGAACTCTAACTCATTCTTTTGCAGAACCTCAAAACTGTGAAACTCCTTACCTCTCTGTTTTCTCTTCGTCCAACAATCTAAAGACTTTAAAAACCCGGGTTTAGCATCACCGAACGATTACTTCTCGATTTATCTCATCTTGCCTTCTACTCTTTTCAATCTATCCTGCTTTATGAGTCTTATCCCTTCACTTAGGTTTCTCAATCAAAACAAAAAGTAAATTTAACGACAGTGAAACCCATCCTCTTGCTATTGATTGCTCAAAGCAGGCCTGCTTTTGGGATATCAAAAAACAATCACTATCTGAGATTTCAACCCTGGCTCAGTGGGTAGCACTCTCACCTCTGCGTCAGATGATTGTGGGTTCAAATCCCACTCCGGAGACTTGAGCACATAATCTGGGCTGACGCTCCCAGTGCAGTACTGAAGGAGTGCTGCATTATCGCAAGTGCCGTCTTTCAGATAAGACGTTAAACTGAGGTCCCTTCTGCCCTCTCAGGTTGACATAAAAGATCCCATGGCATGATTTCGAAGAGCAGGGGAGTTCTCCCCGGTGCCCTGGCTAATATTTATCGCTCAACCAACATCACTAAAACAGATTATCTGATCATTATCTCATTGCTGTTTGTGGGAGCTTGCTGTGTGCAAATTGGCTGCTGCATTTCCTGTTAATTGTATGATTTATATCAATTAGTGTAAATTGTATTCAGGTGGTTGGTATCAACTGGGGACTCTCTCGTATCCTTTTTATAGGAGAGTTTAGCTCGGGTGTGGTGTGTGAATAAATGCTTGGAAGCAACTAAAGTCCAGGCTCTAGTATTGTATCCTTCACCACATGGTTATCCAGTTTTAACATTCCTACATTACAACAGTGACAACACTTCAAAATTACTTAATTGGCTATAAAGCGCTTTGTGAAGTCCTGAGGTCATGAAAGGCACTATATAAATGCAAGTCTTCCTTTTGCTATCAAACCCCCAAGGAGCCTCAAAGGCAGTTTTGGCCGATTGATGTATAGGCAAAGCCAGAAAAATCTTGCGTGTGGAAAATTTCAGAATTTGTCACCGTCAGCATCTTTTGATGGCAAAAGAAATGTTAGCCACGGACAAACATTTCTTTTTGCCCTTATGCATTTAAGGGGAAGCTAGAGCAACACATGAGGGAGGAAGGAATAGAAGGATATTCCGATAGGGTTAGATGAAGTTGGGAGGGCGGAGGTTTGTGTGGAGCATAAACACCGATATTGACCAAATGGCCTGTTCCTGTGTTGTACATTTTTTGTAATTCCATGTAAAAAAAAGAGAACGTGGCCCCCCTCCCGCTCCCCGCCCCCCAATCTCCCATACCCCACCCCCAACCCACCAGTTGAAAAGAAACTGACACAATTAAAAGGCCATGAGGTCAAACAGGACCCAGAAGGTATGGCCAATGAGATAGTAGGCCAGAATTTTCTGCCAAAATAACGGCGAGTTTAATGGCACTCACTGACATTCATGTGTAAATCGTCCAGCAGTGTGTGGCAAGGAAGAGATACCCTGTGATTTGCGAATCACAAATTGCAGAATGATTGTGTCTGTCCGCCGTTAGACTCGTAAAAACCGGCAGCTTGTCCTCAACCTCCCCGTGAGTTTCATGAAATTGCTGCATTTGCTCATTAATTGCCAATTAAACTCGCTGCAGAAAGTTAGGGCTGGTATATCACAAGGACCCTTTTAATGAGGAGATTTATGCCACTCAATCTCTCGGCCTCTGGGGGGAAATAAGGAGAATTTTTTTAAGCAGCGAGTTGTTATGATCTGGAATGCGCTGCCTGAAAGGGCGGTGGAAGCAGATTCAATAGTAACTTTCAAAAGGGAACTGGATAAATACTTGAAGGGGAAAAATTTGCAGGGCTACAGGGAAAGAGCGGGTGAGTGGGACTAAGTGGACAGTTCTTTCAAAAGGCCGGCACAGGCACAATGGGTCGAATGGCCTCCTCCTGTGCTGTATCATTCTATGATTCTATATACTTACAGTAGAATCTCCATTAACTGGAATAATGGAGCCCCCTCCCAAAAACTCTTTGGGAACTCTCAGTTACCTGGCAAATTCCCAACTCTGGTCCTACACCTATGGCCTAGCAATACCATGGGCAGAAGAATGAAGCTCAGCACAATGCAGATAGCAAAGGAAACATCAGGGGACAGTGCAAATAGTTAACGTCTTGCACAAGGCTTTGTCCTAAAAAAAAGAGTTTTGCGGGTTTTTGGGAAGGCAGATCATTGGAATATTGACAATGAAGTAGTCATTCTACAGTCAACTCTCTTAAAAAGGCTGCAGATTCATATTCAACATTCACAAAGGTCCAACAGAATTTCCCGATTAGCAGCTCAGATCAAGATGGTTTCCCGCAGGGAATTAAGGACACGGCATCACAAGGTCATCAAAATCAGCAACTGGCAGAAGTTGCAGGTCCGCGGGTGCTAGGGGTCGTCAACTTCGGTTGGACATACTCCTGGAGGTTTCATCACATGACCTCTCGCCTCCAACAGCCCCGGCCGGTCAAACACCCTTCTGCCCCCACCCCACCCCACCCATCTCCAATATTTTTATAACGAATAAACAAAAGTGTTCCAAGAACATGAAAAAAAAAGCATTTTCTTCTGTTAATGCCCCTATTATTTTTCCCCTGGGTTATACTAGCAGCAGCAGCAGCATCCGGGAGATTAATCTTCAATTCCTGGAGACTCCAGGACAATCCTGGAGGGTTGGCAACACCTAGCAGGTGCCCTGCACTGAAATGTAGAAACAATCGCTGTGTATTAGAAGCCAAAAAAATTACTGAGCACAACAAAGGTGCGTCTGTGTTTGATTTAGTGCTCTGGTCCTTCAGGGCACTTTTACTCCCCAGGTCACAGGGTCATTTTCACTGGTTCTACTAAATTTACTGATCAAATTTTAACAAATAAGCATTTATTTTTAACTCAAAGTCGGGCCATCTTTAGTCCGGACTAAAACTGGAGCAGATCACTCTGCCGGTTTCCAGTGAAGAAGGTGCTGTGGAAAAGCTCCTTGTACACAGTGGGAATGAATGGTATCAACAGAGCTAGAGACAGTTACATCACCTACACAGTAAAACAGCAAATATGATTTCAGAACTTACAGGTTACATTTATCAGGACCGACTGAACAGGCTGGGGCTCTTTCCTCCAGAAAAGAGAAGACTGAGGGGCGACCTGATAGAGGTCTTTAAAATTATGGAGGGAGTGCAGCGTAGATTTACTAGAATGATACCTGAACTCCAAGGGTTAAATTACGAGGAGAGATTATACAAACTAGGATTGTATTCCCTGGAATTTAGAAGATTATGGGGTGATTTGATCAAAGTTTTCAAGATATTAAGGGGCACTGATAGGGTAGATAGAGAGAAACTATTTCCGCTGGTTCAGGAGTCTAGGACTAGGGGACATGGCCTAAAAATTAGTGCCAGGACTTTCAGGAGTGAAGTTAGGAAACACTTCTGCACGCAAAGGGTGGTAGAAGTTTGGAACTCTCTTCCGCAAACGGCAGTTGATGCTAGCTCAATTGTTAATTTTAAATCTGAGATTGGTAGATTTTTGTTAACCAAAGATATTAAGGGAGATGGGGCTAAGGCGGGTATATGGAGTTAGATCACAGATCAGCCATGATCTCATTGACTGGCAGAACAGGCTCGAGGGGCTAAATGGCCTATTCCTGTTCCGATGTTCCTAATAGGGTCGATGTAAAGAAGACGTTTCCACTTGTGGGGGAGTCTAAACTAGGAGCCTTAACTATAAGATAGTCACCAGCAAATCCAATAAGGAATTCATAGAGAAATTTCTTTACCCAGAGAGTGGTTAGAATGTGGAACTCGCTATCGCATGGAGTAGTTGAGACGAATAGCATAGGTGCATTTAAGACAAAGCTAGATAAACACATGAAGGAGAAAGGAACAGAAGGTTATGCTGATAAGATTAGATGAAGAGGGGTGGGAGGAGGCTCGTGTGGAGCATAAACACCGGCATGGACTAGTTGGGCCGAATGGCCTGTTTCTGTGCTGTACATTCGATGTAATTCAATGTAACTTACACTGCAACTCTTTACAAACTGAGCCATGAGATGCACACAATAGTAATCAGCCCTCTGCGAAAACATCCCTCCTTCACCCAGTCATGTGCACCACATTCTCTGCTGATTCAGCCATATTTCCTCCCTTTGCAATGTCAATTAAATGTCAACATTTTTATTCCAGTTACACAGAACTTTTTTGCTCACAAGCAAAACACTTGGTAAACATTTTTTTAAAAATAAAACAACTGCCAATTAGTGAACCAGCAACGGTGTTAAGGTTAGATTTGACAGAGTATGGGCCAACGGACGATGAGATTTGTGTAGTGGATTTATTTTTTTTAAGCATTATAAGTTACATAAAGCAGCAATCTTTCTCTCTCTCTCATCAATGTCATTTCCCATCATCTATTATTCTATTTACTATACATCTATTGGTGTCAGCCATGGGTCAGTTGGTAGCACTCTCACCTGAGTCAAGACCCACTCCAAAGACTTGAGCACAAAATCCAGGCTGACACACTAGTGCAATGGGAGAGCTGCACTGTCTTTTGGATGAGACGTTAAACCGAGGCCCCGTCTGCCCTCTCAGGTACATGTGAAAGGTCCCATGGCATTATATCGAAGAGGAGCAGGGGAGTTCTCCCCGGTGTCCTGGGCCAATATTTATTCCTCAACCAACATCATTAAAAAGCAGATTATTGGTCATTATCACACTGCTGTTTGTGGGATCTTGCTGTGTGCAAATTGGCTGCCGTGTTTCCTACATTGCAACAGTGACTACACTTCAGAAGTACTTCAATGGCTGTAAAGCTCTTTGGGTCGTCCTGCGGTCATAAAAGGTGATGTATAAATTCAAGTCTTTCTTTTTTTTCTCTTTATCTGTTCATAATCTAGGTTGGCATTCATTCCAGTGCAGGACTGAGGGAAGGCTATCTTGTCAAAGCTGTTATTTCTTCAGATGCTAAAGGGCTTGCTGTACATCTACAGCATTTTCTGTTTTTATTTCAGACAGGTATTATCACACAGGCAAAAGCAATGGCTCCGATTTCCTTCAGTAGGTCCAACAGAGGAATAGCTCTTTCCACCTATCCAATATGTTTCCATTTATGAACATGAGAAAGCATGGAGCAAGAGGCAATTCTACTCATTAAGCCCACATCTACCACAGACCACATACAATCCACTCTATCATTGACTCTAATAGACTATCTGCAATCTACTGTATCATGGACACTAATCCACCCATTCAATCTCCTGAGGGGAAATCTACATAAATACTCCTTGATCCCCAAAGGGTATCATATGAATTCTTGAATCTTCACCCATCCTCACATCTCTATACTGTCAATTCTGGCTTCTACCCTCTACCGATAATGTCCTCTCCCCTCCCACCCGTATCACAATACAGGACGCATCTAGTTCCAAGGTGTACTTGATCATCTCAGTCTATACCTATCCCTATAAACTTCACCATTCCCAACTAGATATTTATCGAGCTCCTATTTGAAGGAATGAACCAACGCAGCGCCAGCCTTGTCTATTGGGAGCCTATTCCACACGGACACTAATTTGTGGTGGAGCGGGAAATAAAAATCCTCTCGCTCGAAGCTGGTTAATTTTGAACCTGTGTCCTTTAGTTCCCCACACACGGTCGAAGTCAAATCGACTGCCAGATCAACATAAGCTGTGGCTCTCACCATGATAGAACTTGGACCATGTCCCATTCAATCTGATCCCTGACCTTTGAATAGGATGGCACTGTTTTTTTTTAAACCAGCACAGCATTATACCCCAAAGCATTAAGAGCCACTGTTGAGTCTAATACGCTACCTGCTGCTAGAGATGAATAATAAGCTGGTTTTGGTTTTTGGTCATTGATTTCAAAACCGGTTTCAAATCTCTTGGATCCCATTTCTTGTCGCAAATAGAGTTGAACCTGCCTAAAAAAAAAAGGTCCCGTTTGCCACTAGGAGTGAGGCTACGAGACTCCCATTTGCCACCATGAATGATTTCTACACTAGTTCTGGGTTAGACAAATAGGCAAGAAGGGACAGACCCAGGTTAGGGAAAATCCTAAAGGTACGTCAAATCTGACCGCTGATCAAATCTCAGCATCTCAGCGGTAAATCCACATGAGTTCTGACTCCCGCTGAACCACAACAATGCTTCATTCTCCCACCATAAAGGTTGCTGTCTGACATACTCTGCTTGTTGCTTCTGCTCCCAACTGATCTTTACCGAATGGAGAGTCTGGTTCCTGCCCACATTGTACCCACATAGGGAGTTTCAGGAAGAAATGCTGAGCGGAGGCCCGACTGGGTACTTCCCCACAGAGAGGGAAAAAGACCAGAGGAGAAATCACAGCAAGCTTCTGCCGTGCACCTCCTGGCGGCCAGCTCAGGAACTGCTTTAGCAGAGGCCTGGGAAACAGATGGGTGGGGAATCTGAGGCAGATGGCAGGATGGAATAAAATAAATTTTACAAAAATGAGAGCAAATTTAAAAAAAAAGAAACTTACAGTGCCTTTCACAACCTCAGGAAATCCTAAAGCACTTTACAGCCAATGAAGTACTTTTTGAAGTTGTAATGTAGGAAATGCAGCAGCCAAATTGCGCACAGCAAGCTCCCACAAACACCAATGTGATAATGTTCAAATAATCTGTTTTTTTTTTAAAGTGGTGTTGGTTAAGGGATAAATGTTGGCCAGGACACCGGGAATAACTCCCCTGCTCTTCTTCAAAATAGTGCCATGGGATCTTTTACGTTCACTTAAGAGAACAGACAGGGCCTCGGTTTAACATCTATTCTGAAAGACGGCACCCATCCAACATATCAGCCCTCCCTCTGTACTGCACTGGAGCGTCAGCCTGGGTTTTGTACTCAAGTCTCTGGAGTGGGACTTGAACCTACAGCCTTTTGACTCAGCGGCGAGATTGCTACCCACTGAGCCACGGCTGACACAAACGGAATGTGTAATGGTAGAGAGGGGTTTTGGAATTTCCACTGTGCTCATAACACGAAAATAATAAATGAGCCAAATGCCCCTCCCTAAGCTACTCACCACTTGTACGTGGTTGCTGCTTGCATCAGCCCAATGCTCTGGAGTAGGGCAAATGAGCACTCAGCATAAAGACTGAGAGTTGTGAGGATCCATACTTCAGGTGATGATAAGTCCTAATTAAAGGCAATCTAAGTGGTTCTTAAAGTGCAGCTACAACACAAAGTGATTCATTTTTTTCCTTCAACAATGCAAGATACCACATGTTGCTTCATAAAATAAAGAACAGGTCATGCAACTGTCCTTCATTCAAGCATATTCCCAGAATAATAGTAATAAAGTACATCCTTTGTGCCATAATGTCAGGGCTGCTCTAAATTATCTTTTAGAAGACATTTAACTCAAGAGCTGGATTGTAAAGATCTTCCCAAATGCTACATTGGCTGTATAGATTCAATGTCACATTCAAATAAAGGGTGGTAATTAGTCATCCAATCATTGTCTCCCTATAATCTCATTGTGTTTTTGTACTCGAGTCTGAATGATGCTTAGCCAACCTTGCGGGCATAGGCCTCGCGGGTAGGTGGGAATAGGGGTCCGGCAATGCCTCAATTTTAAAATTCTCATCCTTGTGTTCAAATCCCTCCACAGCCTCGCCCCTCCCCAACTCTGTAACCGCCTCCAGCTCTGCGCTCCTCCGATTCTTGCCTCTTGCGCATCCCCGATTTTCATCGCTCTACCATCGGTGGCCGTATCTTCAGCTGCCTAGTCCCTAAGCTCTGGAATTCCCTCGCTAAACCTCTCTGCCTCTCTACCTCTCTCTCCTCCTTTAAGACGCTCCTTAAAACCTCTCTCTTTGACCAAGCTTTTGGTCACCAGTCCTAATATCTCCTTATGTGGCTGGGTGTCAAATTTTGTTCGATAATCGCTCCTGTGAAGCGCCTTGGGATGTTTTACTACGTTAAAGGTGTGATATAAATGCAAGTTGGTGTTGGTGTGTTTCCTCTCACCAATTTTTTTGGGCATAAGTTATGACACCTACAGGCCATCTAATCATTGTCCTTCACATCTCTCCCAAAACTTTAATATTCCCCCTTCCTCCAACTCTTTAGATGTGGTTGTGCAGAGCATTTGTCAGGAATTTTGAGTTACCGCAATGATTGAATTGCCACCGCACTGTTTACTGGCCTTGTTGCTGCAGGCCTCGCCTCCTGAAGAGTGAGCCTTGTTTCCTGGCAGTTTTCACAGACCCAGGTTTGCTGCCACCTTCACGCCATCGGTCTGGACCGGATTCAAGCCCAGCTCGCATAGGTGAAAGGTCAATATGGCAACCCAGCGAACCACTCGGTTCCTGCTCACTTTCTGTTAGGGAACAACCGATAGTACAAGTGATCCCATAACACACTGGAGCATCCATTGTAATGCAATCCACCCCATTTACTTGGGCAATTCTTCAAATATCCTGTTTGCAACAGACTCTCCTGGGTGTCAGACCTGGGAAAGACGTCATCTAATTATTGTCCCAAAATAATTTCATTGGCACAGATTTTGCTGCCAAACTAACGTTGAGTTCAATGGCACTCGCCATTATCGTGTAATTCCTCCAGCAGCTTGTGGCGAGGAAGAGATACTCCGTGAATTGCGAATCGCCACAAGTTGCTGGACGATTTCCGCCGCTCCACCGTTAGCCTCATGAAAACGGCATCTCGCCCTCAACCTCCCTGTGAGTTTCTTATATTGCTGTATTTGCGCATTGATTGCCAATCAAATTCGCCGCAGAAAGTTAGGGCTGGTACTTAACAGCGTAAGAACCTTTTTAATGACAGAATTTATGTTCCTGCAATGCCACTCAACCTCTCCGGCCCAGAAAGGGAACAATTAAAAACTGTGGAGTCTCAGTCCTACAGGTAATAAATTGATCCAAAGAGACATATTTTTACATTTTTTTTTTCTTATTTTTCCTTTCTGTCTCTTTTTTCTCTCTCCGAATCCAATCTTTCTTTCCCTCTCTTTATTTCTCTTTCTGTACCAGATTTGATTCTATTTCACCCTCCTTCTCCGTCGTTCCTCTGTTTCTTTCTCTATCCTTTAATCTCATGGGTTAAGGGGACAGGCTGTTGGGTCCCAGATGCCCAGTTGCCCTCACCGCCTTGTTATCAGCTCGCACTTCCAGCAACTTGCAGGGCAAACGTTTTTCGAGCTGAAGGGTGAGGACAAAACTCCAACGAATGGGGCATGCCCCGAGATGCCCCACTTCAGCAAAATCTGGGCCAGTGTGTTTTGTACTTGGATCCTGACAATGCACGGTCATCTGTGCGGGCAAAGACCCAACTAACCCGGAAGGGTGGCCACAGCCACAGAAAATGGCCACCACAAAAGCAGGGGCTGCCGGTAGCAGAGTCTCAGTGACGTGACGGGTATATAATGAACCGGTTACACAGTGAGTAGCTGAACCACGCAGATCAGGAGGGTCCCAGATTTCATCTGGGTTTGTGCTGAGTTCAGCAGTAAAGGCGTGACAATTAGCCCTAGATTAAGAAAGGGAAAGTCAGCCAGGTTTTTCTGATTCTATCCAGCTGCAAGTGCAGGACAATGTGGACAGGATCAAGTTCAGCGATGGCGTCCTCAAGGTCGATGGTCACCGTCAATAATCACACACGAATAACAACCACTTGGACAAGGTATCGGAGGGTGACTGCTCCCAACCAAAGAGTCGCTGCCTTCAGACAGGAGGGGAGTGGAGAAAACTACTGCTGAAAACACATGTAGCCAGAAGCACTGCACCAGAAATCAACATCAATGACTGCATGCAACACATGGTTTTGCTTTTAAATTTACACTGCACCTGCTCCTCACTGAAACTGTAGAAGTTTTTTTTATATGGAAGATCTACATAGTAAAACTGAGCCTCTCCCGGCTTAGTTGTATCTATTATGGGATGGGGACGGAACTTCCCCTCATTTGATAGAGCTGTGCATTAAAGGGCCAACAGCTTAGAGATGTCCCACTGAAGGAAAAGAAAAAAACAAGCCAACTACACACTTAAAGTGCCATTCAGAATCTTAATTTTAGCAAATGAAATGCTAAGATGTGTAACTATGCCAATGCATAATCAGAATACATTATCTTCATGATGTCTGTGTGTGCGCATCTACATACAAGTCTATGTACGTGTGACTGCATCCATAGTTTGTGTGTATGTCTTCTTATGCATGAGTGAGTGCGTTTATATGTGTGTTATACATGTGCGAGTGAGTCTATATATGGTTATACATGTGAGCACCTTTGTATGAGTGAGTCTATATATGTTTATGTATGTGAGATGTATATGAAAGTGAGCGTGTCTATGTTTGTTTACATATGTGCGTGTTATATAGGTTGTTTTATGTATTTATACATGCATGTGTTAAATAAATATATGAAGGTGAGTTTCTCTATATGTGAATGTGTGTCTGTTCATAGGGCTGACATAAAGGATAGCATCAATTAATATTAATTCACAATATCTGCACCAGCAGGTTGTCAGTTTTTGGGTGAGGGTGCACATCCTTCAAGTCATTTTCATGCCCCCTTTGATGCCTTCGCACACATCGACTGCATCCAATAGGGCAGGCAACCTGAATCTAGTACTTTAGCTTCCAGATATATAAAAGCAGAGCTGAAAGTCTAACATTAGCCTTCTAGGTACAAGAATACTGCTCTCTTGTAAAAGTCCTGACTTACAATGATAACGCTCCACTTTCCTTTTTGAAAGAAGGTGAGTGTCTTTCAAAACTTTCTGGGAGTGGTACAATCTACTCTTAAAGTTGCTTAATTCAAATTATCCAACAATTCAATTTAATTTAGCACTAAATTGCCACTCCTCACACTATTATGTTGCTTCTTTCAAATTATTGGTTAATTCAATTTTTTTCAGTGTTAAAACAACTTTGAATTACCAGGAGTGGACTGGACTCGATAAGAACATTAGGAGCAGGAGTCGGCCATTCACTCCCCCCGAGTCTGCTCCGCCATTCAATGAGATCATGGCTGACCTGTACCTCAACTCCATTTACCTGCCTTTGTTCCATATCCCATTGATACCCTTACCGAACAAAAATCTATTGATCTCAGACTTGAAAGCTCCAACTGTCCCACCACCCACCGCCATTTGTGGAAGAGAGATCCAGATTTCTATTATCCTTTGCGTGAAAAAAGTGCTTCCTGAGTTCGCCCCTGTACGGCCTGGCTCTAATTTTTTGTCCCCCTTGTCCTCGATTCCCTCGCAATATCTACCCTATCAAATCCTTTTAACATTTTAATGACCTCGATCAGATCACCCCTCAATCTTCGAGGGAATAAAGGCCAAGTTTATGCGACCTGTCCTCATAATTTAACTCTTTAATCCCTGGTATCATTCTGGTGAATCTGCGCTGAACCCCCTCCAAGGAAGGTGCAACTGCTAGTTGCTCACCTTGGTCTTTCTGTGCAGTGCTGTTAGTGACTTCCAATGGGCGGCAGAAGATCACCTGTGCTGTTCCATAATCCACAGAAACGACACAAATAATAAGCAGGGCCTATTAAAAGCTAAAGTTTTCACAAGAACCGAAGAGATTTTAGAAAAAGGCCATTAGGCCCGAGAAACCTGTCCCTTTTTCTTAGATCAACCCAACTACCCACCTTCCCGTTGCATCTCTTATTCCTGCAGAAACACAGCTTTTTGTCTCTTGAAGCTTTTTATCCCATCTGCTTGAATGCCCTTCCCTTGTAGCTAGGGTTGCCAACTCTGGTTGGATATACTCATGGAGGTTTCATCACATGACTTCCGGACTCGAAGCGCCCCGCCCCCACGCTCCCACCATTGGTCCATCCTCCAGGCGCACTGCCTTCCCACGCCAATTGGAAAGGGAACAAACTCTTTATTACCCAATTGGATTAATCTTGACTGTCAGTGAAACAGCCTTTTCTCCCCATCTCCAATATTTTTTATAATAAATAAAAGTGTTCCAAGAAAATGAAAAAAACAACACAATTTTGTTTAATGCCCCTATGATTTTTCTCCCGTGTGTTGCTCGCAGCAGTGTCCTGGAGATTAATCTTCAATTCCTGGAGACTCCAGGGCACTCCTGGAGGGTTGGCAAGCCTACTTGTAACTTATTCCACAACTCTATTATCCCCTGCGTAAAAAAGTTTCACCTGACTTCCCTTTCTTAATTCTAACTTCTTCACTTGAAACCTAACTCAGCAGAAAATCCATGGTGCAGGCCAATGACATGTATCTTGAGTGCAGCAGAAGTTTGATGCGAATCTGGTGCATTACAAGTTTCTGCAATGCACCTATTTTTTTTGCTTATTTAATTTTAGTTTCAGAATATTAGCCAGGTGGAAGCCATGAAGGAAGTGATGACATCATCACTCACCTCACTGCACCTACCAACTGCCTAACCAAAGAAGGCAGCCTACAAGACAACAGTCTTCCTTTAACAGAGTGCTATAGTAAACAAACAGATCAGGCCAAATTTTCTTTCCAGCGCTCTTTCCCTGTGTAATACTTCCCCCAGTACGTACTTCTCGAAAGTCTCAAAAGCAGACCTGAATCGTTTGCTGCCCTGTGTTAAATGTTGCCGTACGAAGTATTGTACTTTTATTCCCCTCATTTTACAGTTGCGGCCTAAGTAGGCCAACAAAAAACTCCCCCCCCCCCGATGATCTGTTTGTTCCTGATGCTATGTAAACATGTCCTCAGAAGCATTCTGCTGCGGGAAGACAGAAGGAAACAGGACATGCCTGTCACATCCAGAAATGGTCCTTACCTGCACTTCAGTTCTTGACAAAAAGCTCCTGCTCGCACATCCTTTGCTCTCTCTAAAGAGCAGTTCTGGACTGCGCCTGATATTTCTGTTGACTTCAGCCTGCTGATTACAACACAGTGATGCGAGACCATTCCAAACTGCCAAATATGTTTGTAGGCCTGCTCTGTGCATCCTGGTGCCAGCAACACTACAAACCCAAAGACAACCTTAAAGAAGGCCTAAGGGAGCAATGAAGAGTCTCTTAAGCCTGTATGTAACTGGATAAGAATGAGGCTCGATGCATTACATCACAAAAGAAAATACAGCAACACTAAGGCAGTGTTTGCAATGTTTGTCCAATACTGGGAGCTGCTTGTAACTCAACCACATAGAGTCTGGCACTGCCAAAACTACACTGATTCAGCAACTGCACTAAGTTACGAGTCAGGGATGGAAAAGGCCATTACGTGACGGTAAAAAAATAATCAACTTTATATCATCTAGAATCTCAAAATACAGTGAAGTTGTAAAAATGTCATGCGATCTTTTATCAAACAAACAGTAACAAAAGCAACCAGGCTGTTTAACACCTTCATAATGAACAACTGATTTTTGTCCAGATTGCTACATTTTATCGCTTATAAATAATGTAGAAATGTAAACTTTTATTTGATTTTAGCTGAAGAGCTAAGAATTATTAGAAAGTAGAGCCCAGATTGAGCCCAAGGGTGGTAGAAGTTTGGAACTCTCTTCCGCAAACGGCAATTGATTCTAGCTCAATTGCTAAATTTAAATCTGAGATAGATAGCTTTTTGGCAACCAAAGGTATTAAGGGATATGGGCCAAAGGCAGGTATATGGAGTTAGATCACAGATCAGCCATGATCATTTCAAATGGCGGAGCAGGCACGAGGGGCTGAACGGCCTACTCCTGTTCCTATGTTCCTAGATATCACCGTTGGCTTTACTAGCAGATGAACGTTTAATGCATTTGAATGACATTCCGCTGCCTCTTATTTCTAACGGAGACTCCGACATTTAACATAAACAGGTTAAAACCCCTGTGGGAATAGTGGAGAGAGCAATGACACACGAATATACCATGGATTCATCCGCTGATTTCAGCAACAGTTATTTACAGCCTCTTGAAACTCACCATTTTGGAAATGGTGCCCAAGGTGGTTGATATTTGTTGACAACGATCAGTAGGTCTGCTTGTCAGAAATGTATTTACAGTATTATTCATTTGTAAAATATCTAAATTGAAATTTCATGCTGGAAAATGGGTCAGTCACTAAAAGGGAACTCAGGGGCTGTCCAATGTTCACCCCTGTAATGCTCGTTACCATCAGTATAAACTTTGCATCGATTTTGTTGTCACGGCAAAGGGGCAGAGGCAATAATGGCCACGGTGAAACTCACGTGTGAAATAACCTGTCCGCCAGCAGATCTTCTATAATAACAGAATAATAAAGGAGTGGTCAAAACTGCAGCATTTACATTCTTTAACCGGTCTGAAAACATATCTTTGCGCCAGAGCTGAAATGCAGCCTTGTGTCTGGTGTTTCGACTGAACTGCAAGAGAGCTGGAAATATGCAGTATACAGAGAGGAGAGGAGAGGGGGGCAGGGACAGAGAGACAAGTGACAAAGAGAAAGTGATTCTGTGTCTGGAATCGGCCTGTTGTTGCTGTTGTCTGCACTTTACGCTGAAACCAGCCTGGATCATATGATCGGACTCGAGGATGTTCAGCAGGGAACAAGGCACAGCCTCTGAGTCGGCAAGTGGCTAACACAGACCCTGATGCATTTTATATAATTCGGGGTGCCAGGAGGAGACGAAAAGAAAGAGAATTTTTTTTAAGCTCCCTTATTGCTATTGTTCTCTTTGCAAGATTCATTTTTTCCTCTGCCTTTGTCTCTTTATATATGTCTATGTCCCGTGTGATTTTCCTTACCTATATAAGCCTGTCTCATCTTCCCTTTTCCCTTCATTGCTTTTCTCATTCTTCTGAAGGCTGATTTCCGTTTTCCACTGGAATTCTCTTTAATGTGGTCAGTCACCCTGATGGGTTTGGAGTCAATCGACTGCAAATTAGTTTTGTGTTTCTCCTGTAATGTTTTATTTCACCCTGCTTCTTCTCACGGTTATGCCACACAACAGGGCCTCTTCCGATTGCCTTCTCCCAGTCTTTTTCCTCTCCACATTTTCTTTATTCTCTGATTTCTTCATTTGTGTTTTTCTTTTAAAATCTCGTAACACCTTTATCGACCCATTTGCTTTCTCTATTCGGTGTTATTTTCGACATTTGGATGGCACGATTAAATCCTTCCCTGGTCATCAGTTTTATTTTCTCAGTTGATGTTTGCAGTCTCTAGCCTTCTTGAGGTGGGGGGTGGTGGAAAGAGAACTGGAATGATTGTTGAATTCAGTGCCTCCATCCAGAAAGAAGAAAAACACCAGCCACAAAACAAACCAACCAATAAAGAGCAAGAGGGCCAAAAAAAAGTTGACGGTATTGATTACCTTGGACCAAGAGGCACTCTGAAACCTCCCACCCCACCCCCAACCAGTGAAAGAACAAACTCTTATCTTTCTGTTTCCCTCTTTTGGATGATTATCCATCCACATGAGGTCCTGGGAGAGACTGAATTGGAGTAGGGGATTACAGGGAGGAGGAAGAGAGCGTAAGATAGTTAGGGTTGCCAACCCTCCAGGATTGTCCTGGAGCCTCCAGGAATTGACGATTAATCTCCCAGACGCTGCTGCGAGCAACACCCCCGGAGAAAAATCATAGGGGCCTTTTAAAAAATTGTATATTTTTTCATTTTCATTATTACTTACAAAAAATATTGCAGATTGGGAAAAATGCTGTTTGACAGACAGTCGGGAATCATCCAATCGGGTAATGAAGAGTCTGTTTGCTTTCCCTACGTTACAACAGTGACTACATCTCAAAAATACTTCATTGGCTGTAAAGCACCTTGGGATGTCCTGAGGTTGTGAAAAGCACTATACACATGCAAGTCTTCCTTTCTTCTTTCTTTCCAATTGGCGTGGAAAGGTGATGCTTCACAAGGATGGACAAGTTGGGCAACCAATGGCGGGAGGCAAGGCGACTGGAGGTGGGAGGTCATGTGATGAAAACTCCAGGAATACATCTAACCAGAGTTGGCAACCCCTAGTACAGAGCAACTGGTGCCTGAAGAATAGTCCCCAATCTGACTCTGCACCTTCCCGAGAGGGGGGAGGCGGTGGAGGGGGAAGACCTACGGCCTGAGGGAGCTGCTGTGACTGTTAACTTCCAATCGCTAATGCTGATATTTTTGAGGGTAGCACCAAGAGGATGCGATGACAGGAGGCTGACTCGGCCCAATTAGCTTCCAAAGCGAGCGGCAGTTCGAAGGGAAATAATATTGCAACGCCTCTGGGTTATGCTTGTGTCAGAGCAGCTCTTACAGAGCTGTCAGGAGGACGCTGCAGCCTGATGGATCAGTGGTGTGAACGTAATAGACTCTGTACAAGATGTTAAATAATAAATGGAGTTTTTTTCTGCTACGGATGATGCAGTCGGCTGCTGCCCTCCAGGCAAGATGATGTTAGCAGACATTTTTCAAACCAACATACTCTGTAGCACCGGCTCTGTATGGTTCAACCTCGTAGCCAGCTGAGCCATTGGGGGGGGGGGGGGGGAGGAGGAGGAGGAGGTTAACTTCAATTCGAAGACAGAATTCCGAGGCTGGGATTATAAATTACAAGAGCCATCGACTCTTTCGACCACTGCTTGCTTGCACCACTTGCTTGTTATTTCCAAATGCAGTTGGGTTAATGAAAACAGCCATTCTTCTGAGCGCAGCTGTTCGTCGTAATTATGAAAGATTAAACGGGATGAGACAGACGCCTTTACTGTGTCAAGTAAACTTTATTTACACTGGCCGCCGCCGACTTCCTGAAATACGGCTGGCTGACAGGTGTGAGTTATTGGCCCTAAAGTGCTGCACTGTAAGAAAGTCCGTTTAACATCCCAACCCAAACTTCACTTATAATGGCCCCAAGACAACACCAAATCAAAGAGAAAAGAAAAAGACTTAACTGTTTAAACAGACCACCTCGGCCGCTAAGGTTGCAACACTTTCAGGTAAACCATGTGCACGGTGCTGGTCTCCATATTATAAAAAGGATATAAAGGCAGTGGGGAAGGTGCAAAAAAGATTTACAAGGATGATACCAGAACTGAGAGGATATACTTATCAGGAAAGGGTAAGCAGGCTGGGGCCCTTTTCTCCAGAAAAGAGAAAGCTGAGGGGTGACCCGATAAAGATCTTTAAAATTATGAAGGGGTTTGATAGGGTAGACAGAGGGAAAATGTTTCCACTTTTTGGGGGGAGTCCAAAACTAGGGACCATAAATATAAGATCGGTACCAATAAATCCAAATATTAATCTTATATAATACATGCACAAACATATATAAAATATATATAATATATAATGTGTGCATATATAAAACATGTGCGTGCGTGTATTATACAAGATTTACATTGGGAGGCATAGAATAATGGACGACCAAGGACTGAAACGCAGATGTGCCTGGTAGTTGTTGTAAACACATACAGTCCCCACTGCTAATACGAACACGATTTGCCCGTTATTGCACGGTGGCGATGTAACTAATGAATTTTTTTTTCAAAAGCACGGATCTCTGTCTCTCCATATTATGGCAGACCTGCAATTGCCATAATGACACATTTCCAAGCTCAGTTGTGCAAAGCCAAGGAGGTGAAGTTCAGAGACTAGGCACATCTCCAACAGGGGAAGGGAAAAGTGCTTGCCCTAAAGATGACCTCAATCAAGTCTTGGTAGCAGCACAACCAGCACTCCCAACTTGGATCATGACTTTTATTTCGACACTATTATTGTTTAATGTATGTCATGGAGCTCTGTCTTTCCAATGTCCATCTATGGAGAGATGAACGGAGGGGGTGAGGGGGGCAGAAGTACGCAGCGGACTGGTCAGTTTCACCGCTAGATCTTGAGTTTCAACGGGCTGTGACAGAAGGCTTTCTTTCATCTTTGTTACTTGTTTGTGAGCAGCAATCGCAGGAGTATTAGAGTCCGCGGAGGGCGGCGGAGGGAGAAAGAGAGGTGACTGAAAGGACTTGACAGCACTTTAAAGAGGTGCAAACAGCTGCTTGAACTGCCCGAAATAGTCTTCCCTTCCCCCTCACCCCTTGCCCAGCCCTCTCTCGGCCACGACCTTGGCCAAGAAACTCGCTGGCGCCGCACCTGTTTTACAAGCGTGAAATGGGCGCCTTTGTAATGGTTAGCCCCATCTGCCTGACATAGGCGGCTGCCTGTGATAAGCGGGGAGATGGTACAGTTGGTGGGGACTGTGTTTATAAATGTAAATAAAATAAATATCACACATCAGATACATATTTCAGGACAATTCACAGACCATACATATAAGCGAGTGGCATGAATTTGCTTGCGGTTTACAACATTAATAACAGCAAGTTCAACGTAGATACAGAATAAGCGATGCCTGGCGCATGAATTATAGATGCCTTCGAGGGATCCCAGTTGGTTTTAGACTAGGACTTGCGGGTTGCAGTGACTTAAAAACTACTGAGAATCGTAGGCACACCTGGAATTCACTCCTGACCAGATGTTGCTCTCTTGCGTTGGTTCAGTTTTCCGCCGTCAAACCTTTTAGCCGTAGGTAAATCTGTATTACTCTTTTCTACGAGACTGAAAAAAATCCTTTGCATAGAAATTGAAAGAAAAAAAGTCAGGATTGTGAAAGGGGAATTTAGGACAGATGATGGGAAGTATTTCTTTTACACACAAGGTGATCCACACCTGGAGCAGATTGGCAGGAAGAGTGTTTGAGGAATAACTTAAAACACTTCGCTCCTACAACGGAAAGACAGTAGGGTTGGTATTCTGGAAGGATAAGATAAGGCCAAAAGGGACCTCTTTATCCAATTTGATAAAAACGACCCATGTACAATTACTAAAGGGACAGTGTGATTACCATCACTTGACAGCCGAACTACCTCATCTCTGCACTCCACCATTCGCAATTGCTTCTGAGAAAGGACCGTGTATTTTTTTTAAAAATCAGTTACCCTCCTCCACCTCCTACTCTGAACACACTAATCAACAAGATGGGGTATAATTCCACAATGACCTTTCACTGAATAGCCAATGGGCCGATATACTAAGTGTTGACAAGCTATTCAACAATGGGCACGGCAAGTGAGTTTGACCCTTTACCCTCACCTGACCTCCACACAGGTACACGGACATTTTCCAGTGCTGGTAGGGGGGGGGAGGGGTCATTGTATGGCGATCAAGACAGGGGAGGAACCCTGGCTGATTTTGCCCCTCCCTAACCCAAGGTGGCTGAGGTTAATTACAGCACCATCGTTTTTTCGGTCAAATCATCACACACAGACCAGGGATCAAACCTTGGACTTTCTTGGTCGGTAGGACTCAGTACGATGCACTTACCCCATAGCCATCAGAGAAGCCCACGGTAAGTGCTATGCAATTATGAATCATGCAGGTTCTATGGTGGCAACACAGGGACGTGACAAGTGGGCAACTGTCTCTCACAGAAGTTGGCAGCTGGGTTGTAGATGGGTGAAGTTTCAGTCACATGATGTTCATTGGCAACTAAGTGAAATGGAAGTGTGGAGAAAGATGAGCCCTGCCCAAATTTGCCTGCAGTGCGAATCCCAGACAGCAAATACCACACGTAACGACACTACAAACAGAAGCTAGTGCAGGACCAGCCAGTAATGCCTGAGAACCAGCACAACAGGACTGTGCTAACAATTTCATTACCTTTTGCAACTAAAGGCATCTTTGAGCCTGGGACTCAATGTTTTCCCCACATTACAACAGTGACTACACTTCAAAAAGTACTTAATTGGCTGTGAAGCACTTTGGGACATCCTGAGGTTGTGAAAGGCACTTTATAAATGCAAGTTCTTTCTTTCAAGAAAGAGTGAGAGTTAATACAACTGAATCAGAAATCCTGATCTCAATGGTCATGACTGCCCTATTCCACGGCAAAGTGACTGATACTATATTTTTAATTCTCTGCTTTTTTAAAAAAATGACATTACCTCATTTTATCTCCTTTTACTGTAACCAAATTATTCTCTTTTCGTGTCATCTTGGCTCAGTTGGTAGCACTCTCACCTCAGAATCAGGAGGTCCTGGGTTCAAGCCCCATTACAGACTTGATCAATCTGAGTTGAGACTTCAGTGCGGTACCGAGGGAGCGTCGCACTGTCGGAGGTGTCTTTCAGGTGAGACATCAAACCGAGGCCGACTGAAGGGCATGTAAAAGATCCCATGGTATTATTTGAAGTGGAGCAGAGAGTTCTTCCCATGTCCTGGCAAACAGTCCTCTTTCAAACAAGGCCACCTAAACAGATTAACTGGCCATTCATCTCATTGCCTGTTTGCCGGAAACACTGCTGCGTGTACAGTGTTTGCCAAAAATAACAAAGAGTGACTGCACTTCAGTCATTCGTTGCATGTGAAGCACTCGGAAAAATGTGAAGAGGCACGATATAAATGTATGTCTTTCTTCTTTCCCGAGCAGGCAGCACAATCTGGACCGCAGATTTCTCTGGGGTTAAAGCCAATGGCAGGAGGCACGACAGGACAGTTGGGATGGTGACGTTTTTAAATCACTGTCTTCCTTCCCTGCAGGCACTCACTCACGTTGGGGCCATGGCTCTGCCGCTGCCATTCTCCTCCTGTGACCTCGTCTAAGTCGCCACTCTTCCTGTGTGAGCTGAGACAATTAAATGCTGCGCAGGCTATTTGACCGTGGAAGGCATCACAGTCCAGCCCAACCCTGTCCTCTGCCGATGTGCGCGTGCGCACACACACACACACACACACACACACACACACACACACACACTTTCTTGCAGCTTGAATCGTCAGTTAGTGGTTAGGAACAATTAACCCCTGGGGTGATTTTTCTTGTGGGCTAGAGCTCCCCAGCTGCCTGTACATTCTGGCCTCTACTGCACCAGTTATACAGCGGCTTCACCAAATGAGGCATTGGGGGGGTGTGGCGTGTGATGGGGGGACCTGCAGTTCTTGTTACCCAGTCTGTTCCACCCTCCATCAGCTGGGATTTGAGATCTGAAGCATGGGCACCATTCTGAGATGCAGCCCAACTCTGGAATTACTGGGGTGTCTGTCATTAAATAATTTAATCAACTGGCTAAGTTCTATCGTAGGACGAGGGCTAGAGAACCAAGTGTGGGTTTGTGGTTTAAGGCTCTTTTTTAAAAATGTGATTTACTTTTCTGTTTAGAGCAGTTTAGGGGATAGAGTTCATCTATTTTTCATTTATTCTTCCAACTCCTTATTGGTGGCAAAAACTAATTAAACAGACAGTTGCCCTGTTTAATAACCGTCAAAAAATCTAATTTTCACAACATTTCACCTCCTTAAACAGCGTTTGCTTTTTCAAATACAACATGATCAAGTCAGCCGGAATCCTTAACCCTTTCTCTCCTGTTCTGCTCTAGCTATTGTACAGTTTAATCATCACAGGTTTTTGTAACTGAATGCCTGTATGACCTACTTTATGTAAATTTAAATGTGGAATATGGTGAAGCACTGGCAGGTTTATGTAGTGCCAAACATGTTGGTGTTATAGGGTTAATTCCCCTATTGGCCAGGGAGAGCGCTCCTACTGAGGATTGGCACGATCAGACAGAGCATCACTAGTGAGCAGTAGCACTATCCTAGAGGGCACTGCTAGTGAGCAGTGGCACTATCCTAGAGGGCACTGCTAGTGAGCAGTGGCACTATCCTAGAGGGCACTGCTAGTGAGCAGTGGCACTATCCTAGAGGGCACTGCTAGTGAGCAGTGGCACTATCCTAGAGGGCACTGCTAGTGAGCAGTGGCACTATCCTAGAGGGCACTGCTAGTGAGCAGTGGCACTATCCTAGAGGGCACCACTAGTGAGGAATGGCACTTCAGAGACACACTCCCAGTGAGCGGTGCCACTTTCAGAGAGGGCACCACTAGTGAGAAGTGGCAATTTCAGACAAAGCACTCCTAGTGATTTGGTCATTATCACATGTCTGTTTGTGGGAGCTTGCCGTGCGCAAATTGGCTGCCGCGTTTCCTACATTACAATAGTGACTACACTTCAAAAAGTACTTCCTTGGTTGTAAAATGCTTTGGGACCGTCCTGAGGTTGTGAAAAGCACTATATAAATGCAAGTCTTTCTTTCTTTACTATGCCACATTCTTTCATCCACGCTCCCATTAAGCGAAACCCCTCGTCGGGAGTGAAGATCCCGAGGACTGTCCCTGTGGTTAGCGCACAGCACAATAAAAACCTCAATAACCAATTCTGTGAATGGAGCCAAAGGCTGGAATTTAACCCCACAGATCTGCTGATGTGTAGAAACGGGCCCCGGACTGCGATCTGGCGGGTTCTGATGTCACGAGAACCCCTGGAATGAATTGCAGCCTTGTGACTCCCTTCACAGTGTCCCCATTATTCCGTACAGGCAAATTCAGCAGCTGACACAAGGGCATGGAAAACTAGCAAGACGCGAGCCAAAAGGGCAAGTATTTCTTTTAAGGCCAATCCTCCTCTTGCACGGTAAAACGCATTGCAGTATAATGGGAGGGGGGAATGAAAGGATCATTATTACCGATGATTTCTGCATGGTCAATTAATATTTCAGCAGGCTTTTTATAAATGGCACAATTCAAAATGACGACACACACACACACACACACTGTGCCCCTAACTGTACATCGTGCTCTGTATGGTGACAGGGCAATCAACAGAAGGAAAAACTTGGCATAGAGGTAGGTGCATAAAAGAGTACATACACGGGGGCCATTTCAAGATCGCACCTTTATGAAATAATTTGTTGTGTCGTAAAACTACATCACTGCACTTCAAACGACGGCAAAAACAAGCTCCAGCCATCAGAGGGATAGAAAGGAGTTTGTTCTGTTCACCGATGCATAAGCCGACCCGATTGCTGCCACCCACATGCTATCTTAATTCATCGCCGCACAATGCCGTGGCTTTGTCTCCAATCCACCATTCATTCGAAGCGAGACATCGCTTCCAGTAATCATAGCTAGCCCACACAGCGGGAGAAAAAAAACATTTAATCAAGTCCGGGTTTCCATTCTGCCGGCAATAAGTGAGCTAATTTTCTGAGTGTAATTCTGGCCTCTTATGCACCCCCCACTTCCTTCGCTCTCTCATTGGCGGCCGTGCCTACAGCTGCCCAGTCCTAAGCTCTGGAATTCCCTCCCTAAACTTCTCCGCCTCTCCACCTCTCTTCCATCCTTTAAGATTTAAGATGCTCCTTAAAACCTACCTCTTTGACCGAGCTTTTGGTCACCTGTCCTAATATCTCCTTATGTGGCTTGGTGTCAAATTTTGTTTGATAATCGATCCTGTGAAGCGCCTTGGGACGTTTTACTATGTTAAAGGTGCTATATAAATGCAAATTGTTGTATGACATATCTACTTCAATCAAATCACTTGATACTGTGAAACCCACTGACGTTACTCTTCAATTGCAGGAGCATTTTACTGTGGTTAACTAACACACAATGGGGATAATTTTGACTTTGGCAGATAGTGTAAAATATTATCTGGTCATTATCACATTGCGGTTTGTGGGATCTTGCTGTGCGCAAATTGGCTGCCGGGTTTCCTACATTACAACAGTGATTACACTTCAAAAGTACTTCATTGGTTATTAAGTGCTTTGGGATGTCCTGAGGTTGTGAAAGTCGCTATAGAAATGCAAATCTTTCTTTTCTTTATTGACTTCAATGGAAATGAAAATCAGGAGAGATGTAAAACGTGCAGCTGATCCAATATCGTCCGTTTTACGCTGTCGCCCAAAGTCTAAATTATCGCCAATAGCCCCCAAACACATGGGGGGTCATTTTAACCTACCCCTCCCATTGGCAAACCGAGACGATGAGATTGGCCGCCCGATTTTTGCAGAGCACAGGATGTTCAACTAAAGATTTGTTTCACTGCCCTCCTCTCCTTTTGAGCCATGAATAGATTTGTTTCAAAATGTCCATGAGTTGATTCGTTTTTAATGGGGTTAAGATCCGGACTGGATAAGTAGCGGTGTAGGAACAACTTAAGATGCAGTCATGAAAGAAAGAACTTGCATTTATTTAGTGCCTTTCGCATCCTCAGGATATCCCAAAGTGCCACAGAGCCAATGAATTATTTTTGTAGTGTAGTCATGGATATTATTTAACAAACAGCCAATTTGCGCACAGCAAGGGCCCACAAACAGCAGTGAGACAATGAGCAGCTAATTTGGTTTTTTTGGTGGTGTTGGCTGAGGGATAAATGTTGGTCAGGGCATCAGACGAACTCTCCAGCTTCTCTTCAAATAGTGCCCTGGGATCCTTTACATTCAGGCAAATGAGATCTCATTTTAACGTCTCATTCAAAAGGCAGAACCTCCAAAAGTGGAGCTCTCCCACAGTACTGCACTGAAGCGTTAGTCTAGATTATATGTACAAGTGTTGGAGCAGAGCTTAAACCCACAACCTTCTAACTAAGGTGATGCTCCACAATCTGACCCAAGCAAACACTTGGCATAGATTTAAAAGGGAAATGTTTAGTTTGACAAACCATCTTGGAGGATGTTACAAGTAAGTTAGGCAATGGAGTTCGCTACGATAGAGCGTTTGATTTTCAACTAACTTTTTAATGTGAAAGATTTCTAAATTGAACTAGAAAGCGCAGGAAGCCGGGTTACAACACTTCCCACGTCTTTACAATAATGAAGATAAAGAGTTAATAAAATTGTGCCTTTTTAAAAGGAGCAATGAAAGGGTTAAAAGCCACCTGAGTTTCTGTCCGGTAGGGCAGTGTAAGGAAAACACTCAGTAAGGGAACACCACACACACACACAATGCCTCCTTGACAACCTGATTTACGATGCACCAAGTCCCTCTTTGTGGCGTGCCTTTTGGCAGCTCTCAAGCACGAGGATTTTCCCAGTCGGGGACCTTTCCAGCTGATTACATCTGTGTAATGGTCTCAAGCCAGGTATCCCCCTTTTGTCTCTCTCTCTCTCTCTCTCTCAATGAATGGGAACTCAATGAACAGGAACTCTTCAATGTTTTACCCTGCAGGACAAAACTTGCCAATTATTTTTTCCCCCCCCCCCGCCCCAAGAGGACATGACCTCAACGCAATTCAGGCAGAGATGAGAGCAGTCCAGTCTTGTTTTCATGTCATGTGCGATTAAGCGTGCAGCATGTATTCCCATCCCCTCCCCCAACACACATACACTCCTAATATAGCTCACTCACTTCAACACCAGGGTGAAGCGGACACATTGACAGGACTGTTTTAGTAGCCGGATCTCCCATTGCTAACGTTGTAACTCGATTGTTCTTTTTATCCCAATTGTCTCCCCTTCCTCTTCTGAAGCTCCTGACCTACAGTACGATTCGTTGGCACCAGCTGCCCTCAGTACCATCGTTCAAGTGGCCATTTTTTAATGTGAGAGCCCAGACACTCTGTCGGGGGTGGGGGTTGGGGGCTGCAATTTTAACCCTGCTTTGCCTGGTGAAAACCAGGCGGTGGGATGTTAAAATGTACAGGTTACTTACACGCCCGGATTCAGCTGTTTTCAATTTTAACGGATGCCTCTGGATAAGTCGCTAAGCCGGTGTGGGGTGGGGGGAGTTCCTAATTCACGAATGCTAATTATGATCCGATGAGGTCTTCAGGCCCACCCTGACAGCGATTTTACCTGAGCGAGCGAGCAGCAGCGGAAACCCTTTACGCAAAACTTCCCTGAATGCCGGCTGGCCGGCCAGAGACTGCCCAATTGTCTGGTGGGTAGGAGCCGGATCCCGCCTGCAGGCTGCCGGAGTGTTAACGGGGCTGCGGTGGTTAAAATCACGGCAGACAACCAACTGAAGCCTACGGATCTCCAACTCTGGCTAGACGTATTCCTAAAGGTTTCATCACATGACCTCCCACCTCCAACCAGCCTCGCCCGGTCCAACAGCTTATCTTCACACCCCCCCCCTACAATATTTTTTACAACCAATAAATAAAAGTGCTGAAGGAAAATGAAGAAAACATACGATTTTTTTAAAAATTAAATTGCCCCGATAATTTTTCTCCGTGTGTTGCTCGTAGCAACGTCCAGGAGATAAATCTTTAATTTCTGGAGACTCCAGGGCAATCCTGGAGAGTTGGCGACCCTACTAAAACCAGCAATTTCCCACTGGAAACCCACTGGCAGTTAAAATTCCTCCCTCTATGTCGACAGGAATGGAAGGGGCACAATATAGCTGGGCTCAATCTTGTCCAATGTCTGTACGTAACCACTTTCCAAGAGTCAATGGTTAGAGACTGAACTGAACAGACGCAAAGATCCTAATGTAGAATAACAATAACTGCCATTTGTACAGTGGCTTTGAATTATTACACGCCAACATGGAAAGCCTGAATTGGTGAACAGAAAATTTTTTTTTTTTGCCATCCCATCGACATTGAGGCAATAAACAAAATTAATAAATTTAGGGGGAAGCTAGATAAGTAGATGAGGAAGAAATGAGTAGAAGGGGATGCTGTTAGGATGAGATGAAGTAAAGTGGGGAGGAGGCTCGTGTGGAGCGTAAACACCGGCACAGACCAGATGGGCCGAATGGCCAGTTTCTGTGCTGCAAATTCTATGTTATTCTATGTAATAATATGTCTCAAGGTGCTTCACACAGGAGAGACGGATGGTGAAGCAGGGAAAGAAATTAAAAAGAACTTACCACGTAATGGGAGATTGTAAACAATTTTACAACACCAAGTTATAGTCCAGCAATTTTATTTTAAATTCACAAGCTTTCGGAGGCTTCCTCCTTCCTCAGGTAAATGTTCAGGAGCTCCTGAACATTTACCTGAGGAAGGAGGAAGCCTCCGAAAGCTTGTGAATTTAAAATAAAATTGCTGGACTATAACTTGGTGTTGTAAAATTGTTTACAATTGTCAACCCCAGTCCATCACCGGCATCTCCACATCACGTAATGGGAGATTGTGAGGAGGCTTTTAAAGGCACGTAAAGAAATAGCAAGGCCAAGAGGTTTGGGGAGAGAGGAGACCGAGAAGGTTGCAAGATCTGTCACCACCGTGAAGAGAGTAAGACAGGATAAAAAGAAAACAACAGTTACAGTAATGACATTGGGAGATCCGGTTAATAAAACAGTTCCGTCAATGTGTCAGCTTCACCCTGGTGTCGGAGGGCAGACAGTGAGTGAGCTATTAGGAGTGTGTGTATTGGGGGAGGGGATGGGAACCCACGCTTCACGCTTAATTATACATGACATGAAAACAAGGCTGGACTGCTCTCATCTCCGCCTGAACTGCTTTGAGGTCATGTCCTCTTGGGGGAAAAAGAAATTGGCAAGCCTTGCCCTGCAGGGTAAAACATTGAAGAGTTCCTGTTCATTAAGTTCCCATTCATTGAGAGACAGACAGACAGAAGGGGGATACCTGGCTTGAGACCATTACGCAGATGTAATCAGCACTGGAACAAAGTCCATTTTGAGTAAGAATAACTGGCATATCTCAAAAATAAATGAAATCCTTCCCTTCACACAATTTGCTTTTGACGAAAGCAGTTTAAAGGAAAAACAGCCAAGCTTGACATTAAATCGTCACTCTCAGCACAACTCTGTTAAGAGCTTTGTTTAAAATATAGATATATATTTAGTTGGGTCCAGATAAAGTAAAGGATGAAAGCATTTGCATATCACATGTCTCAACATTCCAAAGCAATTCACACAGAATGAACTACATTGTGCGGTTGCTGTTGCTGCACGGGGCCATTTTGCAACAGCAATGAGCTGGATGAGCAATTAATCTGTTTTTGGTGGTTTTTGAGGGAGGACACCAGAAGAACTCCTCGTTCTTCCTCAAATGTTGCCATGCGATCTTCACCCGAATCAGGCAGAGAGGGCCCCAAGTCAAAGGAGGCCAAAACGTTTTGCCCCCCAGCCTAGCCAAATCTTCAGAAGCCAGAACAAACTACCTACCTCCAATTACTAAATATCTGCTGCCCCAGTGCATATGCGGCAATGGCTACAAACCTAACGTCTAAATGTGTTCCACTCAAGTCCACTCGCTTGGATTGGGTGCAGCTACAACATCCGCCAAGACAGAGCAGCTCCCTTGATCAGCGCCTCACCACGGGACTCAATTTCCACTCCCTCCAGGACGTACAGTCGACAACAACTTTTATCTACAGGGCGTCTTTATCACAGTAAAACGTCCCAAGGCATTTCACAGGAGCGATTGTCAAACAAAATTTGACACCGAGCCACATGAGGAGATATTAGGACAGGTGACCAAAAGAAGTAGGTTTTTAAGGAGCATCTTAAAAGGAGAGAGAGGTGGAGAGGCGGAGAGGTTTAGGGAGGGAATTCCAGAGCTTCGGGCCTAGGCAGCTGAAGGCACGGCCGCCATTGGCGGAGCGATGAAAATCGGGGGATGCCCAAGAGGCCAGAATTGGAGGAGCGCAGAGATCTCGGAGAGTTGTAGGGCTGGAGGAGGTTACAGAGACAGGACGTACTGCGGCAACACACCAAGCGCACTCGCAACGGCACCCCCCCACCCTCCCATGACCTGTACCACCAAGAAGCACAAGAGCAGCAATGTTGTGGGAATGTCCAAGTTTTTTCCATTCTGACTTGGGACATATCTCACCGTTCCTTCACATCACTGGACCAATTATCCTGGAATTCCCCCACCTAACACCACAGTGGGAGCACCATCACCACAAGGACTGCGGCGGTTCAAGATAACCCACCACCACCTTCTCAGGGCAAAGAGCGATGGCCAATAAATGCGGCAGTGCCCACATCAGGAGAATACACTCTTTGTAAAAGCACCCATTTGGAATGTCCGATATCCCCAGAAAAATAGGCATGCAAACTTTTAACTTGTTAAACAATTTATTTCCACAGGCTGTTTTTGTCATAGAATCGGGGAAATCAATACAATTGCATGTCTTATATTCAAAAAAAAATTCCAGGTGGGCAGAATGGAAATAAGTGCTGCACTCAAAACTGGGAGCGATATCACTGAACACGGAAACATGAAGCTCATATTAATAAGGATTTTGGCAGCAGTCAGCTATAAGTGTGGAGTATTCAGTGTTTCACTATTAACCCTGGATAGCAAGGCGGCTTTACCACCTCATATGCCAAGCCTTCTGCCAATGGATTTAAAAAAAAATCTAACAGGTTATTTATTACAAAACAACAACAACTTGCATTTATATCACACCTTTAATGTAGTAAAACGCCCCAAGGTGCTTCACAGGAGCGATTATCAGACAAAATTTGACACCGAGACACATAAGGAAATAGTAGGACAGGTGACCAAAAACTTGGTCAAAGATGTAGGTTTTAAGGAGCGTCCTAAAGGAGGAGAGAGAGGTGGAGAGGCGGAGAGGTTTAGGGGTGGAATTCCAGAACTTAGGACCGAGGCAGCTGAAGGCACGGCCGCCAATGGTGGAGTGAGGAAAATCGGGGATGCACAAGAAGCCAGAATTGGAGGAGCGCAGAGATCTCGGAGGATTGTGGGGCTGGAGGAGGTTACAGAGATAGGGAGGGGGCGAGGCCACGGAGGGATTTGAAAACAAGGATGAGAAATTTAAAATCGAGGTGTTGCCGGACAGGGTGTCAACGAAGGTCAGCGAGCACAGGCACGATGGGAAAAGGGACTTGGTGCGAGTTAGGATGCGGGCAGCGGAGTTTTGGATGAGCTCAAGTTTACAGAGTGTGAAAGGTGGGAGGTCGGCCAGGAGAGCCCTGGAATAGTCAAGGCCATAGGTAACAAAGGCATGGATGAGGAAATAGTGATCGTCCCTCCCCTCAACTGAGAGACAGGCAGCAAATTCTACACATGAAGTTCATGTATGAATTATTATACCATATCCAAGGCACACAAGGACAACAGTGTTTTGGACAAGCTCCTCTAACACACGGTTTTAAACTTTTTTTAAAAAAAAGCTCAGGGAAACCCCCTTGGCTCTGACTCTCACCTACAACCCCACGAATGTTGCACCTCAACAATCTCATAGCTGGCAGATTCTAACAAAGAATGGGACGCCATCAGATAACAAGGCAGCCCCAGAGAAATGGAAACTTCTAATTCTGCCCTGCTTATCACTAAGACGGGGAAAGTGTGCAGCTGTCCTCCTCAAGTTGTTAATACCAATCAGAGAAAATCTGAAGACAGGTTCCTTTTGTTGATACGCTATCTTCAGGGGATTTCCCTTGTTGTAGGATCACAGGAACAGGAGGAGGCCATTCAGCCCCTCAAGCCTGCTCTGTCATTCAGTTAGATCAATTGTAAACAATTTTACAACACCAAGTTATAGTCCAGCAATTTTATTTTAAATTCACAAGCTTTCGGAGGCTTCCTCCTTCCTCAGGTAAATGTGTAGACACAGTTAGATCAAGGCTGATCTGCATGTTAACTCCATCTACCCGCCTTGGTTCAGTAACCCTTAATACCCTTGCCTAACAAAAAGCTATCAATCTCAGTTTTGAAAATTTCCAATTGACCCCCAGCCTCAACAGCTTTTTGGGGGAAAGAGTTCCAGATTTCTACTACTCTTTGTGTGAAGAAGTGTTTCCTGACACCACCCCTGAACGGTCTAGCTCTAATTTTAAGGTTATGCCCCCTTATTCTGGAATCCCCCCACCAGAGGAAATAGATTCTCTCTATCAAATCCTTTGATCATCTTAAACAGCTCAATTAGATCACTCCTCAATCTTCTATGCTCAAGGGAATACAAGCCTAGTCTACGCAACCTGTCCTCGTAATTTAACCCTTTTAGCCCCAGGGAGTGTAGCGCATCCAAGCTGACAGCGAGAAGGGAGAGGGTGGGAAATATCAAGTATGGACAGCTCGGCTCAGCTGGTAGCATTCCTGCCTCCGCATCACCTAACCACTGCTTTTTGTCTTAACTCACCTTCTTTGCTATTCCTCCTGTTGTCTGTCTCTATAGGCCTCGGCCATCCACCCAGGTTTCTCAATGACCAAACAGCTCAAGCAAATTATCTGAACTTCAGGTCCACTGAACAGCACGGATTGGGGTAGAAGTTAAAGAGGGGAGAGCTATGGAAGATCCTTTAACCATCAACATGCAAAGCAAACTGAATACAACTGACTCACAGCTGGGCATTCAAGCCCGCATGCACATTCTCGTTTAAAACATTTCCAGAATGTTCTCTATGCTGCAGTTTAGCATGAAACACATTTTTCTTCCTGTCTCGTTATTCTTTTCCTTATTTAGATTATTTTTTAAAAGTTCTTCCACCAATTTATTTTTTTCATAGTTCCCATTGGGTTTCTTTCCTTTAATTTTTTTTTTTTAAAAACTCAACGTGAATTGTTTTACACTTTCCTGTACTCCACTTGAAAATGTTCAGAGTGGAATTATCCTCCCACACAACGAAAATGGGAGGGTGGGGAATTCCACCCCAGGGTAAATCAAAGACACAATCCCGACACGCTAATTATTTGCTGCGTGGGTTTGACAGCAAACAGTTAATGCTTCAGTGCTTCAGAAGGCCAGATCGTGTGATTCTTCTGTTTAGTGGTGAAGCTCTGTGATCATTGCTTCTGTTCAGTGACACAGTCAGGCAACGAGCTGCAGTGAAAGGTTGAGAGTTTAACTCTTGAATAAACCGACACTCCTGGCAAAAGATCCAGAGCGGGGGGGGGGGGGGAGGATGAGGAGAATTTTTTTTTTAAAGCATCGAGTTGTTCTGATCTGGAATGCTCTGCCTGAAAGGGCGGTGGAGGCAGGTTCAATAGTAACTTTCAAAAGGGAACAGGATAAATACTTGAAGGGGAAAAATTTGCAGGGCTATAGGGAAAGAGCAAGGGTAGTGGGACTAATTGGACAGCTCTTTCAAAGAGCCGGCACAGGCACGATGGGCCGAAGGGCCTCCTTTTGTGCTGTATCATTCTATGATTCTATGATCTTTATAGTACGGCACACGATACCAAGATCAGTTCCTCCCATCCTTCTATCTTATGGTACCGACACTTGCTAAGGGACGGTTCTCGGGCCACTGTTTCTCTCCAGTACCTCACCCAAGAGGCCGTTGTTGGTGTGTGAGTCTTGGCAGAGAGTGCTCCTGTGCTAGTCTACTATGACTCACAAACAAACGTGATCCTGTCCTCTTCCAACATCCACACACACACCTGCATGTCCAGCCAAAGGGTCCACAGACAGCAATCAGGAGCAGGAAGCCCGGCATCGTGCATTGAGGCCGCATGCAGTGCCTCTATTGCCATCCCGGCCCGTGACCGGGGACCGAGCCAGATCTTTACTCAGCTCCGCACGGCCTTGACCAGCTGAGCCACAGAGGGAGCTCGTACCTACTGCCCAGCACTTCAATCGCAACCCGCAGAATGAACGGCAACTACGGCCACAGTGAGCACAAGCAATCTAGGGAACAGTGCTTACTTCAAATTGGCACTTGGCCGTTTTTAAAGATGGTGCGATTTCGTGGGGACTGAGTGGCGCAGCGGGTTGGCAGGCTGGCATTTCACTCCCGACACCTGGGTTCAAATCCAACTGGGGCCACAAGGATAAAAGTTTGCCGTCACTGCCGACTGCAGGGATCTTAAATGGAATGCACTTAAGCTGAGCATCGATCCAGTTCACAGTGGCCTGGCACCATGAAACAAACTGCCCGCGATTTGAGATGTATTGGCAATCTCACTCAGAGGTGCCAAATAAATGTCTGGTAAAGGAGTATCATGCTAGAGGCGATCTACTTGAGGCACAATGTTTGAAGAGTATCAGGAAGAACTGTGAATATTTTTGTTTTAATATAGTCGGCCGATAGTGTGAGCGGGGAGCGACCGAGACAGAGCGGGGGAGCAACCGAGACAGAGCGGGGGAGCGACCGAGACAGAGCGGGGGAGCGACCGAGACAGAGCGGGGGAGCGACCGAGACAGAGCGGGGGAGCGGGGAGCGACCGAGACAGAGCGGGCGAGCGGGGAGCGACCGAGACAGAGCGGGCGAGCGGGGAGCGACCGAGACAGAGCGGGGGAGCGGGGAGCGACCGAGACAGAGCGGGGGAGCGGGGAGCGACCGAGACAGAGCGGGTGAGCGGGGAGCGACCGAGACAGAGCGGGGGAGCGACCGAGACAGAGCGGGGGAGCGGGGAGCGACCGAGACAGAGCGGGGGAGCGGGGAGCGACCGAGACAGAGCGGGGGAGCGGGGAGCGACCGAGACAGAGCGGGGGAGCGACCGAGACAGAGCGGGGGAGCGACCGAGACAGAGCGGGTGAGCGGGGAGCGACCGAGACAGAGCGGGGGAGCGGGGAGCGACCGAGACAGAGCGGGGGAGCGGGGAGCGACCGAGACAGAGCGGGAGAGCGGGGGAGCGGGGAGCGACCGAGACAGAGCGGGGGAGCGGGGAGTGACCGAGACAGAGCGGGGGAGCGGCCGAGACAGAGCGGGGAGTGACCGAGACAGAGCGGGGAGTGACCGAGACAGAGCGGGGGAGCGGGGAGTGACCGAGACAGAGTGAGGGAAGTTGTTGTGCTTGACAGCATAAGTGAGGAGTCACTGAAGCGACCAGTGACTTGGCAGCTACTGAAGCTGACAGAATGAGTGAGCTGATCAGTTCCACACACTCGACTGGACTCAGCAACTCCTCACAGTTAATTCTTCCCATTGCATTGTACCCGAACTGACCAGTTAAACCAAAATGCATTTTGATTGAACAAGCAACAGGGAGGGAAAAAAAATCCAAAAGGGATATTAAATTTAATCAGAATACATTTGATAACTCCTTTATTTTTGACAGCGTTTCTGATGGTGAAATGCCAGTTTGACCAACACTGTAGGACACGATTAAGTTATCGGTTTTCCTGGAACTCGGAAAGGCTTTGTCCAAGTAAACAGTTTCCTGGCCTTTTCACAATCCAGTAATTATACTTTGGTTTTAAAAAAAAGATATATATATATATATATGGAAAACAGATGTTGGTGAAACCTCGGTGGTTTTAGCTGGCATGGGAGTGCGCACATCAAAAAATCCCAGCCTTGGAGAAAATCATTGAGATTTTAGCAATGCCTTTCTGCCCGTGTTTTCTTTGAAACTAGATTAGAGTTAGTTAAAATGTACAGGACTAGACCTGCACTTTCTGCAATTCATCGTGTTAATCTCCCACGGCACTGCTCACGAACAAAATGGACAGGTTTATCGTAAGGAAAGAAAGAACTTGCATTTCTATCGCACCTTTCACAACCTCAGGACATCCCAAAGCGCTTTACAGCCAGTGATGTGCTTTTGAAGTGTGGTCACTGTTGTAATGTAGGAAATGTGGCAGCCAATTTGCGCACAGCAAGCTCCCACAAACAGCAGTGACCAGATAATCTGTGTTTTAGTGATGTCAGTTGAGGGATAAATATTGGTCAGGACACCGTAGAGAACTCCCCTCCCCTTCTTTGAAATAGCGCCACGGGGTCATTTTACGTCCACCTGAGAGGGCAGACGGTTTAACCTCTCATCCGAAAGACGGCACCTCCGACAGCGCAGCATTCCCTCAACACTGCACTGGGAGCGTCAGCCTGGATTACCTGCTCAGGTCTCTGGAGAGGGACTCGAGCCCATGACCTTCTGACTCAGTGCTACCGAACGAGCCACGGCTGACAACTAGTAGAGCAATAAGTGCCAACCGTCTGCTTTTTGCAGCAGTCTTCAGATTTTGTGGTACCCATTCATGACACTGGTGGAGGAGCTGCGAAGGCAGCTGGCCTCGGGCTGCCTGGACTCAGTCCCCAGTGCACGTGCGGAACGGGTGAGCTGCGCTTGATTATCAGACGAGATCGATCAACCCAAGGTCAGGCGACCATGGCGAACGGGGCTGGAAACGGCTGGGGAAGTAAACGGGCCTCAAGTTCCAAATTAAAACTCAAGACAGCGACTTCAATATTCACCTCAGTGAGCAATTCATTTTAAACTGGCGGAAAATTATAAACAAACGGATTTTTCAGCAAGTTCCAGCCTTGGTTCCTACCTTTCTTTTTTCTGCCATCCTCTGTAACGAAGACTGTTAACACCCTGTTTATTTTATCGAGGGGACCCCGATCACTATCAGTGCATTGTCAAAGGTATCACCGCACTAGGTGTGAGGTGTTACAGACACAGGCCACCCGCCTCGCATCCCAACGGGATCAGAATGCGGCACGTGGATGTAAACAGTCAGCCCCACCACCATGTAAATCTCTCCTCAGCTGGGCCAGACATTCAGCTCCCTCACACGAGCCAACAGCGTGGGCAGAAGTAGCGAGCAATGTGAATCATAGAATCTTACAGTGCAGAAAGGAGGCCATTCAGTCCACCATGCCTGTGCCGGCTCTCTGAAATAGCTTTCCAATTAGTCCCACTCCCCTGCTCCTTCCCTGTAGCCCTGCAAATTTTTCCTTTTTCAGTTGTATTGATCCAATTCCCCTTTTGAAAGTTACTATTGAATCTGCTTCCTCTGCCCTTTCAGACAGTGCATTCCAGATCATAACAACGCGCTGAGTAAAAAAAATTTCTCATCTCCACCCTGGCTTTTTTTTGCCAATTATCTTAAATCTGTGTCCTCTGGTTACCAACCCTCCTGCCACTGGAAACGGTTTCTCCTTATTTACTCTATCAAAACCCTTCATAATTTTGAACACCTCTATTAAATCTCCCTGTAACCTTCTCTGCTTTAAGGAGCACAATCCCAGCTTCTCAAGTGTCTCCACTAACTGAAATCCCTCATCCCTGGTACTATTCTCGTAAATCTCCTTTGCACCCTCTCCAAAGCCTCGACATCCCTTTGGACACAATATTCCAGCTGAGGTCTAACCAGTGATTATAAAAGGTTTACCATAACTTCCTCGCTTTTGTACTCTATGCCTCTATTAATAAGCCCAAGGATCCCATATGCTTTATTAACAGCCTGATCAACCTGTCCTGCCACCTTCAAAGATTTGTGTAAGTGCACCCCCTTTCTTGCACCCCCTTTAAAATTGTACCATTTAGTTTATATTGCCTCTCCTCATTTTTCCTTCCAAAATGCATCACTTCACACATCTCTGCATTAAATTTCATCTGCCGTGTAAATAAGGGGCATTCAAAGCACAAACATCCTTGGACCATCGCAGACTGTTTCCACGTACAAAGTGGTTGTAAATGTCTTTTCTGTCATCATATGTCATCTAAAGATAATCTGTAGCGAGCTTTTGTTGGGAGTCTCCATTCTCCTTATCGGACACTGTCAGATGTCATTGCACGTCCTGATTTACAGGCTCCCTCGATGTGCCAGCCTGCTGGGATTACACAAAGGCAGGACTGCATCTGAGGGTGAAAGAAACCACTCCCTCCTGGGCACGACATCCACAATCTAACAGTTAAACTTAAAAGGTGCAGAGGCCGGTGTGAGTTCCTGGCCTGATGAGGCCAAGGTGTGGGAACAACTTCCTTTTTTGTTAAAACATAAATTTCTATTCATAATATATTAGAAGATTTGAGTATAGTGTTCTGTCCCTGTAAGTGCCACTTACTTCCTGTAATACCTTCCCTGTCACATTATGTTGATAACACACCTGTCGTTATAAAACAGTATGTAATCTGACTCAGCATGAGCAACACCATGGTGTGTGTGTGTGTATACACGCATGCACTATATATGATATACCATAGAGCAGGGGAGTTCTCCCCAGTGTCCTGGCCAATATTTATCCCTCAATCAACATCCCTAAAAAAAATTATCTGGTCATTACCTCATTGCTGTTTGTGGGAGCTTGCTGTGCGTAAATTGGCTGCCGCATTTCCTACATTACAAGAGTGACTACACTTCAAAAGTGTTTCATTGGCTGTAAAGCGTTTTGAGACATCCTGAGGCCGTGAAAGGCACCATATAAATGCAAGTCTTTCTTTCTTTGTACACAAATGCGTGTGTATACGTATGTGTGTTTTATATTTTTTCCAAAATATATATATATATATAAACTTGTGTCTCATACACATCCTCTGAGACTTCAGATTTCAAAGTGTGAAAAGTATTAAATATAGGGCTGTCAAGCGATCAAAAAATTAATTGCGATTAAAAATTTTAATCTCAGTTATTCTTGGTTTTAATCGCATATTTAATTGATACAATTACTGCAGAGACACGCGAGTTGGCACCTGATTTTCCAACCTGTTCCCATTGGCTCCAAGGACCCGACTACCAGCAGGTAGGTGTTGCCAACGCTCCAGGATTGTTCTGGAGTCTCCAGGAATGAAAGATTAATCACCTGGCCGCTGATGCGCGCAATACCCAGGGAGGAAAATTGCATGTGCGTGTTTCTTCAAAATTTTTTTTGAAAACTTCTGTTCATTAGTTATAAAAATATTGGAGATGAGGGGGGGAAAATAGGCTGTTTGACCGGGTGGGGCGGTTGGAGGCAGGAGGTCGTCTGATGAAACCACCAGGAATACGTCCAACCAGAGTTGGCAACCCTACCGGCATGGCCTTGCAAAATCAGCTCTACTGTGACAGCTTGGCTCAGTGGATAGCACTCTCACCTCTCGATCAGACGATTGTGGGCTTGAGCTCCACGCCAGAGACTTGAGCGTATAATCTAGGCTGACGCTCCAGTGCAGTACTGAGGGTGTGCTGCCCTGTAGGAGGTGGCACCCTTCCGGGGAGGCCTTATTCGCCTGTTTAGCTTGACGTTAAAAGCCCTTGACACTTTTCGAAGGAGCAGCAAGCGGAGTTCTCCTGGTGCCCTGGTCAACAGTGGAGAGACTAGAGAAGCTGGAGTTACTCTCCATGGAGCAGAGAAAGTTAAGGGGAGATTTAATAGAGGTGTTCAAAATTATGAAGGGTTTTGATACAGTCAATAAGGAGAAACTTTTTCCACTGACAAGAAGGTCGGTAACCAGAGGACACAGGTTTAGTACCCCAGCTCCCGATCACCTGTCACTCAGTATAACAGGCACAGCAATAAGGAGAATCCATGGGCTGGTTTGTGGAAGCTTTCCTTCATATTGGATATTTGTGTAACTAACTCTCCCTACGTAGAGGCTAAAAGAAAGTAGCAGCATAAATGGGTGAAAGTGGGGGTTAATGTGGGGGGGCGGGGGGAGGTGTACAGGGCAGCGGCCATTCTCCCCAGACTGGAATGGGCAAAAGAAAAGGACGTACGAAAGCACCTTTCGTTTATGGGGAAAGCTCTGCGTTGAGATGAGCACCACCCAAGTGGCATCAGGCTCTGAATGGAGACACAGGTGAGGGAGGATGTTGCTCGGAAGCTGAGCGCTACAAGAGCTGTAGCCGTTTATTCATAAATTTCAGCGTATCTGCTCCCACACACTTAGTTATAATAATGTCGCCCCCACATGTGCATTTTAGTTTCTTGCACAGAAAAAGAATTATGCAAGCAGACACGGATAACACGTAGCGTTCAGAGCTCCTAGAAATAAAGTGGGAGAGATTTTTGTCATCTGTGGGCAGATTATTTCATTATTATAGAGTGCCTGCTATACATGAGTATTTCAGTAAAGTGGGTCAGTGGTGATCCACCTGAAACATTTATGCAAATCACAACTACATGTTTAGGGTACAGGATTGAGATTGAGGTTGCCGTAGTTCTCGAGCCCACGCTATAGAGGACTCCAACATGTGCGGAGGATGCAATTCAATTATTCCCGTCGGGCGAGGTTCATTGAACTGTTAGCAGTGGGTAGAGAAATTCTATTGTCATCTCTTTTCTATTTGAAGAAATGGTGAGGCCCAGCTGGATTATTGTGTCCAATTCTAGGCATCACACATTGGGAAGGGGATCGGACGGGAGAGTGGAGTTGAGGTCGAAGATCAGCCATGATCTTATTGAACGGCGGAGCAGGCTCGAGGGGCCGTATGGCTTACTCCTATTTCTAATGTTCTTACATTCTTATGTAGGAAGGATGTCAAGGCCTGAGAGAGGGCGCAGAGAGGATTTACTATAATGGTACCAGGGATGCAGGACTTCAGTTACGAGGAGCCATAAGAAAACCTGGGATTGTTCTCCTTAGAGCAGAGAAGGCTAAGGGGAGATTTAATAGAGATGTTCAAAATCAGGAACGGCTTTGACAGGGTGAATAAGGAGAAACTGTTTCCAGTAGCCGAGGGTCAGTAACCAGAGGACACAGATTTAAGGTGATTGGCAAAAGAACCAGAGACGACATGAGGAAGAAAAGATTTGGAATGCATTGCCTGAAAGGGCGGTGGAAGCCGATTCAATAGTAACTATCAAAAAGGAATTGGATAAATACTTGAGGGGAAAAAATTTGCAGAGCCATGGGGAAAGAGCAGGGGAATGTGACTAATTGGATAGCTCTTTCAAAGAGCCAGCACAAGCACAATGGGCCGAATGATCTCCTTCTGTGCTGTATCATTCTATGATTCCATAATCAATTGGAATCTGTGGTGTTTGTCGTTGGTTCTGTGCAATTTTATTTCTTAATAAATCCAGTTCGTAGTTTTTAGCCTGAGAGATCTGGCAGAGTGCTAATGGTCTGTCTACCTGCCAAAGAGAATGGGAGAATGCGACGCAGCTCACACGTGTTCAGGAAGCTCATCAGCTATGGGGTTTATTGTTCACCCCCGTGCAGGCTACCTCTAAGATTACTGGAAAGCATATCGAATTACATAGAATTTACATCACAGAAACAGGCCATTCAGCCCAACTGGTCTGTGCGGTGTTTATGCTCCACGTGAGCCTCCTCCCACCCTACTTCATTTCACCCTATCAGCAAATCTCTCTATTCCTTTCTCCCTCATGTACTTATCTAGCTTCCCCTTAAATGCATCTATACTATTCACCTCAATTACTCCTTGCATTGGCGAGTTCCACATTCTCACCACTCTTTAAGGAAAGAAGTTTCTCCTGAATTCCTTATTGGATTTATTAGTGACTATCTTATATTTACGGCCCCTATTTTTGGACTCCTCCCTCCCTCCCTCCCTCCCTCTCCCACCACCCACAAGCGGAAACATCTTCTCTGCGTCTATCCTGTCAAACCCCTTCATAATTTTAAAGACCTCGCTCAGGTATCCTCTCAGCCTTCTCTTCTCTTGAGAAAAGAGCCCCAGCTCCAGATCACCTTTTAGGTCCTAGGGAGCAGGGGCTGATGTGTGGAAGCTTTCCTTTGTATTGGGCACAAGTATCTGGAGAGTGCCTGAATTGTAACAGGGTGGCAGCTACGATTATAGTCCCACCAACTCCCAGGGAACCCAGTGTAATAATCAATCAGTCACTTGTGCAGTATTGGCTATAATCGAGAGTCTAACTTGATCATACAGAAGCTCAAATATCTGTCATATGAAATCCTCCCAAATGAGAGGAAATTGAAACATATGTTAAGAAATATTAACCAAGTTCTTCTCTCATCTCAAATTGAACTGTATCAATAAATGTACAAACAGTGTCAGCATCAAAGAGCTTTTACACACAACAGAGTCACAATTATCCAGAGCTAATCAGGATTCCCCTCCGTTGGAGTAGCTCATCGATCAGCTCAAACCTCCCCCAGGAATCCTCCCTCAACTCCGGTCAGCAAATACCAAACAGCCTTCCAAAAAATGAGCCACCAACAACAATCCCACCGCCCCCCCAGCTACAACAACAATCCCACCCCCCCCCCCAGCTACAACAACAATCCCACCCCCCCCCTCAGCTACAGCAACAATCCCAGCACCGCCCCCCCAGCTACAGCAACAATCCCACCCCCCCAGCTACAACAACCCCCCCAGCTACAGCAACAATCCCGCCCCCCCCCAACACCCAACAATCCCGCCCCCCCCCCAACACCCAACAATCCCGCCCCCCCCCCAACACCCAACAATCCCGCCCCCCCACCCCCCCCAGCTACAACAGCAATCCCGCCTCCTCCCCACCCCCAACAACAATCCCGCCCCCCTCACCCCCCCCCCAGCTACAGCAACAATCCCGCACCCCCCCACACCCAACAACAATCCCTCCCCCCTCACCCCCCCCAGCTACAGCAACAATCCCGGCCCCCCCCTCCCCAGCTACAGTCAGCACCTGCAGCGATCTCATCGGCAGTTTTCTTCAGGGTGAGCTGAGCGGAGATGCCCCAATTAAAAACCGACAGAGAGCCCCCACCTGTTTAAACGTGACGCTGTGCTGGTGATCAGAGCACCCGCTAAATGTCACAGATGGTGCAGCTGTCTTGGGTCTGGCGGCTGGGATCACGAGCGGCCGGCTGCGTTGGGAGGGGAACTTTGAGCCGGTATACGATGCGTGTGTGTATATGCGGGTGTATGTACGCGAGCCCGTGTATGTATATGCGAGCGCGTGCGTAAACCAAAGCAAAGTTCAAGAGAAAAAAAGTACTGTGTGGTGGACAAGAACCAAATGATGTTTGACCATACACCCAGCGATGGACTGGGGCCAATATAAAAGCAATACAACATATTCAAAGAGGTAACAAGGCCAACAACACAGGATGGCAGCTGTAGTAGATAAATATTCATCATCCAAATACCAAACCAGATCAAATTATCAAATTTACCTTTTGGTTTTTGCTGTAATTAGCACAGATCCATTCCCTTCATTCACCCAGAGTGGATTTCTTGACACTTCCAATTCAGTTTCGTTGCTTTAACTGCAGATATAAAACAAAAATAGCAATTAAATGTTTGGCATCGTCAATGCCGGAAGAAGACTGCCTCCATTTTGCCATTTGTAGCAAAATCACAAACGTTCTTTTCTGATTCTGCTACCAACACTGAACGGAGGAAGGGGTGAAATTGCTTCCCGCAGGAGCTGTAACAAATCACTCACTAAGTCTGTGTCAAACTCCTCTCTGCGTTATTGCAACATGCTCGCTACAAATATCGTCACGATTAATTTCATCCCATTGCTGACGTATGATGACACAATTGTCTTCCCTCTATTGTCTATGAATTCCTGTTGGTCTCCCCACATCAGGCACAGACTGTGTGACCAAGGGTTGGGACCACAGATGACCCACTCCCTGGCTTTCCCCAGTGCTGCTTCACACCAGTTACAGAACAGCAATGTCAGGCTGACTCTCCGTCATTTTCCCACCTCCTTTAAGGTAAATACCTGACAACTGCCAATAGGAATTCAGCAGGAGGATAACAACAACTTGCATTCATATAGCACCTTTAATGTAGTAATCATTAAACAATGTTTGGCACCGAGCCACATAAGGAGATATTAGGACGGGTGACCAAAAACTGGGTCAAAGAGGTAGGTTTTAAGGAGAGTCTAAAAGGAGGAGGAGAGAGAGGTAGAGAGATTTAGTGAGGGAATTCCAGAGCTTAGGGCCTAGGCAGCTGAAGGCATGGCCGCCAATGGTGGAGCGATGCGCAAAGGGGCCAGAATTGGACAATTGCTGGACTATAACTTGGTGTTGTAAAATTGTTTACAATTGACTCTTTCTACACTAGCAATAGGCCTCATACTAAGCATGTCCTGAGAAATGAGTGATTACACAATTACAAATACCCATTAGAGCTGCAATGCCCTTCAGTTATCCAATTGTTACATTTTCCTCAGGCCCAAGTAAGAGCTAAACAGTCTACTTGTGTGACCATAGTAGTCCCAGATAAACAATAACAGGGGAAGAAAGTAGTACGATGGGATTAGTATTGGCCCAGAACAGTGGGCCAAATGACTTCATTCTGTAGTATAAATGTCTATAGTTCTATGGTCCTCACACTAACCATTCAATAGACACTTGAATAGTTTTTTTTTGAGGGGGTGGAGAATAGATTTCAGTAGCAGATGGTCCATGTACACATGTTGCTAACCTGCATCTTCTGTCATCCCATTCCTGCCAGTCACTCACATCAACTGAGGGTGACAAGCAGAGCTCAGCAGCGTGAAACACTCAATCTGTGCACTGTGCAGAGTGGGGAGGGTGGTGGTGCAGAGGGAATCAATTGGAAGTTGAATTAGAAAGAGAAGAGAACACAGCAGGGGCAGTGATACCTGTGGATACAAAGATCACTTCATTCATGAAGCAGATCTCAAAGTCACAGCTCAGTGATGGTCTTGTCACTCATCAAATGAACCATTGTAGTCCGTCCATGGTACCACATGCTCGATTACCACTCCCAATATTTCTCGACCATCTCACTGAACGGATGTTTATTTAGTCCACAACAACTATGGCCTTCAAAACATTGTTTGGGGGAGGGGGGTGGGGGGCTGAATTTAAAAATAAGTGCGTAGGGCTTGTTCTACTTTTTTTTCTCTCGCTACCTGTCTCTTTCTCAGTTCGGAAACGCAACTGGTTCTGGGTCTCACGGAGACAAGAGAGAAAGAAAATAGCTCAACTGTTCTGTCGGCAATCTGCCTATGACGTGTCAAACAGTGGAAGTGGAAGTGAGAAACCAAAAATGGCATTTCAAGACGCCCATTCACCTCCCTACCCCTGCAGCCCACGCAAGTCAAAGTCAGTGGGCGAGGATCTAAATTTAGCCCGAGCGTGTGCAATATTTAGCCTTCATCACAATGACAAAGAAAACCCCAGGAAGTGGTTGAGGGGAGGAAGTGGACGAGAGCAGTGCTCGCTCTCACTTTTGACGTCACAGCCCCTGCAAGAAGTAACGGCGGGTTGTAACTGGTCATTTTTGTTAACTCTTAGAACGTTCGACAACAACTCGCATCTATATAGCTCCTTTAACGTAGTAAAAACATCCCAAGGCGCTTCACAGGAGCATTATCAGACAAAATTTGACACAGAGCTACGTAAAACGATATCAGCACAGGTGACCAAAAGCTTGGTCAAAGAGGTCGGTTTTAAGCAGAGTCTTAAAGGAGGTGAGAGACGTAGAGAGGTGAAGAGGTTTAGGGAGGGAATTCCAGAGCTTAGGGCCTAGGCAGTAGAAGGCACGGCCGCCAACGATGGAGCGATTAAAATCGCAGCTGCGCAAGAGGCCAGAATTGGAGGAACGCAGAGAACTCGGAGGGTTGTGGGGCTGGAGGAGGTCACAGAGTTAGGGAGGGGGCGAGGCAGTGGTGGGATTTAAACACAAGGATGAGAATATTAAAATCAAGACGTTGCCAGACCAGGAGCCAATGTAGATCAGGGAGCATAGTGAACACAGGGTGATGGGTTATTTAGGGACAAGGAAGATCAGTCAGCCCATCTCAATTCCCCCATCCAGAAACACTCCACAGTACCTCCATTGTTGGGTCTAATTACTACACTCTGTGCTATAAAATAAGCTCTCAACTGTCCTTTCTCAATACAGATGCTCACAGACCTGCTGCAACTAGATTTTCAATATTTGGTGTTTTCTCGGCAAATTATGGGCTAGATTTTCTGCCAGTCAATGGATGGAAAATCAAGCCTTCTCCTCATTAATGATATATTATCATTAGCAAACTTTTCTCATGCAAAGGTAAAGATTACTTTCTGTGTGGCTCCGGGAATGATTTTGTCTTAAGTAAACTTATTTTTGATGGAAAATTATCTTTTGTGACGTCCTTGCAGTAACTACCTACACTGCTATGAAACTGCCGTTATCAATGAACATCTCAACCACTACAGAAATCTGCCACACACACACTAACATACGAAGTGAAATTAAAGAAACAAAACACGAACACTACATAAATAAATTATGATAACTTTTTTCGTGTGTTACTGTAATGCTTCAAGAACTTTGGCAAGACTTGTGTCAAAATACAATATACAGGACCATTGCTTTACACTACTTTGTCTCGGTTATACCTTTCGTCCTGACCAATATTTATCCCTCAACCAACATCATTAAAACAGATGATATGGTCATTATCACATTGCTGTTTGTGGGACCTTGCTGTAAATTGGCTGCCACATTTCCAACATTACAACAATGACTACACTTCAAAAGTACTTATAGGAATAGGAGGAGGGCATTCAGCCCCTCGAGCCTGTTCCACCATTCAATTAGATCATGGTTGATCTGTGTCTTAACTCCATCTACCCGCCTTGGTTCCGTAACCCTTAATACCCTCGCCTAACAAAAATCTATCAATCTCAGTTTTGAAATTTTCAATTGACCCCCAGCCTCAATAGCTCTTTGGGGGAAGAGAGTTCCAGATTTCCATTGCTCGTTGTGTCAATGAGATAAATGATCAGATCATCTGTTTTATTGGTGTTGGTTGACCTCCACGTATGGATGTTGAATGAGGACGAAGATTGGGCTCCTACTCAGTGACGCCTTTCCACTGTCGAATAGCCTGTGACACGCACTATCTGGGATCAGACGTGAAGAATAGACAATGAAACGAGGTGCAAGGAACATTGCCCGAGCAAGAATCAGTGCTTTCAGGGAGAACATAATTTTTCTTCAAATTAATTTAAGAAAAAGGAAAAGCCAACTGCTCTGGTCTGTGTGAGGGTCCTTCCAGCCGAATACATTTACAACATTCCTACAAACTGCACACTAAGCAATTCTTTCCCCTCTGTGTCTTACACTGACCTACCCTTGTTGGAAGATTTTTTTTTTTATCTCAGATGAAACTGAATCAAATCTTCTAAATGTGGAACACATTTGATCGCGGCTGAATCATTTAAGATAGTGAAGTAAAGTTGGCAAACACAGACAAAGTGACTAATGATCGGGCCAGGACAGCGGCATTAGTCATGCTCAAGACTGGCTATCTGATGGATTACTGAGAAATGACAAAGGTGCAAGACACAAGCAGCACACAGCGGGTAAAAGGAAGCCGTTCACACCAGTAACATGTCTGATGCAGTTCAGCCCCATCTGTGTACTGTGAGCAGAACATCTAAATGTCAGCTCCCTCATACACAACTTAAGAAATACACATAAGGCATCGACTGAAGTTGACTTACGATGAGGCTGTGTGGGGCAGTACCAACTCCTGAAGGCAGGAGACATAAACTTCAGGAAACAATATCAAACCAAGGAAGAGGAACCAGTACTGGGGAGTCAGGACAAGATGTGTTGCTGATTGAGGAGATGGTTGCTGTTTCTCGTATCTGCGCACTCTTCCCTCAGAGAATAGTGTGAAGGCACTTGAGCACGAAATCTATGCCGACATTCCAGTGCAGTGCTGACGGAGTGCTGCACTGTCAGAGGTGCCGTCTTTCTGACGAGACATTAAACTATCTCAGGAGGACGTAAAAGATCTCATGGCATTATTTCGAATAGTTCGCTCCGTGCCCTGGCCATTATTTATCTCTCAACCAACTTCATTGGCTATAAAGCACTTTGGGACGTCCTGCGGTCGTGAAAGGCGCTATATAAATGCAAGTTCTTTCTTTCTTCAGTGGGAGGATTCGCTGGTTGTTTAGCAGTCTGACAGGCTGTCAATGCTCCTTCCATGGCTTTGGCAATCTTTATATCAGCCAATAGGGTGGTTAGTCCTGTCGGGCAGGAGGGTTTTCTGGGCTCCCACAACCCATATGATGACGGGGGGGGGGGGGCCATCCAGCGGACACAGCGAGTACCCCGCTGGATGTCATCCCGGAACTCAGTGTCGGTGCTCCAGTATCCACTCGCTGGGCTTGTCTGAAGTGGAGTTCGAATCCTGCATCTTCTGATGGGAATGCTACACCTTAGTCAAAAGGTCCCTCCGGAAGTACTGGGTAACCAATTGTAAAAGAATCTCAGGCAGTAGTTACATAAAAATAACAATGTGGTTTTCAAACCTCTCAGTATTGGGGACTCTCTATAAATATTGGCATGCTCCCAGTGACAAAACATCCACACAATCCCAAAGACCCAATGAAATACTCTCATAATCCTAGCAAATACTTACACACTCCCAGAGACCCCCTTCCAATACTGACACACTCCCAGAGACCCCCTTTCAATACTGACACATTCGCAGAGACCCCCTTCCAATACTGACACACTCCCAGAGACCCCCTTCCAATACTGACACACTCCCAGGGACCCCCTTCCAATACTGACACATTCCCAGAGACCCCCTTCCAATACTGACACATTCCCAGGGACCCCCTTCGAATACTTGCACACTCTCAGGGACCCCCTTCCAATACTGACACATTCTCAGGGACCCCCTTCCAATACTGACACACTCTCAGGGACCCCCTTCCAATACTGACACACTCTCAGGGACCCCCTTCCAATACTGACACACTCTCAGGGACCCCCTTCCAATACTGACACATTCCCAGAGACCCCCTTCCAATACTGACACATTCCCAGAGACCCCCTTCCAATACTGACGCATTCCCAGAGACCCCCTTCCAATACTGACACATTCCCAGAGACCCCCTTCCAATACTGACACATTCCCGGAGACCCCCTTCCAATACTGACACACTCCCAGAGACCCCCTTCCAATACTGACACACTCTCAGGGACCCCCTTCCAATACTGACACATTCCCAGAGACCCCCTTCCAATACTGACACATTCCCAGAGACCCCCTTCCAATACTGACACACTCCCAGAGACCCCCTTCCAATACTGACACACTCCCAGAGACCCCCTTCCAATACTGACACACTCTCAGGGACCCCTGCAAATATTGAAACGTTTCTAGAGTAATTACACACTCCTGCCAGTAGTGTCACTGCAACATCGCCACGAGGGAAGTGTGTAATTACAGCATCACAAGTTTACATAGGCACTTTCCATTATAAATGTGGACATCGGAATTTCTAATGGAAAAGGTTGACAGGAAGTGCATGCAGATGCAAGAGATTTTATATTTCACGCATACACATATCCTCACGTGTTTATTATTGGACATTGAGGAACTGCTTTAAGCAACAAAAAATACTCTCTGTACACTTTCCTTCCCCTTTAAGATGTGAATACTGCACGTAGCATTTGTTTTTATCACCTCATCAGGCGCTCTTGTCTGGCTCTAAACGCTGTATTGCACAGTTGCCAAACCTAGAAACAAGATACTGCCATAATGGGAAGGTAAGCATTAAGCCACAAGTTTACCTTATACCAACAGCTGCCATCACTCACCAGATTAAGACCTGACTTCTTCACACTTCGTTGTGACAAAAACATGAAAAATTGTCTTATAGTTACATAAAGGGTCTGAGCTATGAGGAGCGATGAAATAAACTCTGCAATCTAGAAAGAAGAGGCTGAAAGTGCACCGTGCAATATTAATAATAAACAGGTTGGGGCCAAAATGTATAAAATTCCTCTGATGTCTTAACAAAGGTTTCTTTTAAATGTCGTTAAAATAATTTTCAGAGGAATTTCATCCAAGTGCATCAACACACCAGTTACGAACATCACACAGCACAGCATTAACCTCAAGGTATTTAAGGGATGGATCTCCTCAAGGTATTAAATGGTACGGGCAGCATAAACCCAGATTGTTGCTCTTGTCTTGGCTTACATTAAAGTGAGAGGACCTAAGTTTAAGTTAGTGAAAGAATTAAAAAATTTTAAACTGAGAGCAGATCACCCGTGGCATTGCTTACGGTAAGTCAGAAAAGTGTGACATCAGAAGTGTGACACGGAACATGTGACAGGAAGTAAATGCTTTAAGAGTTTTAACGTTGTGAGTCAATCTTCCATGTCATTGCACACAGGGAGTCAAGATCAAGTGTAGTCTTCGGGATAAGGGCAGGTTAGAGGCCAGTGGATAATTCGAATAGGTACACAGGTGTTATTTAGTCCCTGTTCTGAAGTCGTACACCCAGTTCTCATTTTTATGTTTCCATTATAAATTCCTATATCCACGTTTACAATGGTAACTGCCGATCTAAATTTGTCGCGCTGCAATTACACCCTCGCCAGTCGTGGTGCTGCAGCGCCCCCACTAGCAGGAGGGTGTAATTACAGTGTGACAAGTTTACATAGGAAGCTTCCATCATAAACAAGGACATAGAAGTTTACAATGAAAAAAGTTCACAGGAAGTGCATGCAGACATAGGGGGGTAGAAACTGGACCTTGTTGCGCCCATTTTCCCAAAATCCTGTGCCCCAGGAACACCTGAAAAACATCCGACCAGAAATTGGGTTGGGCCATTTTTCAGGCGTCTGGGGCGTTAGACCCTTTGCATATTCTAACACACACACACACACACACACACACAGGTGCACACTATAAAAAGGGTAGTTTTCACAAGGGTAAATGCTAAATTTTTACCTCGCCACCTTTGATGTCACGCCAAACATCTGCGACAGTTTAATTTCTACAACAAAAAAGACAGGCGGGGGAGAAAAGGGCCTTGTGAAAATTTACCGCATGTAGACACATCAGTTCTCCCCCACTTGCACCCCGAGTCCGTTATCAGTTCACCGATACAGATATGTCCTCACCCGACCTATTCGTTCAGCAACGTACGCATTAACTGAAGGTAACCTGCATCTTCGGACTCCCCATCCACAAGAAGGGATCTGATCACAAATATAGTGAAAGTCACCCCTGGAGCACTGAGCTTTTGTTTTAAAAAAAAGTTAAAACCTGGAAAATTATTCTCATGAAAATAAAAGTGATTTGTACACTTTCCTCAGTGAACGGAATCACTGAACGTTGTTCGGATTCACAGCACATCAGCAAACGATGTGGAAAAGCAGTGGTTTCATTTCCTTATTTCCTTCGGTCAGCTGTGCAAGAGAGGCAGCCAGCTGCAGAAATGTAACAGCTGTACCCTCACAGATCGACACACTTTCTCGCTGTGTTCGAGCTCACAGGATTAGCATTGGCATTAACCCTTCCCTACCCTTCACAAATAAACAACAAGTTGCAAATTATATTTACCATCTCTCCAACATCTTCCAGTTCTGATGAAAGGCCACTGACCTGAAACATTAACTGTTTCTCTCTCTCCACAGATGCTGCCTGACCTGCTGAGTGTTTTCCAGCAATTTCTGTTCTTTATTACACACATTTACTAATTATTTTCATCACTCTTTCGGGGAGTACACTCCAGTAGCATTCGCAAGTACCTCTCTTCAATCGTCATTTTTCATGCTCCAAGCCATTAGGCTATTCCACCACTGAAAGTATCACAGCTGATCCCAGTCCTGCTGTCACCCATTGTGTCAGCTTGGCTCAGTTGGTAGCACTCCCGCCCGTCTGGGTCAGACGATTGTGGGTTCAAGCCCCACTCCAGGACTCGAGCACATAATCTAGGCTGACATTTCAGTGCAGTACTGAGGGAGTGCTGTCTTTCAGCTGAGACATTAAACAGAGGCTCCATTCTGCCTTTTCAGGTGGACGCAAAAGATTTCTTTGAAGAAGCGCAGGGGAGTTTTCTCCTCGTGTCCAGGCCAACATTCCTCCCACAACCAACACGGTCAAAACAGATAAACTAGTCATATGTCTCATTTTCTGTGTGCTACTTGGCAGCTGTATTTGCCTACATAACATCAGTGACTGCACTTCAGAACTAATGCACTGGCTGTGAAGCTGTTTGGGACATCCTGAGTATGTGAAAGGCACCATCTAAATAGGAGTCCCTCAATTTACACAACCTCCCTTTCCAGCGGGTGTCAGTTGATAATGGTCAGGAGTGGGGACTCTGGCCGATTTTTCTACTGTTTGCTGAACCCAAATCCTCCTAATGATTCTAATGAATTAGCACTGAGTAGTATTTATTATAGAGAGATGGAGAGGTCGATATGGAGAGATAGATAATCTCTCTATATATATATATATCTATCGACATATGTATAGATATATCTATATATAAATGTGTTCCAAATTACAGTCAGTCTCCCAGACTCTAGCTCAAATCCCACGCAGGTCAAATGTTTCCAGCTAAAACTACTGTAACTACTTAACTATTCTCCTTTCCTGCGAGGCTGCCGGTTACAAAAACCACAGCTTTTTTATTTCAATCCCTGAAGCATAGATGTTTTTCAATTGTTCGTTCATTGTGGGCGAGCAGCATATCAATCATTCATTCAAAGACACTCCTATTCTCTGCTTTACAACCTTGAATTAACCAGTAATCACAATAACAAGAAATTCTCGCTGAATGGTCAGTGAATCATTTGGTGTTTATTCATAAAATTATTTAGTTGCGAACTGTTTTTTTTAAAATTTAGGGTACAGAAAATTCACTTTGCATGAAACAATTCCTGATTGTCGTGTGGAACACTACAGGTACGATAATTCACTTTTGCACAGTTTCCGTCGACAAGCCTTTGCTGTCAGGAGCGAAGGCAGGAGTTGTCCTTGGCACCTTACACCTTCTTCCTGATGAGAGGCACAGAGCAGCACCCAACCATCGTACGGGCCGCCAGCCACAGGTGGTACTGGGGAGACCAGGTAGGGATTAAAAAACAAATTAGCTTCTTATCTTCAATCACTGTTAGTCAAGGGAGTCTTCGCTGCTCGCTGCTGGGAGCACTTTATCTTTTCTTACAATCACAAAGGCTTCGTCAGCTCACAGAACTGGTTTTTAAATGGCCTTACAAGTAACGCTGTGATCAAGTCTTGGCAAAGATGACAAAATGTCTAGACACAACTTAAGCTCTCGAGAACAGAGGATGTTCTAAGTGGAATATTCAGTTTACTTTACGAGATTATAAGCAGCGCTCTTGCTTGCAAACAGTGCATCTTCATTTAGGAGGCAGGTTATGGTAAGTGCACAAAACGCATCAAACTCTGCCTCCATTTCACTCTCACCTCCGAATCAGAAAGCTGTGGATTCAAATCCCACTCCAGGAGCTGAGCACGTAATCGAGGCCAACATTGCAGTGTGGTAGTGAAGGAGTGGTACATTGTCGGAGGTGTCGTCCTTCCGATGAGACATTAAACCAAGGCCTACCCACTAGTTCTGGTGCAAGTTCCCATAGCCATCTGTCCATGTCCCTTTGCAACATCCCATCCTCACACCTGACTGTGCCTCCTAACTTAACAAACTTGGATATACAACTCTCTTCATACAATTCCTTCATTCAAGTCATTGATATACACGGTGAAAAGCTGAGGCCCCAGTACAGATCCTTGGGGAACACCACTTGTCACATCCCGCCAATCAGAGTACATTCCATTTATTCCAACTCTGCCTCCTACTTCCCAACCAATCCATGTCACAAGGTTACCTCCAATTCCGTGCGCTTTTATTTTTGCCAATAAGCTCTCAGCAAGCGCCAAAAAAAACCCAGATTCATCTCATTGGTGTTTGGAGGACATTGCTGTGCAAAATGGCCACCTCGTTCAGCTACGTAATTCTATGTGAAGTGCTTTGGGATGTTTCTGAGAGGCAGGGATAAGGCACCTTACAAATGTACAAAGATAGAATGACTTGCATCAACTGTTGAACTGCCCGGAAAAGAAAACTTGATGTTGGACTAGGCACTTTGCCACCCATTGACTGGCGAGACTCCACATGGCTTGGTTTGAAAGAGTATCACCACGTCCGTCATTAGAAAGAAAGTCTGGTGGTCGTTCACAGGTGAGATTGTTAACTTCGAGCTGATATTTGAGCATTCAAGCAGTGCACAATACAGGTGGGAGGAAGCATCAGAAACCTACACATTGAACAGAAAAGGTGCAGAGTTCATAAATTTACCCACTGTAAAAAAAATAAACTCCGCAAAAAGGCACAGCTATGAAAATGAGGTGGGCGGGAGGCATTAAAGGAAAAAATAACTTGCATTTATATGGCGCCTTTCACGGCCTCAGGACGTCCCAAAGTGCTTTATAGCAAATGAAGTACTTTTGAAGTGTAGTCACTGTTGTAATGTAGGGAGCTGTGGCAGCCATTTTGTGTACAGCAAGCTCACACAAACAGCAATAAGATAAAGGACCAGGTAATATGTTTTAGTGATGCTGGTTGACAGATAAATATTGGCCAGGGCACCAGGAAGTACTCCGTTGCTCTTCTTCTAAATAGTGCCACGGGAACTTTGATGTCCGCCTGAGCCAGGGCCGCGGTTTAACATCTCATGCAAAAGACGGCACCTCCGACAGTGCAGCACTCCCTCTGTACTGCACTGGGAGTGTCAGCCTAGATTTTGTGCTCAGGTCTCTGGAGTGGAGCTTGAATCCACGACCTTCTGGCTCAGAGGCGAGGGAATGCTCCCCACTGAGCCACGGCTGACCGGCTTCTCACTTCCTGCCGACGAGCCTATTGTTAATTTCTCCACCCGCTCGCCTGCCCCACCACCCGTTCCCATCAGGATTGTTGGATGTGATTGGGGCCCGAATGTCAGAGGCCCGACGCAAACCTCAAATCCCTGGGAAAGATTCTCTTCACTCAGACCTAATGCTGACATCTTCAACTCACTCTGAAAGAAAAACTGAACAATAAACAAAGCACCTCGTGCATTTAACACATCTTTACAACTTGCTCAACCTCACTTAGAACTTAATCATGGAATTACAGCCAAGAAGGAGGCCATTCGGCCCATCGTGCCTGTGCCAGTTCTTTGGAAGAGCTATTCAATTAGTCCCACTCCCCCCTGCTCTTTCCACGTAGCCCTGCAAATTTTTCCTTTTCAGATAAACATCAAATTCCCTTTTGAAAGTTATTATTGAATCTGCTCCCACCGCCCTGTCAGGCAGCGCATTCCAGATCAGAACAACTCGCTGTGGAAAAAAAATTCTCCTCATCTCCCCCAGTTCCTTGGCCAATTAACTTAAATTCATGTCCTCTGGTTATCAACCCTCCTGCCAGTGGCAATAGTTTCTTCTTATTTACTCTAGCAAAACCCTTCATGATTTTGAGCACCTCTATTAAATCTGCTCTTAACCTTCTCTGCTCTAAGGAGAACAACCTCAGCTTCTCCAGTCTTTCCACATAACTGAAGTCCGTCATCCCTGGTTCCATTCTAGTAAATCTCCTCTGCAAAGGAGGATGGGGAAAGTCTAAGGGGGGGGGGTGGTGGCGGGGCGGTACATTTTGTTTGAAGTTATCCCTCAACTTTAAAAAAAAAATTAATAAATTTGTGCGTTTCAAAGTCTAGAGCTCCAATTCCTCAACCTGCACGGCTCCCCGTTGGCAGTGCCAACTTTACCCGGCTGAAGCTCTGGCAGCCGCGAGAACAAACGGACCCCCTCGGAGCCGCAGGCGGCTACATCCTAGCCGTGATGTCACCGTGGCAATCTAGGCGGAAGACGATCCTGCGTCGCACAATAGGCTGAAGTCTTAGTGTTGCTCCGATTTCCTCTCTTCTCCTGGCCCTTGCTTGGAGATTTTTGCGCTCCTCCGATTCTGGCCTCTTGCGCATCTCCAATTTTAATCGCTCCTCCATTGGCGGCCTTCACCTGCCTAGGCCCTAAGCTCTGGAATTCCCTGCCTATCTCTCTCTCCTCTTTTAAGCAGCTCTTTAAAACCTCTCTCTTTGACCAAGCTTTTGGACACCCGTCAACATATCGTCTTACGTTGCTCGGTGTCCAATTTTGTTTGCTAATCACTCCGGAAATGCAACTTGGGGACGTTTTACTACGTTAAAGGTGCTACATAAATGCAAGTTGTTGTTGCTCGTTCGTCCCCCGGTGCTCTGGCCGCCATTGAGAATTCGCGTAAGCAGAACCGCGGCACGGCGCAGTGACACGCACCGTCACCAGACCGTCCAACGCCCTCAACGTCTCGGATTTATTTTGCAGCAAGGGGGCTTTCATCTTAATTTACCGTCGTGAGATCAGACGCTTCTCCCCCTCAGTGACTGTTTACAGCGACTTACATGAGTGTGTGTGTGTGTGTGTGTGTGTGTGTGTGTGTGTGAGCGCACTTTTAAATTTTATTAACAGTGCATCTCAATTTGCTCTCGGTAACAGCACTATCAATGGTCTGTAACATCAGAAACCCCTCTGGGGAACTTCAGCTGCTTTATATAGCAGCTGCTAAATTATTGATTTCCCTGACTGATTTTTCTTACAGTCAGTTTATTAAATATACCGCGAAAGCAACAGAGTCAGGGTCTCGTCAGTCTTTCTTCTCTTTTGTAATAATTATGAGCGGCTTGACCGTTTGTCAACAATGCACCTCGCGAGGGCCACTGCACGGCACATTACACAATTGGACGACAGAGGGGGCGGGGGGGGGGGGGGGTCAGTTCGGCTCAGCGCCCCACACTTAGAAGGGGAGAAGAAACCAAAACCAGTCGGGGTTCCTGCTGCTCATCGATCTCCGTAACTCATGCCGCACACTTTACATGTGTGGGTATCGGGTGGGGGCACCAGCGCGTTTGGTCGTGATGCTCTCTGCTGTCAAATAGCCCAATGGCACTCAATGCCCAGCTTCGTGTCTGCTTAGGTTGGAGGGGGGGGTGGTGGGGGGGGAGTGCAGCACACTTGGAAACCTGAAAAGAGGCAGCGCATTCAGGACAGGAGGGGAACAGAAGAGAAACAAAACTGGGCTGCTTTCTCGACCATTCGCCCACCCCCGCCCCGGCACAAATATAAAGCCGGGGCAGCGCACTGAAGCGCCAACACACAAATGCGCTGAATGCCTGTTCGACTGCTTCTTTCAGTTTACTGCAGTGTGGAGCTGCGGAATGGAAACCAGGGACTCCAGCACAAAATCCAGACTGACACTCCCGGTGCGGTACTGAGGGAGTGCTGCACCGTTGGAGGTGCCGTCTTTCAGATGAGACGTTAAACCGAGGCTCCCTCTGCCCTCTCAGATGGACGTGACACTATTCGGAGCACAGCAGGGGAGTCCTCCCTGATGTCCTGGCCAATATTTATCCAACATCACTAAAAAGGTAGATGATCCGGTCATTATCTCATTGCTGTTTGCGGGAGCTTGCTGTGCGCAAATTGGCTGTCGTGTTCCCGACATTACAACAGTGATTACATTTCAAAAGTACTTCATTAGCTGTAAAGCACTTTGGGACGTCCTGAGGTTTGTGAAAGGTGCTGCATAAATCCAAGACTTTCTTTCTTTCTTTCTAAGAGCCGAGAGGATCAGAGGTAGAATCAGCACTTTGCTGTTGCTACACGCTACCTACTTGACGACGTCACAACCTTTTCCCCCATCATGTGCTTTCGCACAATACTGGGAACTAAAGACGAAGGGACAGAATGCAGCACGCCAAGATTAATAGGAAGCAACAGTATGAGGTTAGGCTTACTGTACATCCCAGTCTTAATTGCAGGTCACAACCAAAAGCAGCAGGAAGACAGACTTCAGCAGCACTTGCTGCTAATTTCTGCAGGGCTGCCGCTGATCGATTACAACAAGCGTTGCCTGGAGAATTTCCCAGTCACTGACTGCAGGTTATTTTTCGATATAACATTGCAGTAGTGACGTCCCTGTCGTGCGTGAACGTCATCAAAAATCAAGGACCTGGGGCATAGCCAAGGCTGGTATGTACACCAACAACTATCGGCAGCAAAACAAAAGTACAGATTGAAGCAAACCCACCTCCCCGAGGCAAAAACTTGAAATTTAAACAGTTATTATAAGTAACTGCAGATAACAGGAAGCAACACAAGGGCTGTAATCTAATTGCACATGAGCGGTCAGGGTTAAATACTCATCAATGTCGCCTCTCTCGCTCCCTTAAGCTCAGAGTCTCCACTTGGCAGCTTCTTCCCTTCCCCACCCTCCCCTCGTAAAAAATGGTTCAGAGCTGGAACTTCAGCAGGTGGAGAATCATGGTTTGGGCACATGCTTAGATCCGACTGTTAGAGGACTGACATGGCCACAGATGTTATTGGGTGTAAAGAGAGAGGGAAACAACAATGACTTGCATTTATATAGCGCCGTTAGCGTAGTGAAACGTCCCCAAGGCGCTTCACAGGAGCGTAATCAAACAAGATTTCACACAGAGCCACATAAGGAGATAATTAGGACAGGTGACCAAAAGCTTGGTCAAAGAGGTACATTTTAAGGAGAGTCTTAAAAGGAGGAGAGAGAGCTGGAGAGGCATGGCCGCCAATGGTGGAGCGATGAAAATCGGGGATGGGCAAGAGGCCAGAATTGGAGGAGCGCAGAGATCTCGGAGGATTGTAGGGCTGGAGGAGGTTACAGAGATAGGGAGGGGCGAGGTCACAGAGGGATTTGAAAACAAGGATGAGAATTTTAAAATCAAGGTGTTGCCGGACCGGGAGCCAATGTAGGTCAGCGAGCACAGGGGGTGATGGGTGAACGGGACTTGGTGTGAGTTAGGATACTGCAGCAGAGTTTTGGATGAGCTCAAGTTTACGGAGAGTGCAAGGTGGGAGGCCGGCCAGGAGAGCATTGGAATAGTCGAGTCTAGAGGTAACAACGGCATAGATGAGGGTTGAAAAGATGTGAAGTGGAGTAACTACGAGACATTGACTCCCTTCCCTGTGACAAGGAGCCTGGCAAGTCACAGGGTGATCGAACCTGCATCGCATTACCTGTGAACCAGCTTGCGATTCATGTTCAAAAACCGGTGGCTGTTCGTTCTACTCTTGGCGGCCCCCTAATTTCCCATTACAGTCCCACCACTTACACTGTCCACGCTCACTGTGGGCAGCCACCTACAAGCAGGCAAGTGGCACTAGCCGTTCGCCAGTACCACCAGAGTCAATTATAAAGGCACCGCTTATAACATGTTAAGCATGTCAGGCAGTTCAATAAATTCTTCATACCTCCATGGGTGAAATCCAAACTCTGATGGTTCGCCCAATGTGTTAATCCCTCGTATTTACCGATTATCAAATCGGTTGTTTGCATTGCTAACAACTACAGGAGTTACTTCATTGCGACAACCTCTCTCAGCCAGAGTGATCCCCTGGATTAGTTTCGATTGCCTAAGGGGGTCGTTGGTTGCTGTTAAGTACCAGCTCTAACTTTCTGCGGCGAGTTTAATTGGCCACGAATGTGCAAATGCAGCAATTTCCTGAAACTCCCAGGGAGGTTGAAGACGAGCTGCCATTTTCGCGAGGCTAACGGCGGAGTGGCGCAAATCGTCCAGCAACTTGTGGCGATTCGCAATTCACGGGTTATCTCTTCCTCGCCACAAGTAGTTGGACGATTTACACATTAATAACGGCGTGCGCCATTATACTCGCCGTTATTTTGGCAGCAAAATCTGGGTCAATATTTCTGGTGGCAAGAAACTGGTGTCACGACGGCACCAAAAAACCAGGATTGGATCAAGTAACATGGAATCTGCACAGACGCTACAGGTGCCAGCCGGCCCCTACTGGTTACTAGTGAGAAACAAAGGAATTTCATCACCGTCTTATTTTCTCTTCTACAAATCTGATAAGCCTGTGTGATAATGTACTGCATTTTAGGAAGTGTTTAAAAATAGCTGGTAGGAAATGGTCTATGGCAGGGGATCAGCCACAGGTAAGCGAACGCCCACCAGTTATTGAGTATAAACAGGAAACTGGTTCACAGACTGTGAGCAAAAATAGAACGCACACACTCAGCTTGAAAATGACGACGAAACAATGTGGTTTTGATCTTCCGGCTTGCGTGTGACTTCTTTTTTTTTTCCATTTAAAAAAGCTACAATGAGTGAAAAAAAGGGACGATTGTAAAGCCATATCTGACCCAGGACAGGAAACGCATCACATTTGGTAATGATATTAAAGATAAATACGCTACTGTTATTGCTCACCACCAGTATTACAAGGTATTGTTCTTCCAGTTTATTGAAAGTCTGTATTAAAATTTGCATGAAGAGCCGTGTGCTATAATGAGTCTTCAAGGCAAATGTGACAGTTTGGCAAAGTGTTTAAAGTTCACCCTTACAAGAATTGTTACTGGGGGTGGGGAGAGAATATTGCAGTTCATTAGATTTTGAACCTGGAGTTTCCTGACCGCAGGGACATCCGTGAGGCCAAGTAGTCATCAGGCACGACTTTCACCTTCAGCAGCAGTAAAACATGTGTAAAACCCCGCCCGGTGTATAACGGGCGGCAGATCCGCTGCCCATCATTTCTGTTGCTGTGAAATAAAACAGATTAATGGTTTGTACCTTACCAAGTGCTTTCTCCGCCCATCTACAAAAAGATCGGAGAGGTATGCGGGAGCTTGTGCAAAAAAGACATGACTATCCAGTTTAGATCGGACGAGAAACAATTGTTACACCTCTGGGTTACTCTATTGTGGAGTTAGATACTGGGCAGTATGGGCATTCCACTAAATGCGAGACACACAGACCACTTACAGGGGTGACCAGCACTGCTCGACCCGAGAAAATATCTAAGGCAGGTCCAAAACTTCTAACAGTCATCTGCTGTGAAATATCAGTTGAATATTGTTGCAACAGCACGATACTGTTTCTCAAGTCCCATCAAATCTTATGGACTTGGTGCGTTATGAAACAATACTTCAGTTATTGTCAACATCCCAAAATACTATAGCCCTGATTTTAACCTAACACGCTCAGCAGGTTCAGATCTGACGCCCGGTTTAAACTCCACTCAATTTTACACTTCATTGAAGGCGTAAGGGGTGATTGAATTTATTTTTTATTATTCGTTCATGGGATGTGGGCGTCGCTGGCGAGGCCGGCATTTATTGCCTATCCCTAATTGCCCTCGAGAAGGTGGTGGTGAGCCGCTGCCTTGAACCGCTGCAATCCGTGTGGTGACGGTTCTCCCACAGTGCTGTTAGGAAGGGAGTTCCAGGATTTTGACCCAGCGACGATGAAGGAACGGCGATATATTTCCAAGTCAGGACGGTGTGTGACTTGGAGGGGAATGTGCAGGTGATGGTGTTCCCTTGTGCCTGCTGCTCTTGTCCTTCTAGGTGGTAGAGGTCGCGGGTTTGGGAGGTGCTGTCGAAGAAGCCTTGGCGAGTTGCTGCAGTGCATCCTGTGGTAGGTACACACTGCAGCCACTGTGCGCCGGTGGTGAAGGGAGTGAATGTTTAGGGTGGTGGATGGGGTGCCAATCAAGCGGGCTGCTTTATCTTGGATGGTGTCGAGCTTCTGGAGTGTTGTTGGAGCTGCACTCATCCAAGCAAGTGGAGAGTATTCCATCACACTCCTGACTTGTGCCTTGTAGATGGTGGAAAGGCTTTGGGGAATCAGGAGGTGAGTCACTCGCCGCAGAATACCCAGCCTCTGACCTGCTCTCATAGCCACCGTATTTAAGTGGCTGGTCCAGTTAAGTTTCTGGTCAATGGTGACCCCCAGGATGTTGATGGTGGGGGATTCGGCAATGGTAATGCCGTTGAATGTCAAGGGGAGGTGGTTAGACTCTCTCTTGTTGGAGATGGTCATTGCCTGGCACTTATCTGGCGCGAATGTTACTTGCCACTTATGAGCCCAAGCCTGGATGTTGTCGAGGTCTTGCTGCATGCGGGCTTGGACTGCTTCATTATTTGAGGGGTTGCGAATGGAACTGAACATTATGCAATCATCAGCGAACATCCCCATTTCTGACCTTATGATGGAGGGAAGGTCATTGATGAAGCAGCTGAAGATGGTTGGGCCTAGGACACTGCCCTGAGGAACTCCTGCAGCAATGTCCTGGGGCTGAGATGATTGGCCTCCAACAACCACTACCATCTTCCTTTGTGCAAGGTATGACTCCAGCCACTGGAGAGTTTTCCCCCTGATTCCCATTGACTTCAATTTTACTAGGGCTCCTTGGTGCCACACTCGGTCAAATGCCGCCTTGATGTCAAGGGCAGTCACTCTCACCTCACCTCTGGAATTCAGCTCTTTTGTCCATGTTTGGACCAAGGCTGTAATGAGGTCTGAAGCCGAGTGGCCCTGGCGGAACCCAAACTGAGCATCGGTGAGCAGGTTATTGGTGAGTAAGTGCCACTTGATAGCACTGTCGACGACACCTTCCATCACTTTGCTGATGATTGAGAGTAGACTGATGGGGCGGTAATTGGCCGGATTGGATTTGTCCGGCTTTTTGTGGACAGGACATACCTGGGCAATTTTCCACATTGTCGGGTAGATGCCAGTGTTGTAGCTGTACTGGAACAGCTTGGCTAGAGGCGCAGCTAGTTCTGGAGCACAAGTCTTCAGCACACAGCTGGGATGTTGTCAGGGCCCATAGCCTTTGCTGTATCCAGTGCACTCAGCCGTTTCTTGATATCACGTAGAGTGAATCGAATTGGCTGAAGACTAGCTTCTGTGATGGTGGGGATATCGGGAGGAGGCCGAGATGGATCATCCACTCGGCACTTCTGGCTGAAGATGGTTGCAAATGCTTCAGCCTTGTCTTTTGCATTCACGTGCTGGACTCCGCCATCATTGAGGATGGGGATGTTTGCAGGTGTTTAAGATGCTTAAAGGAGTTGATAGGGTAGATAGAGAGAAACTATTTCCTCTGGTGGGAGAGTGCAGAACAAGGGGGCATAACCTTAAAATTAGAGTTGGGCTGTTCAGGAGTGATGTCAGGAAGCACTTCTTCACACAAAGGGTAGTGGAAATCTGGAACACTCTCCCCCAAAAAGCTGTTGAGGCTGGGGGTCAATTGAAAAATTCAAAACTGAGATTGATAGATTTTCGTTAGGCAAGGGTTACGAAACCAAGGCGGGTAGATGGAGTTAAGATATCGATCAACCATGATCTAATTGAATGGCGGAGCAGACTCGAGGGGCTGAATGGCCTATTCCTGTTCCTGTGCTCCTTAGTTTTACATAGATTTTAGTCTTTCCTGTGCTGATTGCACAGTTTTCCACACAGGAGATATTGCGACAACAGTGAGTGACACCTCTCCCGGTCAATGGCAGTGAAGCTTCCTATTCCCCCGGGAGGGCTTAGCGTGATGATCAGGAAGACGACAGCTGGGCAATAAATAGGCTTTCCAGGAGGGCAGGTCAAGGCTGCGACTCTTGAGGACTGTAGCAGTAAACCTGCCTACGAGGGCAGAACATCCTTGATGTCAGTGGTCTATAATGCGGTGTCACCACTTGAAGCATAGTATTTGTAACCCTGACGCACAGAATCAACAAACAGGAGCCAAACCTTTCAGTATTTATTGACAGCTGATCAGATCAATTCTCCTGCTGAAAATCCTATTTAGTGATTTACTGTGGCCTTTCTTGTTTTTCACCAGCAGGACATTAAATCTGTGTGTGTGTTGTGTGCAGCAAATAATAAATAAGCTATGTGGTCACTTTGATAACCCCTGTACAACACATAACATGCACCCTGATGGCTCACTTAGTAAATGTGCATCCCAGTGTAGCACTGAGGCATACACAGAATTACATAGACTGTACAGCATAGAAATAGGCCATTCGGCCCGACTGGTCCATGCCAGTGTTTATGCTCCACACAAGCCTCCTCCCACCCCACTTCATCAAACCCTATCAGCATATCCTTCTATTCCTTCTCCCTCATGTGTTTATCGAGCCTCCCCTTATTCGCCTCAACTACTCCTTGTGGTAGCGAGTTCCACATTCTAACCACTCTCTGGGTAAAAAAGTTTCTCCAGAATTCCCTATTGGATTTATTAGTGACTATCTTATATTTATGGCCCCTCGTTTCGGTCTTCCCCTCAGGTGGAAACATCTTCCCTACGTCTACCCTCTCGAACCCTTTCATAATCTTAAAGGCCTCTATCAGGTCACCCCTCATTGTTCTCTTGTCTAGAGAAAAGAGCTCTAGCCCGTTCAGTCTTTCCTGACAGTTATAACTTCTCCATTCTGGTATCATCCTTGTAAATCTTTTTTGCACATAGAGACCTGGAACATCCCAGGTTGAATCCCTGGAGTGCGGGTGCGCTGTGCCATCCGAACCCAGCCAGGGTAATAGGCAGGCGCTGCAATTTAGTCTTGGAACCCCTGGACTTGGGAGCAGCAGGAAGATCAGTGAATTTTTTTTTTATGCAGTGAGATGTTATGGGGAAAGGGCAGGGGGAGTGGGGCTAATTGGAAAGCTCTTTCAAAGAGCCGGCAATGACACGATGGGCCAAATGGCCTCCTTCTGTGCTGTAAGATTCTATGACACTCATTCTCCATCCAGACTCACAACCGGCGAATAAGCACTTGGGGCGAGGTACAAGGAGGTGGCTGGGGACCGTAGCATTGTAGGGCCATAGACGTTCACAGCACAGAAGAAGGCCATTCAGTCCATCACTGGCTCTTTGTTAGAGCAATCGAGAAAGTAATCGCAGCTCCCTGCTCTCGTCCCCATAGTCCTGCATCTCTCTGCCTCAAATATTCATCCAGTGTTCCCTCAACATGAAATGGTCTCTGCCTCAACCACTCCCTGTGTGGCAAAGCATTTTGTGCTCCAGCAACCCTGTGTGTAAAAATATTTCTCCGAGCCTATTCTGCTCGCTCTTAACGACAATTTATATAAAGCTCTGGTTCAGCCCCATCTGGAGTACTGCGTTCAGTTTTAGGCACCGCACCTGAGGGAGGATATATTGGCCTTCGAGGGGGTGCAGTGCAGATTCTCCAGAATGATACCGGGGCTAAAAGGGTTAAATTGAGGACAGGTTTCATAGACTAGGCTTGTATTTCCTCGAGTATAGAAGATTGCGGGGTGATCTAATTGAGGTGTCTAAAATAATTAAAAGTTGATAGAGTAGAGAGAGAGAAACTATTTCCTCTGGTGGGGGGAGTCCAGAACAAAGGGGACATAACTTTAAAATTAGAGCTAGGCCGTTCAGGGGTGATGTCAGGAAGCACTTCTTCACATAAAAGGGAGTGGAAATCTGGAACTCTCTCCCCCAAAAAGCTGCTCAGGCTGGGGGTCAATTGAAAATTTCAAAATTGAAAATTGATAGATTTTTGTTCGGCGAGGGGATTAGGGATATGGAACCAAGGCGAGTCGATGGAGTTAAGATGCCGATCAGCCACGATCTAATTGAATGGCAGAACAGGCTCAAGGGGCTGAATGGCCTCCTCCTGTTCCTATAACCCTCTCATCACTGACTTAACAACCAGAGAAACCAAGCCATATGTCAGCAACTGCAGGAGGGGGAGGGGGGGAAATTTGAGGGGGAAAAAAAGCTTCACGATGGAACACAGGAAGGGCGCTCTCATGGAAACTTTAGACTGCCAATTCTTTCTTTTTCCCCTTCTAGTTTGAATCTTGTACAAAGACGTCTGCTTTCGAGAGCCAATAATTTTCATAAATCTGCAGACTGTAGCCCTGGCAGAAATCTGTCGTCAAATGCTGATGCTTTTTGAAACCGCCGTTGTTCATACTGAGCCTGAAAGAGTCTCTATTCAGGCTCCAAATACCTTTGCGAAGGGGAGAGGCTGCAGTGCTGGGCCCTTTGAAAAATGTGACAAGAAAACGGAAGAAAAGATAGTGAGGAAACCGTAAATTGCAACGTAAACGCTTATAATTAAGTGGGTTCTTTATTTTTCCAAATAGTTTCAAACGCCACACTTGAAAAAGGAAGCATGACCTTGATACATCATCGTAGAACTCGCCAGCCAAGTGTTACTGAAAAAATTCCACTTTGATGCGAAATTAGGCCAAAGGTGGTTATATTTTACAACTAAAAGAAACAAAGCTCTTGATCTCAGTTACTCTGCAAAGGCAGCTTGGGTTCACAAGTGCAAGCATTCCATTTGGATGCCCTCTTTGGGCCATTTTTAGACCAGGACTGGACAGTATGAATGTGATACAGAATCGCCCTCAGTCTCAAACCGCAATATTCATGATTTTCACAAACTTTTAAAAATAAGCAGCAACTAAATATTTTCTCCCCTCCCGGATTTATTACACAAGGACTAAGGAAATCAAACCTGTTTTTTAAAAAAACTATATTTATATCCACACACACTAAGCACCATCTTTTACAAAGATTTTTAGAGAGGAGAGGAGACTCAGGTCAAGAAATTGGTCTGCTGACCTTTTACTCTTTGACCTTGAGATCTGCTAGACAGAAGCCCAGAGGCGAGGGATGAAGGTTAAAAGTCCGCCATGCCATAAACACACCCCACCAAACAGTAACCAATCTTCCCTTTTTCTATTTTTTTTGAACACATAGGTGGGGTTGGGGGAGATTTCTGCAGCGCACTGTAAACTGGACATAATTTCATTGCACACAGTTTGCTGAGCAAATCTTTCTGCACTGAGTCCATCTGGATGACACTGTTCTATGAAACAAGAATTCAGTACCAGTATCTTCATTGGCTTGGTTATGGGACAACCCCCATGCCAACTGCAGCTCTTCATTATGACGTCCCTCACATATAACACGAATAAAAAGCTAGGGAATAGTCGCAAACCAAATGACTAACTCCTGAGGACGAGAGCTAGACTCCCATTCAGAGGGATAGCAATTGAATTTCAATTACAATCTGCACTAGAGGATTCGCTGGCTCATGACCAGCTCACTAGCTGGAGAGCAGTCCATGGTGTCCATCGTCTCTGAATCAGAAGGTCGTGGGTTCAAACCCCACTCCAGAGACTCCAGCACAAAATCTAGACTGACACTCCCGGTGCAGTACTGAGGGAGTGCTGCACTGTCGGAGGTGCCGTCTTTCAGATGAGACGTTAAACCAAGTCCCTCTCGGGTGGATGCTAAAGATCCCATGGCAATATTTCGAAGAGGAGCAGGGGAGTTCTCCCCGGTGTCCTGGGCCAATATCTATCCGTCAACCAAAATCACTAAAACAGATTATCCGGTCATTATCTCATTACTGTTTGTGGGAGCTTGCTGTGCGCAAATTGGCTGCCGTGTTTCCTACATTGCAACAGTGACTACACTTCGAAAGTGCTTCATTGGCTGTAAAGCGATTTGTGACATCCTAACATCGTGAAAGGTGCTATCGAAATGCAAGTTCTTTTTGTTTGATACAGCACTTTGTCTCAGGTGTGGGGGATGAGGGAACAACAGAGAGAACGGTGAAAGGATCAGTCAGCTCACAAATAGCTCCTTGACTTACTTAGCAAGCACACTGATTGCAGCTTCAGAGATGTGCATGACCTCCGCTTTGTTAAACCCTTCCCACCTGAAGAATGGCAGCTAGACGGGGGCAACGAGAAAAAAAGATTAAAAAGAGAAAGCTGGACCCCATCTTTGACTGCTATCACTTCCACAGGAATACTGGGGAGTCATATCTTTTTAAACTAAGGAGCATCCTTTTAGAGGGATTTTAGTACCATAGTAAATTAATTCACTGGCCTTTCATCCCCGGGGCATTCCATCCCAGACTGATGATGAAAGTCTCTCTCTGCCAGTTGTCAGGGTCCTAATTAGGAACAGGAGTAGGCCATTCAGCCCCTCGAACCTGCTCTACCCTTCAATTAGATCATGGCTGATCTGCACTTCAACCCCATTTACCTGCCTTTGATTCATACGCCGTGATACTGTTACCCAATAAAAAATCTATCCATCTCAATCTTCAAAGCTAATGAAATGTATTTGTGCTCCCTCAACCCAATTCCAATTGTACAACATTGGTGCAAAATGAAACTCTCATCCAGAGACTCATGGCGATGGCTGACGTGGGAACAAGGAAGCCTTCGCATTGGTCTAGTGTGAAGTGTCGTTCTGAGGTTGGTTTAAGGAGCATTGTCAGACAAGGAGTAAAGGTCTCTTCATATTGCATCTGACAACGCAATACCTGACCAGGGAGAAGTTAACATCCAGTACTGGGTCCAAATATTGCTTTAGGCTTCCCAAAAACCTGCAGGCTATCTTCCTGCCCAGCGTTCTGATTAGATTAAGACCAACATTCCTCTCTCCAACCAACATTACCAAAAAAAAACCCCAGGTTAACTGGTCATGCATCTAATTTACTGTCCGTGGGCAACTGGCTGCCAGATTGGTCGGCATAACATAGGAAGAACATAGGAACAGCAGTAGGCCATTCAGCCCTTCGAGCCTGTTCCGCCATTCAATTAGATCATGACTGATCTGTATTTTAATTCCACCTACCCACCTTGGTTCCGTAACCCTAAACACCCTTGCCTAACAAAAATAACAACAGTGACCACAGTTCAAAAGTGATTGGGACATCCTGAGGACACGACAAGTTGCAATATATCTGCACCTTCTTCCTTTCTTTCTGAGTGTGGTGCTTCTATTGTTTGCGCACTCACAAATACCGAGAATGCATTGAAGATACATACCGGTGATGTGCACAGAACTTTATTTTTTAAATAACTGTGCAAGATTTTTTCCCAAATTTCCAATGAACTTTTGATTTCATCCCACCCTTCTCACTAATTTTTACCCGTTATTAAATGGTCCCAGGTGTTCAAAAAATTCTCGGGAATTTTTTTTCCTTCAAACATGGTAACTGAGAAAAGATGCAGCACAACAAATACTCAACGGTCAGAAAGCATACACTTATCTCCAATCCCAAAGGATATAATACGCTAAAGATTACTATTACAGACCTTTGTACAGTCACTTATCTCATTCGATTCCAACAGATCCACATTAAAACAGCCAGATCTGGGTATCGATGTTACTAAATCTGGCTCTCTTATCAGGCAGCCAGTGTCTAAATCTGGTTCCTTGTGAGTCTCCGATTTTAATGCCGGGATAATGCCCGGAGAAGTGTGAGGGAACGCACTTAGGGAGGGCGAAACAGTAAAAGGGAATACGCAGTCAACGGGAATATATTGAGAGGGGTAGAGGAAGTGAGAGACCTTGGAGTGCATGTGCACAGGTCCCTGAAGGTGGCAGTACAGGTAGATAAGGTTGTGAAGAAGGCATACAGAATGCTCTCCGTTATTAGCCGAGGTATAGAGTACAAAAGCAGGGATGTAATGGCAGAACTGTATAAAACGCTGGTAAAGCCACAGCTGGAGTATTGTACACAGTTCTGGTCACCACATTACAGGAAGGACGTAATTGCTCTGGAGAGAGTGCAGAGAAGATTTACAAGAATGTTGCCAGGGCTTGAAAATTGCAGCTACGAGGACAGATTGGATAGGCTGGGGTTGTTTTCCTTGGAGCAGAGGAGGCTGAGGGGTGACTTGATTGAGGTGTACAAAATTATGAGGGGCCCAGATAGAGTAGACAGGAAGTACCTGTTTCCCCTAGTGGAGAGTTCAAGAACTAGAGGACATAGATTTAAGCTGATTGGCGGAAGGATTAGAGGGGACATGAAGAAAAACTTTTTTTATCCAGAGGGTGGTGGGTGTATGGAATTCGCTGCCCAAATTGGTAGTAGAGGCAAGGACCCTCAACTCTTTTAAAAAAATACCTGGACCTGCACCTAAAGTGCTGTAAGCTACAGGGCTATAGAACGGGTGCTGGAAGGTGGGATTAGAATGGGCACCTGGTTGTTCTTCGAACCGGCGCAGACAAGATGGGCCGAATGGCCCCCTTCTGTGCTGTATCTTTTCAATGGTTCCATGGTTCCGAATTTAGCAATATAAATACAGGAGCCGTAACACAGTCAGTAGTCGCCAAGAACCCACCTGAGCAAACATCTGGTGTAAGAGCAGCTTCGAATTAAAGTTTAACCCCATTACCCCTCTACTGGGAGTTAACGCTCACCACGATACCAACTAACTATCGTCCTTAGCTTTTCTATCCTGTCATCATGATTTTAAAGATTTATAGATTTTTTTTTAAAATAAACTCTCTTGTATTATTCATTAAGATCCTATTTTTAAACAAATATTTGTTCCAATTTCAGAGGCTCCGCACTACTGAAAATCTCAAGTTACGTTCCGACATTCCAATTAGTTTGATGTTTGAGTTTTTAAAATCATTTCGCTGCACTGCATCCACGTTGTGTGGGCTTTATAGAGATGAAAAGTAGTATTGACAGACTGAGGCTGCTCAGACTGAGGTATAGCCCTATGTTGATAGAAGAGGTAAACCCAGCTCTTTCTTCTGTACAAGAAATTTCATTCCAAAGATGCCAAAAATCAGCATCTTTAATTTTAGGATTCTCAATTACATAAAGCAAGCAAGCTAGTAACAAGCCCACGCTGGTAACATAATCCATCTAAAGTAAGATTATCAATGTCTTTCCACAATGGGGACTGAGTGCCTCAGTTAATTACCACACTGTTCATTCACCTATTGGCCCTGGGTTTGAATCCGGCCCAGACTGAATGGAAGAAAAATAAACCTCTCAGCCCAGCTCCATGGTTCCTGGAGTTTGGTGAGTTCTTAGTGCGCACGAGCTCACAGCACAAAAACTAGCCACAAATTAGCACAAATCAAGCTATCTGGTTCAGAGAGATTATCAGGATGGCAGCATTGGGAAGAAGGCCCATTTTAAGGGAACATAGGAACAAGGAAGAGGCCATTCAGCCCCTCCAGTCTGCTCCACCATTCAATTAGATCATGGCTGATCTGCACCTCAACTCCATCTCCCAGCCTCAGCTCCATATCCCTCGATACCCTTGCCTAACAAAAAATCTATCGATCTCAGTCTTGAAAGCTCCAACTGACCCCCAGCATCCACAGCCTTTTGGGGGAGAGAATTCAAAGATTTCTGCTACCCTTTGCGTGAAAAAGCACTTCCTGATTTCCCTCCTAAAGGGCTGGAGTTAAGACACACTGTCGAAGCAAAACAGGAGGAGTTTCCCTCTGCCCCGAACCTGGAGAGGCCCTGGGTGGCAAAAGTGGAAAAAATTCTTCCATTCCCTGGGTCTGACCTTTCCTTGTAAATCTTTTTTGCACCTTCACATCCTTTTTTTTCATACTATGGAGAGCAGAACTGTGCACAGTATTCCAAGTTCCTTCATAATACTTATGAATTAATATCAATTTAGTGGCAGTAATACCAATTACTGCCACTAAATCCAAGGACTCAAAGACACTGGAGCAGTTACACCAACTGCAAGCAGAACTGCAACAAGTGTGTACGGATTTAGTGTGCACGGATTTACAGTGTGTACGGATTTAGTGTGCACGGATTTACAGTGTACGGATTTACAGTGTACGGATTTACAGTGTACGGATTTAGTGTGCACGGATTTAGTGTGCACGGATTTACAGTGTACGGATTTACAGTGTGCACAGATTTAGTGTGCACGGATTTACAGTGTGCACGGATTTACAGTGTGCACGGATTTAGTGTGTACGGATTTACAGTGTGCATGGATTTACAGTGTGCACGGATTTAGTGTGCACGGATTTACAGTGTACGGATTTACAGTGTACGGATTTACAGTGTACGGATTTAGTGTGCACGGATTTACAGTGTACGGATTTACAGTGTGCATGGATTTAGTGTGCACGGATTTACAGTGTGCACGGATTTACAGTGTGCACGGATTTACAGTGTGCACGGATTTACAGTGTGCATGCAACATAATGAATGTAAGTTGTGAGGTTTGTCTGTCTGTCTATAGCACATGATGTGCCGGAGTTTGGAGAAAGCTGGGGTATATCGATGTGCAACACGCCTACATTTTCAGAGTCCAGTTACTACACCCTCAAAGCAAGCTTGGGAACTATTTCTGGCTCAGTGACAATATTTGCTTCATATCCATTTCTTTTTTTCAAATCTAGTGCGTGAACTTCGCACTGTCACAATGTCAGCACAAATATCTCAGCCGGTGCTGCCTTTTAGTCAGGTCAGACTCTGATGATACCGGAAAAAGTAAAATCATAATTCACTCAAGTGGGATCCACTCATATATTTTATTATTCATTCTCAGGATACGGGTGTCACTGGCAAGGCTGGCATTTATTGCCCATCCCTAGTTGCACTGAACTGAGTGGCTTGCTAGGCCACTTGAGAGGGCGGTTAAGAGTCAACCACGTTGGTGTGGGACTGGAGTCACAGAAAGGCCAGGCAGCAGGTTTCCCACTCGAGAGGACATTAGTTGGGTTTTTAAGACAATCCGACAGCTTCATGGTCATTTTTACTGATACCAGGTTTTTTTATTCCAGATTGTTTAAACCAAACTCAAGTTCTCAAACTGCAGTAGTGGGGATATGAACTCACATTCTCTCGATTATTAGACCTGACCTCTAGGATTACTAGTCCAGTAACATAACCACTACACAGCGGAATATGTAACCAAACCTTCAATCCAGAGGAAATGCATTTTCCACAAACCAAGATATGATTGGCACTTATTCTATAGTCTTGCTTTCCTCCTACCAAAAGCCAATCTGACCACCAATCTAGCTTAACCAAGCCCGGAATTACCTCACAGCTGCTCCCACTCCGCAGCCATAGCTTTGCCAGAACTACGGCAGAAACCCTGTTTTCGCACTTTAGGAGGGATGTGAAGGCCTTAGAGTGGATGCAAAAAGAGATTTACTAGAATGGTTCCAGGGATGAGGGACTTTAGTGACTTGAATAGACTGGAGAAGCTGGGGTCGTTCTCCTTGGAGCAGAGAAAATTGCGAGGAGATTTGATAGAGGTATTCAAAATCATGAAGTGTCTAGACAGAGCAGATAGAGAGAAACTGTTCCCATTGGTGGAAGGGTCAAGAACTACAGGACATGGATTTAAGATGATTGGCAAAAGAACCAAAGGTGACATGAGGAAAAACTTCTTTACACAGCGAGTGGTTAGGATCTGGAATGCACTGCCCGAGGGGGCGGTGGAAGTAGATTCAATCGTGGCCTTCAAAAGGGAATTGGATAAATACTTGAAGGGAAAACATTTGCAGGGCTACGGAGATAGGGCAGGGGTGTGAGATTAGCTGGATTGCTCTTGCAGAGAGCCAGCACGGACTCGATAGGCCAAATGGCCTCCTTCCGTGCTGTAACCATTCTATGATTTGTGCAGACATTGCGTCAGGAATGATGACCACAGAGCCGTAATCAGAGAAAAATGGATGCCGATCCGAAGAAGGGGATTTTAGGAATGGTTACCAACAGCCTGGTGAAAGAGGTGGATTTTAAGGAGGGTCGAGGAGGAGGCGGAGAGACAGAAGGGTTTCGGGAGGGGATTCCAGACATGCAAAGCTTTGTGCTAGTCCCGATTTTCATTGGCGATCGTGCTTTCTGCTGCCTAGGCCCTAAGCTTTGGAATTCGCCCGCTAAACCTCTCCGACTCTCTACCTCTCTCTCCTCCTTTAAGTCACCTGTGCTTTTGGTCACCTGTCCTAACACCTCCTTACGTGGCTCAGTGTCAAATTTTGTCTGATAATCGCTCCTGTGAAGCGCTTTGGGATGTTTTACTCTGTTAAAAGGCGCTATATAAATGCAAGTTGTTGTTTTTGGTTTCAATCCAAACATATTTCCATTTGGATTTGGTGCATCACCTTTATTGAATTTATGACTTATAACATTTTGCCAGAAGTAGAAAGGTCCCCAATAGGCTGCAACAGCTCAGTGTACTGTAAAGTCCTGCAAGAACCTACTCAGAAAAAGACAGGGCCTTAAAGGTCATGTCCCCATTCACTAACCCTCATGTCCTGTACACGTGTAGGAAAAGCATCACATGGGGACTCTTCTGCAGTTATCAGATTTCATATTTGCTGAGGCAAGGTTTGATCTTCCACAGAAATTGATCTTATCAAGGGACGAGCTGAGCTCACTATTAGCGGATTGGGTTTCTAGCCACTAAAGACGAAGGGTTTATCTTTTACGCAGTAAGACAGTTACTGAAATAACCCAAACAGCTCGTCCAATCTGAGGGTTCATGTCGTGGGAGGGACGGTGTTTCATGCGCCCAGTTTGCGGTCGCCTCTTATTTAAAATGGCATTTGTGACTAATTTAAACCCAATGCGTGTGGACTTCCTTTACACCCAACCACTGTAAGGTGACATGATTTGGTTTTTTTTGGATGGAGGAACCATTTCTTGTGTTTTTGCGAGCCTAATAGACTGTCGTGAGGGGAAAAAAACAATTCAGCATTATTCTCCGGCTCCTCACGCCTGCATAACTTAAAATCGTCTCATATAAAATTACATGTTGACGACTGGTGGCACCATCGAACTATGAACAACTTGCATTTATATAGCAACTTTTGCACAGTAATACATTCCAGGGCACTTCGCAGGAGCATAATCAGATAAAAATTGGACACCGAGCCACATCAGAAGATATTAGGACAGGTGACCAAAAGCTCGGTCAAAGAGGTAGCTTTTAAAGAGCGTCTTAAAGGAGGAGAGAGAGGCGGAGAGATTTAGGGAGGGAATTCCAGAGCTTAGGGCCCAGGCAGCTGGAGGCACGGCCGCCGATGGTGGGCCAAAGGAAATCGAACAGGCCAGAATTGGAGGAGCTTAGAGATCTCATAATTGGCATAATTGGTGGGATAATTGGCAGCTCAATATCCCTGGATGTTGAGTTTTTATGCAGGATGGAGTGGGTGATAAAAAAGGAGGAGGGGTAGCATTATTGGTTAAAGAATCAATTACGGTTGTGAGAAGGGATGATATGCTAAATGGATCATCAATCGAGGCCATATGGGTTGAGCTAAGAAGTAAAAAAGGGGCAGTCACACTACTAGGAATGTACTATAGACCCCCGAATAGTGAAAGGGAGATAGAAGAACAAATATGTAGGCAAATTTCTGAGTGCAAAAATAAGAGGGCAATATTAGTGGGGGACTTCAACTACCCTAACATCAACTGGGATTCAAACAGTGTGAGGGACACAGAGGGCAAAAATTCTTGATCGGTGACCAGGAGAACTTTTTTAGCCAGTACGTGACAAGCCCAACAAGAGGGGATGCAATTCTAGATTTAGTCCTGGGAAATGAAGATGGGCAAGTGGGTGAAGTGACAGTGGGTGACCATATTGGGGATAGTGACCACAATTCAGTTAGTTTTAGCATTATTATGGAAAAGGACAGAGTTAAATCAGGAGTAAATGTTTTAAATTGGGGGGGAAGGCAAATTTTACAGAACTAAGAGGTGATTTGGCAGAAGTGGACTGGACACAACTACTTGAGGAGAAATCAGTGGCAAGCCAGTGGGAGGCACGAAAAAGTGAAATTCTACGGGTACAATGCAGACACATCCCCTCAAAGAAAAAGGGTGGCACTGCCAAATCTAGAGCCCCCTGGTTGTCTAGAAGTATACAGGGCAAGATAAAGCAGAAAAAGAAAGCTTACGACTGTCACAGAAAACTAAATACTACAGAAAGCCTAGAGGAGTATAGTACGTACAGGGATGACGTAAAAAAGGAAATAAGGAGAGCAAAGAGAGGCATGAAAAAATATCAGCTGGTAAGATTAAAGAAAACCCAAAGATCAGTACATTAAGAACAAGAGGATAGCTAAGGAAAAGGTGGGACCTATCAGGGATGATAAGGGTAACTTGTATGTAGAAGCAGAGGATGTGGGTAGGGTTTTAAGTGAATAGTTTGTCTCCGTATTCACAAAGGAAAGGGATGATCCGGACGTAGTAGTTAAACAGGAGAGGTGTGAAATATTGGATAAGGTAAACATAGCGAGAGAGGAAGTACGAGAGGGACTGGAATCCTTGAAAGTTGATAAATCACCAGGGCCGGATGGATTGTTTCCTGGGCTATTGAAGGAAGCCAGGGAGGAAATAGCAGGTGATCTGAAGATCATTTTCCAATCCTCACTAGTTATAGGGGAGGTACCGGAGGACTGGAAGACTGCAAACGTAGTACCATTGTTTAAAAAAGGTACGAGGGAAAGGCCGAACAATTATAGGCCGGTCAGTCTTACCTCGGTGGTGGGCAAACTATTAGAATCAATACTGAGAGATAGGATAAACTGTCAGTTGGAAAGGCATGGTTTAATCAGGGATAGTCAGCATGGATTTGTTCAGGGAAGGTCATGCCTTACAAATCTGATTAAATTCTTTGAGGAAGTGACAAGGAGGATTGATGAGGGTAGTGCAGTGGATGTTGTCTATATAGATTTTAGTAAGGCATTTGACAAGGTCCCACATGGTAGACTGGTCAGAAAGGTAAAAGCCCATGGGATACAGGGAAATGTGGCGAATTGGATCCAAAATTGGCTCAGTAACAGGAAACAAAGGGTAAAAGTCGATGGATGTCTTTGCGAATGGAAATCCATTTCCAGTGGTGTGCCACAGGGCTCAGTTTTGGGTCCCTTGCTGTTTGTGGTATATATTAATGATTTGGACTTGAATGTAGGGGGCATGATTGGCAAATTTGCAGATGACACAAAAATTGGCCGTGTAGTTGATAGTGAAGAGGATAGCTGTAGACGCCAAGAAGATATCAATGGGTTGGTGGAGTGGGCGGAAAAGTGGCAAATGGAGTTCAACCCGAAGAAGTGTGACGTCATGCACTTCAGGAGGGCAAACAGTAAAAGGGAATACGCAGTAAACGGGAATATATTGAGAGGGGTAGAGGAAGTGAGAGACCTTAATGCATGTGCACAGGTCCCTGAAGGTGGCAGTACAGGTAGATAAGGTTGTGAAGAAGGCATACGGAATGCTCTCCGTTATTAGCCGAGGTATAGAATACAAAAGCAGGGATATAATGATGAAACTGTATAAAATGCTGGTAAGGCCACAGCTGGAGTATTGTGCGCAGTTCTGGTCACCACATTACAGGAAGGATGTAATTGCTCTGGAGAGAGTGCAGAGAAGATTTACAAGAATGTTGCCAGGGCTTGAAAATTGCAGCTACGAGGACAGATTGGATAGGCTGGGGTTGTTTTCCTTGGAGCAGAGGAGGCTGAGGGGTGACTTGATTGAGGTGTACAAAATTATGAGGGGCCCAGATAGAGTAAACAGGAAGCACCTGTTTCCCCTAGTGGAGAGTTCAAGAACTAGAGGACATGGATTTAAGCTGATTGGCGGAAGGATTAGAGGGGACATGAGGAAAAACATTTTTACCCAGAGGGTGTTGGGTGTATGGAATTCGCTGCCCGAATTGGTGGTAGAGGCAGGGACCCTCAACTCTTTTAAAAAGTCCCTGGACCTGCACCTAAAGTGCTGTAAGCTGCAGGGCTACGGACCGGGTGCTGGAAGGTGGGATTAGAATGGGCACCTGGTTGTTCTTCGAACCGGCGCGGACACGATGGGCCGAATGGCCCCCTTCTGTGCTGTATCTTTTCTATGGTTCGATCTCGGAGGGTTGTAGGACTGGCGGACGTTACAAAGACAGGGAGGGGCGAGGCCATGGAGGGATCTGAACAAAAAGGGTGAAAATTTTAAATTCGAATCGTTGCTGGACCAGGAGCCAATGTAGGTCAGCGAGCACAAGCGAGTTAGGATACGGGCAGCAGAGTTATCAGTGAGCAAACTGCAGTAATCAGCGATCCCTGAAGTGTAATTGTCTGGTACATTTTCACTGTACAAAAGACTGTAACAGTTGCACCCAGAGGAAAATTACAGGAATATTTTCTTTGAGTGAATAAACAAAGAAGATTACACTCTCTCTCAGATCATGGTTCATCACATTATATAGGAACTGGGTGGCACACTGGGATTGACACTGTCCCTTCATCTTTGGGACCTGGGTTCAAATGGAGCCTACAACGATGGAGTGAAAGTCTTTTCGAGCTGTAAGGTCCTACGTGAAATGTGTTTTGAGTAATTTCAATCATGCCCCTAGTGGACACGGGACAACAGCACAGAGTTGTTCTTATTTGGTTCTAATTGGCAATCTCACTCAACAAGGCCGCAAGATTGCTGGTGTGGGAAATTGGAAATCTGTCATCCTGGTGCAGTAGGGAGTGGGGTGTATCGTTGAGACAGAGTACAGGGAAGTTTACTCTGCATCTGGCTATGCTGCACCTGGCCTGGGAGTATTTGATGCTTCAGAGTTCCATTCCCAGCTCCAATGTCCCTCATCTTGATGAGCACAAAAATAAAAAATAAATAAATTCCACTCTACTTCAGTTATGTGGAGCGACTAGAGAAGCTGGGATTGTTCTCCTTTGAGCAGAGAAGGTTAAGGGGAGATTTAATCGAGGTGTTCAAAATTATGAGGGTTTTGATAAAGTAGATGGGGAGAAACTGTTTCCACTGGCAGGAGGGTCAGTAACCAGAGGACACAGATTTAAGATAATTGGCAAAAGAACCAGAGGAGAGATGAGGAAACATTTTTTTTTAAAAACACAGCGAGTTGTTATGATCTGGAATGCACTGTCTGAAAGGGTGGTGGAAGCAGATTCAATAGTAACTTTGTAAAGGGAATTGGATAAATACTTGAAGGGGAAAAATTTGCAGGACCATTGGAAAAGAGCAGGGGGGGGGGGGGGGAGGGGGGGGGACTAATCGGACAGCTCTTTCAAAGACCCAGCACAGTCACGATGGGCCGAATGGCTTCCTTTTATGTTGTACGATTCTATACTTGAATTACTGGCATTAAAAAGGTATTGAAGAGTTTTGTACATTTGAGTGACATTGTTCAATGATCACAAAATAGATATAGATGAAAGAAGCCATTCAGCACACCTTAGTTCATCCACCTAGAGAAAACAACCAAGAATCCCGATCACCCAGTTGGAGCTGCACCCGCAGGGAGCACGAGAATTGGCAAACCTAGGCTGCAATATTGGAGCCCTATCTCCAACATACTTAATACAATATACTGAACCGTCCCTTACAAAACCAGTTACACAAAGGGGGCAGGGTCGGGTGGGGTGGGATGGCCGGGGTCGGGGGGTGGTGGAGAACTGCCTCTGCTGGGAATTCCCGCTTCCCTGACCCGTAGTGACCTGAAAGGGTATTGGAAGCAGATTCAATAGTAACTTTTAAAAGAGAATTGGATAAAATTGCAGGGCTACGGGGCAACAGCAGGGGAGTGGGACTAATTGGATAGCTCTTTCATAGAGCCAGTACAGGCATGATGGGCCAAATGGCCTCCATCTGTGCTGTAAGATTCTATGATTCCATATTGTAAAACGATCTGCAATCATGGCCTTAAAGCAACTGATTCAAGGCACACACTGATTTATAAGCCAAATGTCCCACTTAGGGAGATAACGGGGCATCACCTGTGGCACTGGCAGTCTCTGGTCAACATTTACAAAGCCGGGGGGGGGGTTGGGAGTGGGGGGTGTCGGGTGGGGGCGGGCGGAGGGCAGGGTTGCCAAACCTCTGGTATTGTCCTGGAGTCTCCAGGAATTAAAGACGAATCGCCAGTGAGCAAATCCAGGTGAAAATCGTAGGGGCATTAAAACATATCGTGTGTTTTTTTACATCTTCTTTGAACAATTTTGTTTATTAGTTATAAAAACACTGGAGATAGGAAAAAGGTTGTTTGATGGACAGTCGAGAATCCAATCAGCTGATGATGAGTCGCAGGAAGGTGGTGCTCCGCGAGGTTGGACATGTTGGGTAACCAATAGCGGGAGCGCGGGGTGGTTGGAGGTCATGTGATGAAGCCTCCAGGGATACGTCCAACCGGAGTTGGGGACCCTATGTATTGGTGGGGGGGTGCGGGGGAGATAGATACGGAGATCAGGGGAGCATGTGACTATCGCCATGTGGTCGCTTAGACTGGGAGAGGCAGAACAGCTCAATTGGGAAAGGCAGTAAGTTTCTAGAATGTATTCAGGACAGTTTTCGAAAACAATGGGCCTAATTTTAGCCCAGAGCCAGGAAGGAGGCGTGGTGGGGGGGTCGAATCACGGCACGGAAGTACGGGTTTCCCAGACGCCCTTACAATTTTGACGCAAGGACATTTTTTTTTGTCAGTTTCCTGTCCAACAAGCCGGCCTGATTGACGGGCTGGTCTCAGTCGGGCAGGAGAAGAGCAAGGAAGAGGTAAGTCTTACATTGTATAGATGGGGGTGGGTGGGGAGCATCGGTGTCACCTTGGGGGGGGGCATCAGTCACCGAGCCAGGGGGGGGGGGCCCGTCACCGAGCCCGGGGGGGGGGGGGGTCCGTCACCGAGTCCGGGGGGGTCGACACCGGGCCCCGGGGGGGGGGGGGGGAAGAGTCGTCAAAAGCAAGCCCGGGGGTGGGGGTCAACAGCGAGCCCGGGGGGGTCGACAGCGAGCCTGGAGGGGGTGGCGTCGACAGCGAGCCGGGTGGGGGGGGCATCACCAAACTTGGGGGGGGGGGGGCGGTTCCGTCACCGAGCAGGGAGGGGTCGGAATTGGAAGGGTCATTGTGGGGTCGCAATCGTTGGGGGGGGAGGGGGCATTCACAATCGTTGTGGGGTGGGTGGGTCGGCAATTATTGGGGGTTGGGGGGGGGGAAACAAAAATCTGTGATCGTGGGATGGGGGGGTTTCTCTGCAGGTAGGCTCGTTAAGCCTGGGGGAAGCACTCCTGTTCCTCTGGGCCCACAAGCTGTGCTGTAAAGGCACTTACCTGCAGCTTCGGGCCTTCTCGCCTCCTCTCATGCAGAGTGAAGGAGCAGGCCCGGGAATCCTGGCCCCCAGAGGTTGAAATCGCAAAACCTTTCAAAATGGAGGCCCGCAGCCTCCTTGAAAAGGTTTTAGTGACCAACCCAACTCCTGGGAGCGGGCTGGTCGCCCGTCCCTCGTCCCGCCCCAGTGAAAACCGGAAATGGGCAGGTTGGAGGGGGGTCTGGAGTTGTTGCAATTTTCAATGCCCACCCTCAGCCCCCTGCCCCCAACACACCCATTTTTCCCCCATTTAAAATCCTGTCCTGTATGTTTTAGAACCGAAAAGCAAACAGGCCAGACTGGATTTCGTGATGAGGAACGAACTGTAATCAGTTAACAATCTGACGGTGAGGGAGCATCTTGCAAGTAGCGACCATAATATGACTGAAATTAATAATAGGTTTGGGAGGACGAAGGGAGAATCACAAACCAAGGTATTAAATTTAAGTACAGCAAACTTCAAAGGGATAATAAATAAATTGATGACAGTAAACTGGGCTGAGCTGTTAATGGGTAAACCTACAAACAATGGGAAATATTCAAAGAAGCATTTAGTGTGATACAAAACCAGTACATAGCCCTAAAAGGCAAAGACATGGGCAGATAAGAAACCAGTCAACGAATGAGGCAAGGGTATAAAGCTTAAAGAAAAGGCTTAGACAAGTACAAGGAAAAGTGAAAATCCCATGGACTGGGACAGCTATAAAAAGCAACAATGGGATACAAAGAAACTATCGAGAGGTGCAAAAAGGGAATATGAAAAAGAAACTTGCAAGGGTCATCAAAACGAACAGCAAAAGTTGTTAGAAATATATTAAGAGAGAGATGTAAAGGGGGGGAACGTGGCTCGATCAAAGTCAGATGCAGGCAACGTTATGACCGAGAATAAGGAAAAGGCAGACTTGTTAAATGAGTACTTTGTATCAGTAGATACAGTGGAGGAAGAGGACACGGTACAAGGGAACCTAAAAATAAGCCAAGGGGAGGAACTTAGTGGATTCAATATAAGTTTTAAAAACGTAATGAAGAAAGCAATGGGATTTGAGATAGACAAATCTCCAGGAACTGATGGTTTCCACCCTGGAGTATTAAAAGAAATGGGTGAGGAAATTGCAGAATGCATTAGTCATAATTTTCCAAAACTCTTCAAATTCAGAAATTGTGCCTTTGGAATGGAAAATTGCAAATGTCACTATTATTTAAGAAAGGAGGGAGGGATGAACCAGGTAACTACAGACCTGTCAGTTTAACATCAATTATCAGAGACAGACTGACTGAGCACTTGGACAAGTATTTGCTGATCAAAGAGAGCATGGATTTGTGAAGTGTTGGTCATGTCTGACTAATTTAGTTAAATTTTTTTGAGGCAGGTACTAGCATGGTCGATAAGGGATTGTCTATGGATGTTGTCTATATGGATTTCTAGAAGGCATTTGATAAGGTTCCACACAAGAGATTAGTGGCAAAAATGAGAGCACACGTGGGTCAGTAGTTAGTTGGGGGACAGAGAGTAGAGATAAAGGGTTTGTTCTTTGATTGGCAGGGTGTGACAACTGGTGTTCCCCAGGGATCTATACTGGGGCCTCAGCTTTTCACTATACAAATCAATGTCTTAGGATGATGGAATAGAGAGTTGTAGATCCAAGACTGCAGGTGACACTAAGTTAGGAGGCATAGTGTGTTGCATTGATGGTTGCAAAGGGACACAGACAGACTAAGTGAGTGGGAAAAACTATGGCAGATGTAGTTCAATATGGGGAATCTGATCTGAGTAAGACAAATTGGAATATTTTCTTAATAAGGAGAGACTAGGAGCTGTGGAGGAGCAGGGTGAATTGGGTGTCTATGTACACATCACTAAAAGCTAATGCACAGCTACAAAAAGTAATCAAAAAAGCTAATGGAATGTTGGCCTTTATCTCAAGGAGATCAGGTTTCAAAAGTGAGGACGAGATGTTTCAGTTGTACAGAGTCTTGGTCAGACCCCATCTGGAGAACTGTGTTCAGTTTTGGGCACGGCACAAAAAAGATAGATTGGCCTTGGAAGGGGATACAGCGCAGAATGATACCAGCGCTTAAAGGGTTAAATTATCAGGACAGGTTGCATAAACTTGGCTTGTATTCCCTCACGTTTAGAAGGTTGAGGGGTGTTTTAACTGAGGTGTTTAAAATGATAAAGGGAATCTTTAAAGTAGATACAGAGAAACTATTTTCAATCCATCTGGGACTTTTTATGCAAATTGCACCGCAGATGATGAAGAAAGTGAGAACTTGCATTTATTTAGCACCCTTCACATCCTCAGGACATCCCAAAGTACTTCACAGCCAATGAATTGCTCTCAAAGTGAAGTCACTTGTTCTGTTGGCAAACACAGCAGCCAATTTGCAAACAGCCAGGACCTACTAACAGCAAATAAATGAATGAATGAATGAATGATGAAGATCATCTGTTTTCGATAGTATTGGATTAGGGAGGAACATTGACCAGGACACAGAGAAGTTCATGCTCTTCTTCAAACAGTTCCCAGGGATCTTTACCATCCATCTGAACAAGCAGACAGGTCTAAAGTCTCATCCAAAAGACAGATGTTACACAGAGATTAATAGCACGGCTTTATTTTTTTTAGGGGAGCTAGGAGAAGGAACTAAGTGTTACGTCAAGTAGGAGATCTACGGACAGTGGAATAACCAGTCATGGACTTTGAACTAGAGCAGGTTTAATGGTCTGATTCAAATTCTTCGTTCTTGACTTTCTTACATGCTTAATGATGACAGGACCCCCTCTTTAAAAAGTTATTTGTGCTGGTAATCTTGTTTTTATATTCCCTTTCCCTGAGAATTCTCAGTGACTCCACTTCAAAAGTACTTCACTGGCTGTAAAGCACTTTGGGACGTCCTGAGCTCGTGAAAGGCGCTATGTAAATGCAAGTCTTTCTTTCTCTGGACGTTGTAAGTGTTGTGAAGTGAATCACATTTTCTCTGAAGTTCACTGCGCACAACCTCACACCTCATCAAGTACGGGACATGTCAGATTTCGCGCTCCCTCTGCAGTGCCTCATGCTTGGTCATCGCACACTCAGAGGAGAATCCCCTGCTGCGCTTATGTGACATTTCCATTTCTTTTTTATTCGTTCATGGGATGTGGGCGTCGCTGGCGAGGCCAGCATTTATTGCCCATCCCTAATTGCCCTTGAGAAGGTGGTGGTGAGCCGCCTTCTTGAACCGCTGCAGTCCGTGTGGTGAAGGTTCTCCCACAGTGCTGTTAGGTAGGGAGTTCCAGGATTTTGACCCAGAGGCCGAGGTTAACGTGGTAGACTGACTGACATTAACCTGAATCCCAGCACTAAATTGAACAGTGTTCGAGAAAATTCCAAATGAATAAATCTATTTTTTTTTTAAAGTTATTATACCTTTGGTTGTAGTCTAATATTGCAGTAACCAAACTGGTATAAATGCATTACAGAGATGTCAGATTTTGAAACTCAATTTGTTTGACACTTTACACATTTTTGGAAAAAATGCTACTTTTTTTTTGAACATGCACACTATTAGAAAATGAACCACACACAAATGTCAAGTGCTACATAAGAAATTAATATTTCAAACCAACAGTAATATTAAATAAAGGTCACATTCTGTAGTCAAATCCAGTACATGTACCGACCCGGAACTTTTTCAGTTTAACTTAACTGACTTCTAACTTACTTATAGATCCAATGCACTCCCAGATATGTGGTATATTACCGCAGGTGGGATCCAGTTGTTAAAATCTCATTATGGTGATGGGAGGAGGGGGGGAGGGGGAAGAGAAGGAGAAAAAGAGGAAGAATAACTACTGCCGGAATCCACACTTCAATAAAGTTGGAGATTGACTGGGGGACAAAAAGGACCACAGCTCTCAATTGTTCCGTTTTTGAGCAGGTTGCTCTGATGTTAAACAGCGCCGCTGAGAAAGGTAACATCATCGGGCAAGGCTCCCGAATCGGAACATTAGCTGATCTGCTCACCCTACAGAAAATCACGCTCCCTTTCAACAAACTGCAGGTTCATTCACAATTGTTGCTTGAGAGAAAAATGCAGCAATGTTAAAATCCGCCCACCATAAATGAGATGTGTTCAAGCTCCACTCCAGGATTTGAAGGATGCCATCTAGGCTGACACTTCGGTGCAGTACTGTGGGGAGTGCTGCACTGCTGGAGGTGCCGTCCTTTCCACGAGACGTTAAACCAAGGCTCCGTCTACCTGTTCCTGTGGTTCGGGTGAACTTTAAAGATCGTGAGAGGCGCTATAGAAATGCAAGTCTTTCTTTCTTCTTTTCGTTGCACAGTATGATTAAACACCACACCGGATGGCCAGTATTTGTGTTCTTTCCACATTCCCCACTGACTGGAAGAGTGCTTCAGCAGAAAAGGACGTGCTCTGTGGTTCTTTCCTCTCCTGTCCCCCAACAACCTCCATCTAGCAAACAAACTAAGAAGCCCTTCAGCGAGGAGGCACAATGTCCATTGAGACTGAGGTTTCAGCACCTGTGATTCTCTTTACCAGGAGCAGTCCAAATGCTGTACTGCTTGTGTTAAGAAACTGCCAATATGAACCAATTAATGACTATCTACTGTCCAGTGGCACACCATCCATTTTCATTATGCATTTGACTGCTATCCAACATGCTCCAACACTTTGCAGAGGAAACAGCAGTTAACACTGAACTACTTTTCTCAACCTATTGATTATGTGACAAGTAACCATACTCAGCAGAACTCCTTACTACACACATAGAGTTTAAGACAATACCAACTTCTCATTAACATTTAAAAAGGCCATTTTATAAAAAGGGGCTATCAGTACACCTACCTGCATTTTGCCATCTTCACTTGTTCTGATCTCTTGCGTTTTAGTCTGCCATTCAAGGCAATCTAAGATATGTTTTGCAGCATTCCCTCTTCAGCAACGTCAGGAATTGGGACAGACGGATATTACAATTTACAGGGTCATCAGAGAAAGGGTTTTTGTACAAAACATCTGGCTCCCAGGCTCAGTTTGCTCACCCCTTTTGTCTTTCTAATGCTTTTCCACTGCTCCGACTGTGATAATCTTTATATCGCATCTCGCAATTTTACACTTCCTTCGAGTTTTTTTAAAAAGAAACGATTCAGCCATATTAAGCTCAATAACCGCTTCTTTGCGACAGATATTAGTTTTATTTGTCATTCTCTCTTCCCACCTTTATTTTGTTTAGTCCCAGAAGGGGACTTATATATTGTCCAGTTCTGATGAAAGATGGTTGACCTGAAACGTTAACTCTGTTTCTCTCTCTCTACAGATGCTGCCTGACCTGCTGAGTGTTTTCCAGCATTTTCTGTTTTTATTTCAGATTTCCAGCATCTGCAGTATTTCACTCTTGTTTTGGGCTTCTACATTGTTCGGTTTCTATTTCTGATGAAGGGTCTACACCCGAAACATTACCCCACCTTTTCCCTTTCAGGTGCTGTGCAGCTTCAATGGTTTCATTTGTTTTCCTTTCTACCTCTGCGCTGACCAGTTGTTTTAAAGCACAAAACACAGACACAAAAGGAGGGCTCTGAGGCACAGGTACCTGACTTGATAACATTTAGAAATATACAGAAATTCAGATGGTCACAGTTTCAATGCTTTTGGAATTTCCCAATATTCAATGGTTGTAAGGCATTGGTTAACTCTTCCACATGAGATTACTGTTAGCTACTTCAATGAACTCATTAGCCCAATTAATAGAATAAAGTAAATGATTATTAAAATATTGGATAGAGGAAAAAGAAAGAAAAACTTGCATTTATATAGCGCCTTTCACCACCTCAGGTCGTCCTAAAGTGCTTTACAGCCAATGAAGTGCTTTTTGAAGTGTAGTCACTGTTGTAATGTAGGAAACATGGCAGCCAATTTGCGCACAGCAAGATCCCACAAACAGCAATGTGATAAATCACCAGATAATTTGTTTTAGTGACCTTGGTTGAACCCCCTGCTCTTCTTCAAATAGTGTCATAGGATCTTTTACATCCATCTGAGAAGACATTACAACCTGAGGAATTTCAGCTCAACAAGTGAATGTTACATTATGTAAAGTTTGAGCACCCCCTCATCCTCACTCAGATGAGGATGAGGGGTTACAGTTAGGAAGAGAGACTTGAGAGGTGAAGGCCCTTTTCACCAGCACTGAGAAGGTTACGGGGTGACCTGATAGAGGTCTTTAAGATTATGAAGGGTCATGACAGGGCAAATAGTGATCGATTGTTTGCACTGGTCGGCGAGATGGTAATGAGAGGGCACGAATTTAATTAAAGGAGGGGTAAGAAAAAAAATTCCTCACACAGAGGGTGGTTGGAATGTGGAATTCTCGGCCACAAACTAATGTTGACAGCCCTGACCGATCAAGGATGCACACGACGTAGGGAATCGACAGGGAGAACCTGTATCACAGTGTGTGTCGGAGAGTTGCACCTTTTCCTGAAATGGGACAGAAGTCAGTGTGGTGATTATCTGGTGAGCTCCAATGAATTGCTGGTGATGAAAATATGTTGAAAGCTATAATAACCAACAGGAACGAGGAAGCAAAGCGGGAAAAGTGGGCTTCTATTTTTAAAAAAAGCAACCTACGAGCGTCCGTTCTAACATTTTACAGATTGCTGGACAGCCTACTCAAACCGTACGGTTCAGTTCAAAATGAAGCACGTGATAGCTTCAGAACATCAGCACACCAGTGCACTGTACCGTTTCACCTGCACTGGCAGAAGCTGCTCGAAAAGCCCACTTTTTGATACCAAACAGCAGGTCAGAGGCACAGATGTCCTTCCGCTGAGAATGAGCCACGCCAATATAAGAGCCCATTCGGTGACCTGTTCTCTGAATTTTGCTCCCATTTACTGCTTCAAGCATTTTTAATTCTGTTGTAATCCCTGATTTTTTTTTTAAACCTTTTCTAACCCTTGAAACCCAGTAAAGATTTAATGTCACATTAATCTTAGGACTGAAAATACATGAAATGCAACTGCTGTACAGAGGCAGAAGTCAATCACGGCAGGGATCTGTCTTGCTGTGACAGCGTCCACTCAACTGTCTGCAGTTTATGCTGCATTTTTAAACCATTAAATCACCAGCTAATTATTTCTGCAGAAAACAAATGAATCATACAGAAAGTCAAGGTTATCCGACCAAAAGAATATGCATCCACAGATATGTCAGCGTAACTCAGTGGTAGCACCCTCAGCCAAAAGGTTGAGAGTTCAATTCCCATTCCAGCACATAATCTAGGCTACCATTTGAGTGCAGCCCTGAGAGAGTGCTGCATTGTTGGGAGATGCCATTTTTCGGATGAGCCGTTAAGTTAAGGCCCTGCATACCTGCTCAGTTCAACATAAAATGCTAGACAATTTGAAGGATTTTCCTGGTGTCCTGACCAACTTTACCCCACAGCCAACACAGATTAATTGGTCATTGTTGTTTGTGGACCTTTCCATGTGCAAATTGCCTGCTATGTTTGCCTACATAACAACAACTTCAAAAGTAATTCATTGATTGTAAAGCACTGGGACATGCTGAGGATGTGGAAAGTGCTATATAAATGCAATTTCTTTACATGTAATCTAGTCACTCCCTTTAAGATGGAAGACGAGATAATCTAATTGAAGCACAGCTGTTACGTTTAACTGCTACGATGGGCCAGCGTTTAACCTGCCCCACCTCCTTAAGGCCGCTGCTCAGACACTCCCTGTGTGGAAATGGAACATTCCACGGTCAATGAGAGACTAATTGGCGAGGGAAGTCTCTATAGATTGTCAGCTGCTTGTAAATTCCAAGTTCCTGCCCTTGGGGGGAGGCCAGGTTATCAAGGTCAAAATTGCAGATGACACCAAACTATGCAGGCCAGTGCAATCAGAAAAGGCAGTTTAGAAATCACAAAATGAGAAGCTATGAAGCAGAACAATGGAACAAAAATAAATGATACAAATACTCTGAATGGTGTTGAAGGAGACCCAGGTAGACTCAATGCTACATGTGTCCAACCAATATGGACATCCAACCAATCAACAAAGCAAATAGAATGTTGAACTACAAAGCCAAAACAGTACAATATAAGTCAGAGGAGGTAATGATAATGCCTCATCTTGAATACTGAATCGAGTTCTGGTTGTCGTAGTCCATGTTATCGGACTGCAAGTGTTGGTAATGGTTCTGCTGTGACCATTTACACCCCCTCTGGACCCACCTTTTGTTTCTTTATAGTCCCATTACCACCCCGCTTTTGCCTTGCACCATCGTCCCATTTGTCATTTAATCACTCCTGCCCTCCACAGACCTTCCCATGTGTCCTTTCCTTCCTCCCCACCCTCTTTTCCCTGGCTCTGTACTTGCTTATTAACTGTTAAATTTTTCACTTCTTCCAAGTCTGATGAAAGGTCATCAACCTGAAACGTTAACTCTGTTCTTTCTCCACCGATGCTGCCTGACCCGCTGAGTGTTTCTCGCATTTTCTGTTTTAATTTCAGGATTTCCAGCATCTGCATTACTTTGCATTTGTGTAACTGGTTATTCATCTCATAGCTGTTTTGTGGGATCTTGCTGTGCGCAAAATAGTGGCCACATTTTGTCTACATAGCAACAGTTACTGCACTTCAAAACTAAGTAATTCAATGCACGCGCAGCATTTGGAAATGTTTCTGTGCGATGTGATAAGGCACTAAATAATTGCAAGCCTTTTGCTTTTCTTTTATATTCAACATTTTTTTTCCTGCAGAATATTGATTAAATGGGGAAACTGAACATGCCGGAAGATTTACATTCTGTGCGAATTGGTGTTTCTCTCCCCAGCACTGGGATTACAGTCCTTCAAGTCCAGAATCGGTTACTACGGTAACACTACTGAAGACGTCTGAACTAAAGAATCCAGTTCTTAATAGTGAAAGCAGACAGGAAAGCATTACTTCAGGAGCGTAAAAATAACGTTTTCATTGAGCACTCCCAAGAGAGACAGCAACAGCAGTTAAAGCCAAAAGCCTGGTTAAGGTGCAATCACTGCCAATTCAATGAGCACTGAAGTGTTTTAATGAATGCAAAACATCTGTCAAGATCTGATGGGAGGCTGCTGACAGAACATGGGTACCGAGCTTTACAAAAGTCCCAATAATTATGCCAAAGGGGCTTTTCCTCCATCCAAGGAGTTTTCAGGCGGTTTTAGGTGATTATAGGAGTTGATAGGGTAGATAGAGAGAAACTATTTCCTCTGGTGGGAGGAACAAGGGGGTATAACCTTAAAATTAGAGCTAGGCCGTTCAGGGGTGATGTCAGGAAGCACTTCTTCACACAAAGGGGAGTGGAAATCTGGAACTCTCTTCCCCAAAAAGCTGTTGAGGCTGGGGGTCAATTGAATGTTTCAAAACTGAGATTGATAGATTTTTATACGGGTATTAAGGGATACAGAACCAATGCGGATAGATAGAGTTAAGATATAGATCAGCCATGATCTAATTGATTTACTAGGATGATACCAGAACTGAGAGGTTATACCTATCGGGAAAGATTGAGCAGGCTGGGGCTCTTTTCTCTAGAAAAGAGAAAGCTGAGGGTGACCTGATCGAGGTCTTGAAGATAATGATCTGGTTTGATGGGGTAGACATAGAGAAGACGTTTCCACTCGTGGGCGAGACCAAAACTAGGGGCCATAAATATAAGATAGTCTCTAATACACCAATACAGAATTCAAGAGAAACCTCTTTACCCAGAGAATAGTTAGAATATGGAACTCGCTACCACCAGGAGCAGTTGAGGCGAATAGCTTAGATGCATTTAAGGGGAAGCTCGATAGACACATGAGGGAGAAAGGAATAGAAGGTTATGTTGATAGGGCTAGATGAAGAGGGGTGGGAGGAGGCTCGTGTGGAGCATAAACACCGGCATAGACCAGATGGGCCAAATGGCCTGTTTCTGTGCTGTACATTCTATGTAAGAAGCTCGAGGGGGTGAATGACCTACTCTTGTTCCTGTGTTCAGCTCTTTGAACGGTCACTGAGCCTCCTGCAGTCACTGCTCAAACATCACTACGCTGGCAATACAGGAAAGCTCACACTGCAACAACAGCTGCTGTAACAGCAGCCTGACTAACCCTCGTAACACAGAGACGAGGAGGGGAACAAAAAACCTCAAGTGTCGCAAAGCTTGAAATGAAACCAGTAACCGCCAGAAATACGCAACAGGTCGGTCAGCACCTCAACAGAGAAAAGGACAGCTGAACGCTTCAGGTGGAGTCTCCGATCAGGATCTTTAGTCTCCTCCTCTTCTGCAGATGCTGAATCGTGCCGTTGTACGAGGCCCCGGGCACCCATACCTCACCCAAGTGAGCATTTCCAGGGTGGTGAGGACAGGACTGTGAGCATTGGCAGGCTTGTAGGGTTGTACAGGTGCCCTCAACTGTAGAGGGAATTATAGCCACGCCTGACGCCATCGTCACCCAATATCCACATCCACCAACGGGAGTTGTTCAGCAGTGATCTTGCCAACACCAGGCATTTAATAGCGCTAAGGAACGAGAACCCGGGCCGTTTTGCCTTTCCCTCGCTCTCAGCGCTAAGGCCAATTGTACCTCTTGTGGCCCCTGATTGAACAGAGATCAACTCGCTCAGCACAGACTGGGGATCGCAACATGAAACATTCGGGCCTGAATGGTTCAGTGTCACACCATGTGATGTATTTGCCCATCAGGTCAAGAGAGTTTAAACACCATCCTCCTCCCACTGTTCCTCTTCCCATATAACACAGCAGCCGCCATCACATTGGATGCATTCAAAGGAGACGTTTACTTCCTCAGGAATTATTACCTTTCCGGGTGCCCATTATTACTTTTTCACTTCCCAATTTGTGGTAACTTTTTTTTTCCCCCCAAAGAAAGCAGTTTCAGACAGCTGCCAATATTTCACATTTCATCATGTGTCCCTTCATATAATCGCTCACAGACATGTGATTTTCCCATTAGATGCTTGTTTCTGACGACCAGGATTTGAACAGGTGGGCAGCTTCTATACAAAAATGAAACAAAAAAAAATATCTTTACTGGCTCCCCTGAAGGCTCAGTGACCAGAAGGAAGTGAGTTCAATTCTCAGTCCATGCCTAGTAAGCTGACCTCAGCCAGGGCTGGTTGGAGTGCTGCTACGAATGGCTTCAGATCCTCTGGCCTAATTTCCTGTTCCTGATCGCTATCCAATGACTCCTGCTACGACCAGACTTTGGCCCAGTTATGATATCGTTCTCCCGGCTGACTAGCCTGCCGCCACTTACGACTGGGGTCGCACCTGGAGAACGAGCACTGGGGCAAGATACGGAAGGGCAACCAGCATGGAACAGCGCCGTCAGGAGAGGAGGAGAGAAAAGTGGGAAAGGAGCCCGTCATTCCTCAGTGCGACGATCTCCAATAAGTTCACAGTTCAACTGATATTCTGATATTAATGTAGATACAATCTGTAAATAAACCTTGTAAATAGCAGCTTACTTGTCACAGGAGGCGATTATCCTTTGAGCTGGATGTCACAGTCACTTGAGTCCGAGATCATTCCCCTTGAACCTTACAACTTGGGGTCGATGGGCCCTGGTGAGAACTACAAGAAAAGAAATTGGTTTTAATTTATTTTTATATATATACACATATACACACACACACACATACATACATATATATATACACACATATATACACATACATACATATATACACACATACACATTACATACATACACACACAACACACATTACATACATACACACTACACACACACATATACACACACATACACACTACACACACACACATACACACTACACACTACACACACACACACACTACACACACATACACACTACACACACATACACATACACACATATATAAAAATGGCTCTTACATAGTCTAAAAAAGCAAGTCCGGCAATGAGGCAGCCTTATGATACAGCTGATTGTTGAATCAGACGGATGTTCCAATGTTGGGTTACGTTGTATTAAATGCTATGAACATCCAAAGGGAATGGCATTTACCAGTAGCAGTATTATTTCTATGGCAGTAATTTAGCATGCATTTGAGTTATTGAGAAGGCATGGCCTAAAACAGCAATCTAACTGTTCGCATCACTAAATATTAGCTTGCGCAATGCACTTGTGTACTTTGGCATCATTCCCTGCTTCCTGTACTTTGATTGCTCAATTTTGCTCCAACCCTTTTCCCTGCGCCTATTGAAGTTTAAATTGAAATTACAGAACAAGTGCAGTGAATCCTCCCTACAATGCCGTCTGTGGAGCCACGCGTATAGCAAGTCCGACTGTCACACAGTGTGTGATGCAGGGACATTTATAGACAGAGCTATAATAATTACTGGGTGGAATAACAAGCAAAACTGAAAATACACAGGCATTGGAAAAGAGTAAAGATAACATTTCTGACAAAGATTCTCAACTCAAAATGTTGACCTGTCTTTGCATTTCACAGATGGTGATGGTCCTGCTGTGTATCTTCAGCATTTGCTATTTGTTTTTCCATCAAACTTACAAGGTACCGTTGCATATCGGGACTGTTGAAGGGTGTCTTTACACTACGACTTCAGCACCAGCCCAATCTTTCCATCGATTCCACTATAGTCAATGCTCCTCTGAACTTCCTTGTTCCTTCTAAGCTCCAAATGCCACACACTACATACTATTCGGACCATCTGCAGTACTGCGTTCAGGTCTGGGCACCGCATCTCAGGAAGGATATACTGGCCTTGGAGGGGGTGCAGCACTGACTCACCAGAATGATACCGGGGCTAAAAGGGTTAAATGATGAGGACAGTTTGCATAGACTAGGCTTGTATTCCCTCAAGTATAGGTGATCGAATTGAGGTATTCAAGATGATTAAAGGATTTGATTGGGTAGATAGAGAGAAACTATTTCCTCTGGTGGGGGGAGTCCAGAACAAGGGGGGCATAACCTTAAAATTAGAACTTGGCTGTTCAGGGGTGATGTCAGGAAACACTTCTTCACACAAAGGGTAGTGGAAATCTGGAACTTTCTTCCCCCAAAAAGATGTTGAGGCTGAGGGTCAATTGAAAATTTCAAAACTGAGATTAATAGATTTTTGTTAGGCAAGGGTATTAATGGTTACGGAAACAAGGTGGGTAGATGGGAATTAAGAATCAGATCAGCCATGATCTAATTGAATGGTGGAACAGACTCAAAGGGCTGAATGGCCTACTCCTGTTCCAGTGTTTCTATTCCTCCTCCTTGCAACCTCACTGAATTGAGATCAAGACATGATGCACCAACTCCAACCCATTCTTTCCTGGGACCGCAAAACTGTCCAACTCCTCAGTCTTCCCTTCCCCCTACAATCTACAGCCTTTCACAACCCAAGCTTTACAATACCGTGATTTATTTCACCTTCTCTCTTACTCATTCCAATCTTGCTGTGATCCGCGCACTGGACCTTAGCCCTTTGCCTACGTTCTACAATAAAAACCCCAACAAGTGCGTCAAGTTTTTTTTTGTGCTGCTACTAGAATAGGTAACAATTAGAAATGAGTAAAAAGCTCTCTTTTTCCAGAACTACTCCAGTTTCATCACTGCTAATAACAGGAAGCGACTTGCAGAGAACCAGGAACTTCACCTGAAACCTAACACGAAAACACTTCTAACTTAGAAATACATCGAATTTACAGCACAGAAACCGGCCATTCGGCCCGACTGGTTATTGCTGGTGGTCATGCTCCACACGAGCCTCCTTCCATCCTACTTCATCTAACCCTATCAGCATATCCTTCTATTCCTTTCTCCCTCATGTGTTTATCTAGCTTCTCCTTAAATGCATCTATGCTATTTGCCTCAACTACTCCTTGTGGTACCGAGTTCCACATTCTCACTACTCTTTTGGTAAAGAAACTTCTCCTGAATTCCTTACTGGATTTATTGGTGACTATCTTATATTTATGGCCCCTAGTTTTCATAGAATAGAATCATAGGAAGTTACGGCACAGAAGGAGGCCATTCAGCCCGTCGTGTCCGTGGTGGCCAAAAAAGAGCTATCCAGCTTAATCCCACTTTCCAGCACTTGGTCCTTAGCCCTGTAGGTCACGGCACTTCAAGTGCACGTCCAAGTACTTTTTAAAATGAGTTAAGAGTTTCTGCCTCTACCACCCTTTCAGGCAGTGAGTTCCAGACCCCCACCACCCTCTGGGTGAAAACATTTCTCCTCAGCTCCCCTCTAATCCTTCTAGCAATTACTTTAAATCTATGCCCCCTGGTCAGGGACCCCTCTACTAAGGGAAATAGGTCCTCCCTACCCACCCTATCTAGTCCCGTCATAATTTTATATATCTCAATTAAATCTCCTCTCAGCCTCCTTTGTTCCAAAGAAAACAACCCCAGCCTATCCAATCTTTTCTCATAGCTAAAATTCTCCAACCCTGGCAACATCCTCGTAAATCTCCTCTGTACCCTCTCTAGTACAATCACATCTTTCCTGTACTGTGAGCAGAACTGTACGCAGTACTCAAGCTGTGGCCTAACCAATACTTTATACAGTTCTAACATAACCTCCCTGCTCTTATATTCTATGCCTCGGCTAATAAAGGAAAGTATCCCGTATGCCTTTTTAATTACCTTATGTACCTGTCCTGCAACCTTTAGGGATCTGTGGACATGCACTCCAAGGTCCCTTTGTTCCTCTACACCTCTCAGTATCCTCCCATTTATTGTGTATTCCCTTGCCTTGTTTGCCCTCCCCAAATGTATTACCTCACACTTGTCTGGATTGAATTCCATTTGCCATTTTTCTGCCCACCTGACCAGTCCATTGATATCTTCCTGCAGTCTACAGCTTTCCTCCTCACTACCAACCACATGGCCAATTTTTGTATCATCTGCAAACTTCTTGATCAAGCCCCCAGATTCAAGTCCAAATCATTAATATGTACCACAAAAAGCAAGGGACCTAGTACTGAGCCTTGCGGGACCCCAATGGAAACAGCTTTCCAGTCGCGAAAACACCCGTCAACCATTACCCTTTGCTTCCTGCAAAGTTTTGGACTCCCCCACAAGTGGAAACATCTTCTCTCCGTCTACACTATCGAACCCCTTCATAATATTAAAGACCTCTATCAGGTCAACCCTCAGCCTTCTCTTTTGTAGAGAAAAGATGTGTTTTTCTTGCTGCGTGCTTGCGTGTCCCTCCGAAGTCTGCAGGGACAGGAGAGAGCTGCAGGATAGAGGAACTTCTTTCTTGCTTCAGCAGCCTCGTAAACAACTAAATTGTTTTCCATCGCTAAAATGTAAATGTTCTCCCCAAGTCTTCCTGGTGTTCTGTTCAAATACTTACTTACTTCCACAGTATCAGTTCACATCGACCTGTGTGGACATTTTTTTGTCTAGAAAAGAGAAGGCTGAGGGGTGACCTAATAGAGGTCTTTAAAATTATGAAGAGGTTTGTTAGGGTAGACGTTAGAGATGATGTTCCCACTTGTGGAGGAGACCAAAACTAGGGGCCATAAATATTAAGATAGTCACCAATAAATCCAGTAAGGAATTCAGGAGAAACTTTATGCAGAGTGGTGAGAATGTGGAACTCACTACCACAAGGAGTAGTTGAGGCGAATAGCATAGATGCATTTAAGAGAAAGCTAGATAAACAGAGGAGGCAGAAAGGGAGAGAAGGATATGCCGATAGGTTCATTAGTTTGGTCAATTTATTTATTTGTTTGAACTTTTCTGGTTCACTCTGTCAATTTAAATAAAACACAAGAGTAGTTCAGAGTATTTGGTTTCATTGGTCCGTGTTCTTACCTGAATGGCCTAGGTTTTCAAACTGGGGTGATCAGACCTTAGGGGAATCTGTGAGGGGGTCTCTGGGGAATGCAGTCACAGATTTCTGTCTGTTCATCACATTTCTATATTTGTTGACTTACTAGCATGTTATTTCTGTTACTTTTTACTAATAAAAGTTTTCTGCAATGAAAACACTGTTTTCCTTTGAGTGGCTGAAATTCTGTTTTTGGAAGTTGGGACAGGGGGATTCTCAAGAATGTGTCAATATTTACATGAGGGACCCTAGAAGCGTGTTAAAATTTTTGGGAGCATCCCAGGGAGTATGTCAATATTTACAGGGGACCCAGGTAGTGTTTCAATATTTGCAGGATATCCCCATGGGAGAAACGTTTGAAAAATACTGCTTTGCAGTGCAGGAAGTAGATGACTAAACGTACAGTTGAAGAGGTATGCTTTGAGAATGCTTTTTTGAAGGAGGGAAGAGATGCGGCAAGTCAAATAGATTCAGCGAGCGTTCCAGAGTGGGAAAGTGCAGCGGGTGAAAGCACTGTCGCCAACGGTGGAGCAGACTGAAGGGGATGGCGGGGCACACACAAGAATAGTAGACCAGAAGCTGGAACGTAGGGCTGAAGAAGATCGTACAGGCAGAGTCGAGCTAGACCGTGAAGGAATTTGAATGTGGAGATGCCGGTGATGGACTGGGGTGGACAAATGTAAGGAATCTTACAACACCAGGTTATAGTCCAACAATTTTATTTTAAAATCACAAGCTTTCGGAGATTATCTCCTTCGTCAGGAGAGATTATCTCCTCACTCACCCGACGAAGGAGATAATCTCTGAAAGCTTGTGATTTTAAAATAAAATTGTTGGACTATAACCTGGTGTTATAAGATTCCTTACAAAGGAATTTGAAGACAGATACTAGTATTGTGGTACCTGTACTAAATCTAGGAGACATGAAGTCAGTGGTGGTGAACGAGGGCCGGGTTTGAATCTTTTTGGATAAATTGAAGTCCCTGGGTAGAAGCTGACCGATCAAACACAGCGAGCAGCTGAGGAAGCCACAGTGACAGAGATTACTTGAGGTCCAGGTCCACCAACTTACATAAGATTTCTTTCAGAAAATAACATTTTGGGACACAACGTATGAGTAATTTCAGACATGACACATGCTAAGTGTAGCAGGCTTGGGAGGAACAGGTGACTTTGGACCTATGGTTCCCAAAGCTCGCCACACTGGGGGTTTTCCTCACCTCATGTCTGGATCTGTTGTAGACTAATTGACAGAGATTGATTGCTACGATTAGTCAACAACTCCATTATTGTTGTATCCTGTGACTATCAGGATGGTAGAGGCGAACTAGATAGAACTTGGTCTTTTAACATCTAGCAATTCCTAGGTTCCCAACAGAGGTAGAAAAGCATTAGTCTCCTCTCCTGGCACATCGTTCCTCAAACTGTGTAGCAGGACCAATAATGGGGAACAGGGTGTAGAGAGGGTGAAGGGCGGTTAGGGAAGTCAGCACGTCCTTTAGGGAAGCCAAAATACAGCTCCGCAGCACAAAAAGACCCCTTAACCACCTCAGTCCCAATGTCCCCTGAAGGTCTCTGACAGGTGTAACTGGGCTAAGACAGTCCCGGAAACGGGTGTCACTCAGAGTACTGAAATGGAATTTTAATCATATACTGCAGGGGAAATAGAATCGGTAACTGAGTGACTGAGTACTCGTTATAATGATCCTTTGATGCAACAAAAAAAAATGGACTATTGTATAACTACTTTCTCAATAACATTTGCCGTAAGATCCACAAATAAAGAGGCCGGAACAAATTCTCCAGAGCTATCGTCACTGACCGGACTTGCATTAAAAGCCTTCAGCCTGACAAAAGAGCTGGCAACTTTAAACAGCAAAGTGGTGGTGTGATTGATGAGAGTTTAATAACTCAGCTTTTTGTAAGGGCAATAAAAGAGACGCTGTCGCTTTAAATTATTCCGTTGCTTCATCTTCTGCCCTGTTTCTTAATACGTTGCATCCTTGCTAAGAGTATTTCTCTCTCTCCCTCTCTCTCTCTCTTCTCTGGTCCTTTGAAAAGGAAGACTGGATGACCTTGTCTCTCTCCCCCCTCCCGTCTCTCTCTCTCTCTCTCTCTCCCTCCCTCGTCTCTCTCTCCCTCCCGTCCCTCCCTCCCTCCCTCCCGTCCCTCTCTCCACTCAGGTCCTGTGAAAAGGGAGACTGCAGAAATATGCACTTTTCACCCTTGAGAGGAGGTGACCGAGAGGTGACCTTATGAGAGATCGGAAACAGTATGGAAAAGGTAAATGAAGAAGCTCTTCACACAAGGGGGGGTAATTTTAACTTTTATCACTGGGTGAAGAACAGGTGATAGCGAATCGGATGATTTTCTTATCCATTGGAAACCTCTCGTGTGAGGTGTAAAATGAGCTGCAGAAACTCTATCACCTGTTTTTCACCCTCGGAGTGATCGACAGGTGGAATAGACTCCTGGATAGGGAGTGGAGGCCAAAACCCTGGAATCATTTACTTAACAGCTGGGGGATTATGTAGGTTTGTTCCCAGGCGGGTAAGTTAAGATGGGCTGAGGATATTCCCCATCCATCTTGATCTTGTGATCAGACTGCTATTCAGTCTTCCACTGTGAAATTAAATAAAAACAGAAAAATGCACAAAACGTCACTCTGCACCCGAAAGAGAGGGATAGGTTTCGATTTCAGGTGGGACCTATCAGCAGAACTTCACATGGCTCTGACAACGTTTGTATACCATCGAGCCTTTCACACCTCTTTCCAGTGTTTTAGAACTCATTCACAGGCCGCTAAACCCTCAAGCAGCTTCACTTAAAAAAAAAACCCTGATTATCTGGTCAGCATCACATTGCTGTTTGTGGGATCTTGCTGTGCACAAATTGGCTGCTGGGTTTCCTACATTACAACAGAGAGTACACTTCAAAAGCACTTCATTGGCTGTAAAGCGCTTTGGGACGTCCTGAGGTCGTGAAAGGTGCTATATAAACGCAAGTCTTTCTTAGTAAAGCTAGTTAGCATATTTGAACTCTGAACCCTCACCTGCTGTTCTCGGCCCTTCCCTCCTTCCTTCCTTTCTTTTAAGTCGGTCCTATCAAGGGGTTTGCCCAGCCTGTCCATCTCCATTCTGATGACGATTACCAGACTCTCTCTTTCAGATGCTGACTGACCTGCTGCCCCTTCTCATTTCAGTGGAGAAAATTGAATGGTTTTATCTTTTTCTAAGCCCATTACTTTGAAGAAAGATACAACCACAACAACTATTTGCATTTATATAGCGCCTTTAAACACAGTAAATCTCAACAATCGCAAAGTTTCTACAGACCCTTGTGAATGTTAGCCACAATCAGTTCAGCTGCATCCCATCCAATCTCCAACTCTCACGATCGCCTCTGTCTCTTGACTTGCAGTAGTTTGTGTGCCACATACGGTATCGAGTTACCAGCCTACCACATCCTCTGCACTCTTTTTCGACATGGAAAATGACCGCCAATTAAAAATATGGCTCTATGTGAACCTTGTTACCAGCACTAAACTCATGTCAGTAGGTACGAGGGGTTTTTACTTTCTTGTTCATCGCTCTCTTTGAACAAAAAAACAGGGTAAATAACCCTGCACTATTTGCATTGGCAACTTCCAATATGAAACAGCTACATGCTCACAAGTGCAAATTTATAGCCCTGGGTGCTGTACGCAGCACAGATTTACCATTGATTGCAATACAAAATTTAAACTGTAGCTCCTCACACTTCATTACTGCTTTACAGATCAGAGCAGGGATTTCCAAACTATCGGCCTTGAGCCATCTCTGGCGGAATGATGAAAGGTCATCGACCTGAAACGTTAACTGTTTCTCTCTCTCTCCACAGACGCTCCCTGACCTGTTGAGTGTTTTCCAGCATTTTCAGGTTTTTCTCTCCCAAATTTCCAGCATCCGCAGTATTTTGCCTTTGTTTTAGAGAGAAAAAAAAGACCCTTTTACACTGCACTTTAGTTGCAGGGAAGTGATGCCAGACTAACCTCCATGCACCGCACTCTCTCATTTATATCATCCATCCTGGCCAATATTTATCCCTCAACCAACGTCACTAAAAAACAGTCGATCTGGTCATTTATCTCATTGCTGTTTGTGGGATCTTGCTGTGCGCAAATTAGCTGCCGTGTTTCCTACATTACAACAGTGACTACACTTCAAAAAAAAAACTTAATTGGCTGTAAAGTGCTTAGGGACGTCCCGAGGTTGTGAAAGGCGCTCTGTACATGTAAATTCTTTACTCTCCTGTGTGTCAGACGCCGATTTGGGAAATACAGATCCGATCTTCTGCACACGCACCACGCACTAACTCCCAATTTTACAAACCGCACTCCCACTGACTTACAGGAAAGCAGTAGCAAAGGATAATATAAACGGCTCCCCGTCTTCATCTTTAAAAATAAAATGTTTCTTGTCCAATTTTTCTTTTTTTAAAATGAGCCAACCGATCCCCGAGACAGCCCTTTCATGACGCAATCCTGCGTCACAACACAAGTGTGCTGAACCAATGAGCACTTGGACATGTTTAATTTCCGATTTATCGGTGTATGCATTATCAGAAGCTGTTGAAAGTGCGCCTAGTCCGAAAAGGTGGTAGATTTATAAGAAAGGACTTGCATTTATATAGCACCTTTCACAACCTCAGGACGTCCCAAAGTGCTCGTCAGCCAATGAAGTACTTTTGAAGTGTAGTCACTGTTGTGATGTAGGAAACGCAGCAGCCATTTTGCGCACAGCAAGATCCCACAAACAGCAATGCGATAAAACCCCAGATAATCTGTTTTTTTTTAAGTGCTGTTGGTTGAGGGATAAATATTGGCCAGGACACCAGGGAGAACTCCCCAGCTCTTCTTTGAATAGTGTCATGGGATCTTTTACAGCGATATACAAACACTGGAACAGGAGTAGGCCATTCAGCCCCTCGAGCCTGTTCCGCCATTCGATTCGATCATGGCTGATCTGTGTCTTAACTCCATTTACCAGCCTTCGTTCCACATCCCCTGACCCAAAAAAAATTTATCAAGCTCAGTTAATTGCTCCCCAGCCTCAACAGCTTTTTCCTTTTTTTGGGGGGGTGGGTGGGCGCGGTGATGGTCCCAGATCTCCACTATCCTTGGAAGTACAATCTGAAGTAGACTCTGTTAAATATCTGAAAGCTACCTGTATGATAAAGCTGCTATTAATGCAGACCGATGATGCTTTTGGCTACCTCTCCGAGGTGAGGAATCTTACTCAGGCACCAGAAATCTTGTTCTTAAAACTGCTCTATGCATTATATGTGGCATTAGACACTAAACCGAAGCGCCTCAGTGAAGCAAATGGTGAGGCCGCTGTGGCCGTAGATTCTAGTTACTGGTAATGAGTGATACAGCAACTAATCCTGCTAATCACTGGGAGAGTGAATAAAGCTGAGGAGTCCAAAACATGGACGACCCGTGGACCATATCCAGCCTGTGAGTCCTGGCAGTCTTGCCCATGAAGCACAGGCAACCCAGTTCTATTTGCAATTACTCGCTGGTTTGTCCTGTTTGAATTTTGTGGGCCTGGAGGTTTTGGGAAAGGGCTGTTCTTAGCACAGTTGGTTCATTGATGGATAAACCCTAAATCAGAACACCAAGATCTGTGAGTACCAGCAGCTTGAGATTGATGAATGTTTAGGAGAACGTTGCTTTAAATTTATTATCGGTGGTCGTCGAGGCTCCATAGCACACGACTGAGGGCCCACAAAGACAGACTATTTGAATCAGGGCGCTGTCCTTTCTTGTGACATCTTGTGCTTAAGACCAAACCTGAAAGGAGGTGGGAGAAGGGGAAAAAAAAAAATCTCTTGCTGCTGACAGTCCAAGAAAAATTAGTTCAGGGCCTGTGGTCATCAGACCGTGATGGGTTAGAGTAGGAGACGGCGCACTGAGACTTGGTTTCAACACAGGAAAGAGGACGATAGTTGTATCTGTGGCTTAGGAGGAACATGAGAGGACCGGTTTGTTTGAGTGAATTCCCCAGCTGAATCCAGACCTAGTCCAATTTCCATACCACTGCGAGCCATCAGGAAAGTGGGGGGGGCGGGAAAGTGAGTGGTAAAAGTCCCAAAGGATTTCCCTCCTATCCGTGCTGCATCCAGGGACCGCCATGTGGAGGGTGTCGGTAGGCCCCATGCAACAACGATAAAAGCCTCGAATTTCCCCAGCGAGGCGTCTAGAGGCCACATCTCCCCCCCACCCCCCCGAGACGAGCCCAGCACAGAGAGGAAGGGAAACCATAGCTTTCTACGCAAGGATGAGCTACACAATACAAACGGCCTCCCTCATATCCACTTACCTTTGGAATTTAAATTAATAAACACCCATATAACACTATGCAGGTAGTGTGCTCCCTCCTCCTCCTCCTCCTCTCCTGTGTGAATCTAAGACTGTTAGTGTCGACAGATTATTCGACCGAGGAGGGCATCACCCGTGAGCCCGAAGTTTGTTCTCACCCAATGCCCACAAGCGCACACTTTCCACCAACGGAGTCTGGGTATCAGTCAGCAGTGGGGGAAATGACAGCTCAGAGGTTTGATCCACTTCAAACACTTCGCCTCAGGCACAGCCTTGGTTTTTTGTTTTAACCACTGACTCATTCTCTACGCAACTATTCAGCGGACTGGTTTCACCCAAGTTGCTGACGGCAAAAATCAGCCAGATTAGCTGGTCAGAGAAACCTCTGTGAAGCTCCGACCGAGGGTATATTACAGACATGACAGCTTTACACCAGCGCTGCAGTTATTGTGGAACAAGTGTTGGAATTCCCTCCCTAAACCTCTCTGCCTCTCCACCTCCTTTAAGACGCTCCTTAAAACCTGCCTTTTTGATCAAGCTTTTGTTCACCTGTCCTAACATCTCCTTATGTGGTTCGGTTGTCAAATTTTTCTTTGATAATCGCTCCTGTGAAGCGCCTTGGGACGTTTTTACTAGATGAAAGGCGCTATATAAATGCAACTTGTTATTGTTGTTGTTGAACGCAGCTTGAATGTGGAACCAGGGCCTGATCTGACCCCGAAAGCGAAGTGGAGTGAAACTCCCTGGAGGAGCAGGAGTTCAACTCCATTACGTTTCGGAGTCAGTCCGGGGTTTAAGACCCAATTTGCCACTCCACAAGTTTAGCGTCGGTGCAGAGCCACTTTGCCAATAAAAAAAAAACTTGTGCAAACAAAAGGTTTCAAGTAAGTCTCAGCTTTGTTATTTTTAAAAGGAGCATCATATCCTCAGGACCAGTGATTCACTGCTTCAGTGCAACACTGACGTACGCGGGCAGCAAACTGCACTATGATGGTGAGTGTAGACATTTGCGGGATGTCACTGTACAACAAATGTATTCAGTACAGAAGTGGTTTTCATGATGTTCTGTGTAGCGGGTGTTAATTGTATCCATGTGATTTATATTAATTAGTGTTAATTGTATTCAGGTGGTGCGTGTCAATTGGGAACTCTCTTGTATCCATTTGTAAGCGAGCTTATCTAGGGTGTGGTGCATGTAATGAGGAGCTCTGTGAATAAAGGCTTGGAAGCAACTGAAGATCAGGCTCTAGTATTCCATCCTTCACCACCGGGCTATCCAGTTTAGAACAGCGGATCCCCAAATATCGATACATCTTTTTTTTTATTCGTTCACAGGATGTGGGCGTCGCTGGCAAGGCCAGCATTTATTGCCCATCCCTAATTGACCTTGAAGAGGTGGTGGTGAGCCGCCTTCTTGAACCGCTGCAGTCCGTGTCGTGACGGTTCTCCCACAGTGCTGTTAGGAAGGGAGTTCCAGGATTTTGACCCAGCGACAATGAAGGAACGGCGATATATTTCCAAGTCGGGATGGTGTGTGACTTGGAGGGGAACGTGCAGGTGGTGTTGTTCCCATGTGCCTGCTGCTCTTGTCCTTCTAGGTGGTAGAGGTCGCGGGTTTAGGAGGTGCTGTCGAAGAAGCCTTGGCGAGTTGCTGCAGTGCATCCTGTGGATGGTACACACTGCAGCCACTGTGCGCCGGTGGTGAAGGGAGTGAATGTTTAGGGTGGTGGATGGGGTGCCAATCAAGCGGGCTGCTTTATCTTGGATGGTGTCGAGCTTCGAGTGTTGTTGGAGCTGCACTCATCCAGGCAAGTGGAGAGTATTCCATCTGTTTGGATGGGTACCCTCTGTGTGAATTCCGCATAGGCATTATGGTTGTCAACCATCCAGGATTGTCATGGAGTCTCCAGGAATTGAAGATTAATCACCAGGACACCGCTGGACAACCCGGGTGACAAATCACAGGGGCATTGAAAAAAAAAAAATTTTCTTTCAACATTTTTGTTTATTAGTTAAAAAATTGTTGGTGATGGGGAAGAAAAGGATGTTTGATTGACAGTCAAGAATCATCCAATCGTCACTGTTGTAATGTAGGGAAATGGGGCAGCCAATTTGCACACAGCAAGCTCCCACGAACAGCAATGTGATAATGACCAGATCAGCTGTCTTAGTGATGTTGGTTAAGAGATAAATATTGGCCAGGACACCGGGGAGAACTCCCCTGCTCTTCTTCCATGGGATCTTTTACATCCACCTAAGGAGGCAGACAGGGCATTGGTTTAACCTCTCATCCGAAAGACGGCACCTCAGGCAGTGCAGCACTCCCTCGGTACTGGCACTGGAATGCGGGCCTCGAATATGCACCAGTACAGGATTAATTTCCCGTAAGCCACCAATAAGAGTTGCGGGTAAATACAGAATCCAACTCTGCTGTCTGCTGGTTGTCAGCGCCACCAGGGTTGGAGCATGTAACCATAGCAACCCTTGCTCATCTACTAACTGCTGTCAAACTGGTTGTGGCAGAATCACCATCACGAGTGAATCAGCCTGCACTGTGCAGCTCGCTGAGAATAATTACCAACCAGAACAAAAATGATAAAAGCAACCACCTATTAATACTTGAAACAAACTACTAACACACTATAAACTGTAAAACTACACAGTCATAATTAGGCTGATAGCATGACACGTTGTAATAAAAACTACATTTAAAGTTATGCTAACGTCTTATCATGTGGTACTCGTAGGTCAGTGACAGACCAGTGACCATTATTTATTCATTCTCAGGCCGTGGACGTCACTGGCAAGGCTGGCATTTTATTGCCCCATCCCTACTCGCCCTGGAGGAGCTGGCGGTGGGCCTTCCTTGAGCAGTTTGGTACAACTTGCTAGGCCGCTTCAGAGGGCAGTTAAGAGTCAGTCACGTTGGTGTGGGGACTGGAGTCACATATAGGCCCAGACCGGGTAAGGACGGCAGGTTTCCTTCCCCTAAAGGACGTCAGTGAACCAATTGGGTTTTTACGACAATCCGACAGCTTCACGGTCACTTTTACTGAGACCAGTTTTTTATTTCCAGATTGTTTATACGGAATTCAAACTGCCACGGAGATTTGAACTCATCTTCTCTGGCTTATTCGTCCAGGCCTCTGGAATTGCTAGTCCAGTGACATGACCACTACGGTACCTGTGCCCAATCGATAAATATCCACCTAATATTTTCCGAATCAAAAGTGCTCTCTCCAGACACTATTTGGAATTTGGAAGGCAGCTCCTGTAATCGCCACATGTCTTTCTTACTGAGCTGTTAATTCCGCAAACTGGCAGTCGTGCGAAGTGAAGTGCTAGAGAAAGACTACTGAAAGTGGCATGCAGCCACAAGAGCAGCTACCAAGGGCATATTCTGACCAGATCTTGGCCGTTTCCGATAATCCATTAACTAAACCCGGTTAGTTTTACTTTACTGCAATAGATTTTTTTTTGCCGAAACTCAAAAATTACAAACGGTAAGGTCCTCGGAGCTGTGCCCGTTCCGCCACTGTAATTTCATCGGAAGAGCATTGGAAAACCACCCAAGTTGAAGACGCCTAAGCGGGGTCTCTGATGCACTTCTGGCAAAGTTACGGCAGCAGAGCGGGAGCAGCTCCGAGAAAATTCCCGGCCGCTAGTTTTCACCGCAAAAAGAAAAATAAATATCGAACATTGTGTAAATACGCGATTTGGTGGAGAACCAAAGTGTCATTTTGGCTCCGCTGGTAGCACTCTTGCCTGTGGGTCAGAAGGCAATGGACTCAGGCCCCTCCACCCCACCCACCAGGACTTGACCACATAATCAGGCCGATCCTCGGGTGCAGTACGGAGGGAGCGGTGTTCTTCAGATAGGACGTCGAACACTCCACCTGTTCTGCAACAACGAACACCTTGCATATATATACACCGCCATTAACATAGTAAAACATCCCAAGGTGTTTCACAGGAGTGATTATCAAACAAAATTTGACACCGAGCCACATAGGGAGATATTAGGACTGGTGATCAAATGCTGGGTTAAAGAGGTAGGTTTTAAGGAGCGTCTTAAAGGAGAGAGGCGGAGAGGTTTAGAGCGGGAATTCCAGAGCTTAGAGCCTAAGCAGCTGAAGGCATGGCCGCCAATGGTGGAGCGATTAAAATCGGGGATGCGCAATACGCCAGAATTGGAGGAGCACAGAGATCCCACTGCACCATTTCAAGAAGAGGAAGAGGAAGAGGGGCGCATTCCTCCCTCTCGATCAATATTACCAAAGACAGATTAACTGGTCGCGTATCTCACTGTTGTTTGTGGAATTGTGCTGTACACAAAATGGCTGCCCTTTTTGCCCATCCAATGACAGTAACTGAAATTCAGAGTATTTGAGGTTCTACATGGTGTTTGAGGAATGTAGTAAATGCAAGACTTCCTTAATTACTCCAGCAGACTTTTCAACATTACACGCAACCCATTTTGGTCTAACTTACGAAACTGTGAGCCGTTGCCTGACAAACTCTGCAGCGTTTACAAGGCGATTATCATCCTTCAGTGGGGAACTGTGAGGTATCAACTACATGGAGGCCACTGGCTGTTGCTGTCTGCTATGACACACAAACCCAACAAAAAAAATTAACTATTGGGAAAACTAGCCCAGTGACTCTGTGATCTGATCGATACGGAAGGACAGATATTTTGGAAACCCCACCTGACAGTTTGTTTATCTGACACATTTGAACACAGTATCTAGGCTGACACTCCCAGTGTCAGTACCGAGGGCGTGCTGCACTGTCGGAGGTGCCGTCTTTCCATTGAGACGTTAAACCAAGGCTCTGTCGGCCCTATTAGGTGGACGTAAAAGATTCAACAGCCACTATTTCGAAGAAGAGCAGGGGAATTCTTCCTGGTGTCCAGGCCAATATTTATCCCTCAACCAACAGCACTAAAAAAAATGATCTGGTCATTATCACATTGCTGTTTGTGGGATCTTGCTGTGAGCAAATTGGCTGCTGTGTTTGCTACATTACAACAGTGACTACACTTCAAAAAAAAAGTTTTTCATTGGCTGTAAAGCGCTTTGGGACGTCCTGAGAGGCGGCATATAATTGCAAGTCTTTCTTTTACAGAGGTCGGTTTTAATTCGGAGCGGGATTGGTGCGTGGCAGGGGCGGGGGGGGGGAAAAGGGGGAAAGGGGGAGGATAGCGCAAAGCGAGGCCCGGCTGAGAGTTAGTTTGTGCCGGGAGCCGGACACCACCGGGGAATCACTAGAACAGTCCCCGGCATGAGGTAAGTGCTGGGGGTGAGGAAAGGGTTTCCCAAACATACGCCAGTGTGGAAGGAAAGGACCCCAGGGGAGGCCCAAGGACTCCTACCAGGGCCCGGGAGAACATTCCCGCTCCTTCTTTCCCCCAAGGGACTCCTCACGAATTGAACAAAATTGAAACTTACCTTGGCCTCTTCCAGCCGCTCTACTGCTAGCATTCTCTGGCGGGTTTCCCACCAGACGAGCCTCTTCCCTGCCCCTGCCCCCACCCCCATCCCGAGTTCGAGTTAAAATTTCAATTAGCCTCTCCGCCCGCAGCCCACGTGCACCGTTCCCACCCAGCCAGTGAGGGGTTAAAATTGTCCCCATTTAGGGTTACCAACTCTGCTTGGACGCATTCCTGGAGGTTTCATCGCACGACTTCCCACCTCCTGCCGCCCCAACCAATAAACAGCCTTTTATTCCATCACCAATGTTTTAAAAACTGATTTTAAAAAATTATTTTCTTTGAACATTGCTTTAACACCCCTATGGGTTTTCTCCTGGGGTTTTTGCTCACAGCAGTGTCCAGGAGATTAATCTTTCATTCCTGGAGACTCCAGGGTAATCCTGGAGGGTTGGCAGCCATGATCTAACTGAATGGTAGAACAGGCTGGAGGGGCTGAATGGCCTACTCCTGTTCCTAAGTTCCAATCCCCACTGCCCCCAGTACAGTCAATGTGGGGACTGCATTCAAAAATGAAGTTCAGTGGTGTATGGAAAGCCTACTGTTCATCGTACACATCAAACAACGGGAGAGTGGTTCGATAACGTAGCACAGCCCAACAATCGAACCTCTGCTCTGTATGGCTCAGTGCTACAACAAGTGGCACCTTCATCCCTGGGAAACGGGAGGAGTTTTCTTCTCTCTTGTCTCTCCTACTTCATCAGTTTTTCTTCTCTCTTTATGAATCTGCTCGAGCTCTCGCAAACTAAGTGGTTCAGTTTAGTTTGCCACGTAACAAGGGCTCCAATTCTACCAACTGAAAAGGTTTGGGAATTATGCAGCTGAGCTGTAATATCTGTGAATAGTCTGCTCTGTGACACTGTGCCTTGAGAGCAGGAAACACGTGCAGTGCTGCCAGAGGCTGTCAGTACATCTCTGGAACATACTGCTCAGGAAACTGGCCCGCTAATGGTCAAAGCCACAGGCATCTGGTCGAAATAGTTTCGAATCAGATTGAAAGAAGGATTGTGCGCCTTTCGACACCTTGTAATGTTTGTACACAGGAGCATGCAATGACATAATGGGGTCGTTCGCTGCATTACCAGGCACACCTGCTAATGAGAGTTTTTTTTCTTTCAAAAACTTGCCACTTGCAGCAGATTATAACACCTGGGGTATCACCGACTTAACGGTCACAGGAACTCTCACCTGCCCAAAAAAAACAAAACCTCCTCGGATATGGTGATGCAACTCTAAACCTTGCACCTTTTGCCAAGACCAAAGCTGCTCGAGGGAAGGGCAGAAGAGGGTAGTGTCCAGGGGTGGAAATCGCAAACTTGAGTTCTGCTATTTGCTCTGCTGTGGATGAAGATTTCGAGGGAAAACTTTACTCGCTTGACGTCTCTACATCAAACGATGCAGAAATAGGGTCCTTCCAGAACCACATCAGGGTCCCCCTTGACCTCACCTTCCACCCCATCTCCAGCTCGATTCCACCACCAACAAAAGCACCTTCTACCTCCCCTCCCCTTTCAGCATTCTGCAAGGACCATTCCCTCCACGACACCCTTCCATCACCCACTCTGTTTCCCCTGGCATCTTCCCATGCACTTTCAGCCTTCCAGCCTCAACAATGAGTTCAACAACTTCAGGTCATAATCACCGCACCCATTTTCTCAGACAGCGGGTGCTGCTAATCGTTCTGTTGTTGCCATTTACACCTCCATCTTCTGTTTCTTCACTTGTCCCATTCCCACCCCCTTTTGCCTCGCACCATCAACCCTTTCGCCATTTAATCACTCCTGCCCACCACCCTATCACAGACTTTTCCCTTTGTTCTTCCCCCTCCCACCCCTTTTCCCCGGCTCTGTACTTGCTTATAAACTGTTAAATCTCTAACTTCTTCCAGTTGTGACGAAAGGTCATCGACCTGAAACATTAACTCTGTTACTCTGTTTTTAAATGGATAAAATATTTTTTTTTTTTTAAAAACGACAGCAAAGCCAGCATTGTGACCTGGAATCTGACAATGCTTACTGACCCAGTGTTTGCTCAACAGTAATTAAGACTTTGAGCCTTAAAGGAATACAGCTTCACCTGAGTAGCAGATTAGTACATTCTGCATTACATACGGGGGGGGGGGGTAATTTTGACTTTTGGCGATAGTGTAAAACGGTTGATATCGGAGCAAACGCCCGATACACACCTCCCCCCATTTCCCTTTCGATTGAAGTTAAGTCAAAAGGAAAATGGGGAGAAGTGCAAAAACGGGCAGTTGACCCAACATCGCCCGTTTTAAACCCTCGCCAAAAGATCAAATTACACCCCACGTTACAATGATCCTGTTCTGATAAAACAGATGATCATCCAACCTACCCCGAAAAATGGCTTTAAAGCTCCACCACTCTGCAGAGAATCTTTGAGAGTGTCTGTCACACTTAGAAGTGCGAAAAGTATTTTTTTTTAAATTACAAACACCTACCAATCTGTAAACTTCCTTCGCCAAATCTGATTGACCTCAGTTATGTTTATTTACGGTGATTAGACTTTGTACACATAAAGGGACAGATCATGTTAAACAGACCTCCCTTAGCAGCGGACTAATACATCAGAGTATAATGCTCCGAGCATTATGAAAAGGTGCATCATCCAAAGAACTGTGAGCAATGCCATGGACAGCCACAAGGATTTTATTTTAAATTACACTTAATTTGTTCACAAATATTTTGGAATAGGTGTCAGTCATAGCTCAGTTGGTCGCACTCTCACCTCCGAGTCAGAAAGTTGTGGGTTCACTTCAAAAGGCCTGAGCACAAAATCTAAGCTGACACTCCCAGTGCAGGACCGAGGGAGCGCTGTACTGTTGGATGAGACGTAAAACCGATGCCCCGTCTGCCCTCTCACGTGGTCGTAAAAGATCCCATGGCACTATTTTGAAGAAGAGCAGGGGAGTTCTCCCCGGTGTCCTGGCCAATATTTACCCCTCAACCAACATCACTAAATATCATTATCACATTCCCCTGTTTGTGGGATCTTGCTGTGCCAAATTGCCTGTCGTTTCCGACATTACAACGGTGACTACGCTTCAAAAGTACCTCATTGATTATAAAGCACTTTGGGACGTCCCGAGGTCATGAAAGGTGCTTCATAAATGCAAGTCTTCCTTTGTTTTTAGGTCTGACCTTTTACAAGATAGATTTGGATGAAGACGGCCCTTTTTGACTCATCCTCAGAGAATACTGTCTTCCCTTTACACCACCTAGCTCCTTCTCAAAATGAACGAAATACCCTGGCTTCAGCCATCACGGGAAGTGCAGCCGAACTGATCACCAAAAAATTTAATTTGAAACTGTAAAGAGTTTAAATGTGACTTATGTCCCAAATACACCCATTTAAAATCTATTTCTGCTCTCCACTTGTCTCAGTGTCCCAAACTACAACCGAAGTCACAAAACTGAAAGTAGGTGTAAAACAATCTGTATTAAAATTAGAATTTCGGAGGATCGGTGAAAAATGATAAAACTATTTTGGTAAACGCTCGTAAAAATAAATCTTTGTCTGTCTGTATCAGGACTTAACAATCTTGTGTGCGCAATGTCAATTTTCAAAAAGAAAGGTCAGTACCGTCCAATGTTTCATGTTGATTCCCGTACTCCTTTAATAGGATGTACTTTATACACTACAGTTTACATATCACCCGGCAAAATCGATTGGCAAATCATAGCCCGAAATTCACAAGTGTAAAATCTCTTTTAATGAATTTGCCATCCCTCCCCTCCCACAGAAAATGGTCACAGGGTATTGTTTCATCTCCGAAAACTTCACTGCCGACTCATCAGGCATTGCAAAACCAGCACTGAAAAAAGAAAATACAGACACGCATAGATTTCCTAATTCTTGCACTTAGTCAAGACAGGTGAAAAGACAGTGAGTCATTTATACCAAAGCAGCTTCAAAATCTTCGTTAAACTTCACTGAAAGCGAACGTCAGGAACGAAAACTGTTAACAGAAGAAGTTTGTGGTTTCTATGGTCTATTCAACAGCCCATCTACTACTGCCAGTTTCATCAATCTGACAACGACTGCACTTCAGCAGAGAGAGATGAGGGCCACGGGGGTGGGCTGGTCTCGTGCAACTTTTCAAAGGTCACCTTTCAGAGTGTCGGAAAGTAACTTTTATTTGAACGGTCAAGAGGGCAAGAAGCAATGGAAACTTTTCAGCAAGAGTAAAGAGAGAGAAAAAGACACATTGCATTTTTTTGCCTAACATCTATTTTGCATGAAGCAGAATGCTATTGATTGCTTGAGATGGGGCTAAATTGTGCAACTGTAATGAGTATCAGATACATTACTTATGGAGGTATACGGGGTGGGGGGGAAGATTAAATAACATTAAGCTGGCCTCTTACATGTGGTTCCTCAATACTCTTGCCTGTTTTCTCCCCATCTATCTTGGGGTACAATTCCACAGGCAACAACAGCACCTCCCCACCCACCAACAACAAGGGCCCATTCTTCATTTGTGAACCTAGGCAATGAGTATTGGTACACCGTTCAACCTTGAGGGAGTGTTACAATCAAGCTTGATTCTACCCAAACACAAAGAGTTTCCAACAGAGGTCACCAAGGAGGAGGAACTCTGGCTGATTTGCCCTACCTGAAGCCAAATGCACAACCTCACTCACCATGGACTAGGGACTGCACCTTTCTGATCTTTGGCCAGGCTTTAGGCCACCTCCTTTGGCTCAGTGTCCGTTTTCCTCAGGTCTCTGTGAAGTGCCATGGGACCATTTCGACATGAATGGTGTTGTTGGCTGGTTCAATACCACATCGTAGGGTGCAATTACCCACACTCTGAGGTCCCCATTTACCACACACTGTTCTGGGGTCTGTGCGCAAGACTCCGGCAATGCCATTCTATAACGACAAAAGCTTGGTTAAAGACATCGGTTTTAAGGAGCATCGTAAAAGGAGGAGGAGAGAGAGGTGGAAAGACGGAGAGGTTTAGAGAGGGAATTCCAGAGCTTAGGGCCGAGGCAGTCGAAGGGACGGCCGCCGATGGTGGAGCGATGAAAATCCTCCAATTCTTGCCTCTTGCATCATTCCCGATTTTCATGGCTCCACCATTGGCAGCCGTGCTTCAGCTGCCTAAGCCCTAAAGCTCTGGGATTCCCTCCCTAAACCTCTCCACCTCTCTCTCTCCTCCTGGAAGACACTCCTTAAAGCCTTCCTCTTTGACCAACCTTTTAGTCCCCTATCCTAATATTTCCTTATGTGGCTTGGTGTCAAATTTTGTTTGATAACATTCCTGTGAAGCACCTTGGGACGTTTTACTGTGTTAAAAGTGGTATATAAATGCAAGTTGTTGTTGTTATATCAAGATTGCATTTAACTGTATCTGTACTGGGCTATCTGCCTGAAAGCCAGGCAATCTTCTACCCAAATGCCTCAGCAGGATCCTTGCAAAGAGGATGTCAGTCCAACAGGACCCACGGATGGCAATTTCAGAATAAAAATAGGGAAAACAAAACTTAAAACTCAGAATGACCAAAATGCCGTTGCCATTGAGGGTTCAGCATTTCGTTGTGATTTCTCGGCCTTTCATTTAACGCGGTAATTTTAGCAGGGGTGTTAAAACACCTGACAGTCACAAGTGTGTCTCGACCACAGATCTTGTACTTCAAACAAAGGCATCTTTTGAGAGTAAGTACTCGAACCTGTAACCTTACAGCAGTAGTCAGCTCCAAGGACGTGCGGTTGTCTAGACTTTAATAGGCCAGCATTTCTTTCAGTGTTCGGCTTCAACACGAGACCAAAAGCCACAATAAACACACACCTTGTTTCTTTTTTAATGGGCACGTTTTGGAACCGGTCCCTGAAGCTGCACATTCACCTCCGACAGCTTAACTTCTGTTTTATTTTGTGACCACAACTGCCATTTCAGTCTTTCCACTGAGATAGGTTCAGGTTTTACCTTGACCTGACATACCCAACAACATGCTAGCACTCGGCGTAGTGTGCTTCAAAAGAAAGGCTCCTCGTACATTAGCTAGGCTGCAGAAGGAATATTGCACAGAGTTTTGACCCTCCCATTAAATAGGTGGATGCAAAAGGTGTAATGTACTGTAAATTCACTGTGATATTACCATATAATAGGGAGTCTTGAGAAGCTGGGGGCTTTTATTGATGCAGCTGAGACGTGACCTGGTAGATCAATTATTAAAAGCTACGATAACTCGGGACAGATCGTTCCCACTGGACATGAATTTAAAATAACTGCACAAAGAATTAGTGGAGAGGTCAAAAAAATACATTTTACACAGAGGGTGGTTAGAATGGATAATTCTCTGGCACAAAACCGTCCACCAATTCTCTTAAAAGGTAAAAGAGGAATAGTCAAGAGTATGGGGAATGAGCAAAAGAGCGGGAATAGACTACATGACTCATGGCGCAAACACTGGCACAGACTGGATGGGCCAAATGGCCTGTTTCTGTGCTGCGACATTCTACACAGAAGGAGGAGAGAAGTTGTGTCACCATAAACACGGTCAGGATGATGCAGGCATTGCTTTTGTCCTGCATTCTACACGATGCAAAATCAGGAAGAACAGGGACTGAAACCTGCAATTACTACATTTACACTCATGCTGAAATCTCAAAAGACAGCGTCCATGGGGTGCAGGGTTTTGTCTGCACATTGACACCAAGGTGGCAGTATAACTCTGAATCACTGAATCCAACTGGTGCGAGACCCTCTCAGAGAGGCCATCTCACAACATTTGGGCTCGGTGCCAGTGCAACATAAAGCCGGATTTAAAAACTGCTCGGGTGGTTCACTGGAAACTCCTGGGCACTTAATAAACCTATTGCAGAGCCCTTTTAGTTCAAATTTTGAGGAACGCAGACGTCTTTGCCAAAGGAAGTCTACCTCAAGCAATACTCTGCTTAGGCGAGTAAACTTTAAGCCAAAAGAGTGTATAGCTTAAACCAAAATGCCAGAAACTATTTTCTTTACTCAAAATCGGAGTCCAACCTGAAAATTCTAACAAAATAATCCGGAACAGTCTGCAGTTCACTAAACTACTACGTAAAAGAGAGGGGCACCGCAACGTTCAATTAATAAAAAACACAACTGATGGCAGGGAGCTTGAGGCATCAGACTTAAAATCCAATGGGGTTTCCCAGCGTAGATTTGAATCCTGCTCACAGCATGCCTGTTTAAAGTTCTGTTCAATGCTCAAATAAACAAAAAGTGAGTAATGACACCAATGCGTTTGAGGTGGGCTGGACTTACCGCAAGACTCACAGCGAACAAGTCTATTTACTCAGCAAACAGAACTCATGACCAGAACTACAGCAGTGCCTCCCGACAAAAGCAGGATTATTTCTCCAGCAAAAAAACGCAGTGAGTGGAGGATAGTTACAAAACACAAATTACGTGCGTAAAATCAATCCCAGTCACTTAACAGCGAGATTGATGGGGGAATTACCCGATCATCACCATTCTGGCCGGGACTTGTGTTTTCGCTCTATGCAGCCACAATGAGTAAGAGCTGGAGTTCCCTAGCAGCATTTACCTTTCTCAGAGCCCGAGAGATAAGTGAGGCAAGCGTTTTTAATTGGGAGCCCGACGTTCACCTGTAAGATTTCAAGACACGAGACGGAACCTCCCGCAAGCTGCACCTTAAATGTCAGTGGTTTGCTTACTGCTCAGTCGCAGAACTTGACATTTGTACTCTTTCCTGGGAAGCAGCAGCTGACTTTGGACCTATGGTTCCCAAAGCTCTCCACCACTGGGGGTTTTCCTCAGCCCATTCTATTCAATCTCTCCTCATAGGACAACCCTCTCATCCCACGAATCAATCTAGTGAACCGTCGTTGCACTGCCTCTAAGGCAAGTATATCCTTCCTTAGATAAGGAGACCAAAACCGTACACACACAATGACATATTCATTATCATTGTATCATGCAACTACCAGGATGGTAGAAGGTGAACTAGATGGACCTATGTTTCTAGATGCATTCAAGTGATAGAGGCAGTGCAGAGAAGAGCCACAAGGCTGATCTCTGGTGTCGAGTTATGAGTAAAGACTGGAGAAACTGGGCTTTTCAGCCCTGCAAGGAGGGGCTCGACTCACACCCTCACTAACAGCAGTGAATTTGACAAACACCAATCATGTTTTAGAAAGACTTGCATTTACATTGTGCCTTTCACGACCTCAGCAAGTACCAAAACACTTTGCAGCCAATGAAGTGCTTTAGAAGTGCAGTTACTGTTGTAATGTTGAGATATACAAGACAGTAAACAGTGTAGAAAAGGAAGATCGAGAAAATTAATTGCAAGAGCCATAATCTAATTGAATGGTGGAACAGGCTCAAAGGGCTGAATGGCCGACTTCTGCTCCTATGTTATTATGTTAAGGGTGTGGAGATGCCGGTGATGGACTGGGGTTGACAATTGTAAACAATTTTACAACACCAAGTTATAGTCCAACAAATTTATTTTAAATTCCACAAGCTTTCGGAGGCTTCCTCCTTCCTCAGGTGAACGGTTCACCTGACGAAGGAGGAAGCCTCCAAAAGCTTGTGGAATTTAAAATAAATTTGTTGGACTATAACTTGGTGTTGTAAAATTGTTTACAATTATGTTAAGGGGCCACAGGTTCAAACTGGTAAACGGTAAATGTAAGACTGATATCCGCAAGTTCTTCTTCACACAAGAAGTGACTGACACATGGAATGGACTCTTCGATACGGTAGTGCAAGCAAAAAATCTGGAATCATTAAAGAACTAATCAGATGCTGTAATGGGGCCGCTTTAGGGTCATTCTGCATTGATGGGCCAAATGTCTTTCCTCGTCTGGAATTACCTCGTGCACTGTGAGGTGTTGTACTGAGACACACGGGCCAGGGGCAGGTCACGGTTTTTATCCCTGGTCTGTGCCAAGTTCAGTAAGGGTGGGGTGGGAGTAGGGAGAAGGGGAGGGAGTGGGGTCCTCAATGTTCCTGAAATGGGAGGGAGTTAAAAAAAAAATCAGCCATATTTCCAGCTATTGATTGCTGGAAAGTGTGCATGTGGACACTGCGTCACTTCCAGTATGTCGGTGCTCCCAACACATCGCACCAGGCAGTCGTTGGACTTTGGTTTGAGGAATCAGGATGAAACCAAAATTCTTGACATCAGCTGTAAAGCGCTGAGCAGAGGCCAAGTACTTCCCGCAGGAAGGGAAAAGGAAAAATATATCAGAGCTCAGGTTACCCCCAATGCTATCCATTCCAAGGCATCTCCGAACGCCTGGTTACATTATAGTCCCGGCAGAGGTCAGTGAACAGCTCAGTGACCCTCTCACAACTGAGGAATGCCGTGTAGCAGAGGAAGCTCTGAGGAAAAGGAGGGCAATAAAAAAGGTAAAGGAAGAGACTGTAGAAACGAATAGAAAGAAACTTGCTTTTATGCAGTGTCTTTCACGACATCCCAAAGCACCGCACAGCTAACAAAGTACTTCTGAAGTGTCGCCACCATTGCTATGTAGGGAAACACAGCAGCCAATATGTGCACAGCAAGGCCCCACAAACAGCAATCAGATAAATGACCAGTGATCTCTTCTTGGTGGTGTTGGTCGAGGGATAAATGTTGGACTGGGAGAGCTCCCCTGTGCTTCATCGAAATAGTGCCATGGGCACTAGCTTAGCTGGCACCTCAGCTTAACGTCTCATCCATAAGACGGCACCTCCGATAATGTAGCACTCCCTCGGTACTGCACTGAAGCGTCATCTTCGATTGGAGCTGTATTTAAGTCACCCTTTCCCTCTACAGCCACAAAATCTAATTCCCGTGAGTAAACGCAGTCCGAGGTCAATAAGAGGAGAAAATGCTGGAAATACTCAGCAGGTCGGCCAACATTTGTGGAGAGAAAAACAGAGTTAACGTTTCAGGTCGATGCCTTTCCAACATTTTCTGTTTTTATTTCAGATTTCCAGCATCTGCGGGATTTTGCTTTTTGGAGGTAGGTCAATAAGAGTTCAATAGCTGTTTGATGGAGAAGGTTTGCAGCGTGGAAGCTGCTTGTAAATTTCTGGCTCCAGGTCAGAAAAAAACAGCCTGAAATGATTCTTTCTTCTTTTAAAAAAATATTTTTGATGCTTTGAAGTCCGATGTCTGAAATGTTGGACACCCTCAAAGCTATTAGATACAGACTGTAAAAATGCTGAATTGCTTTTCCTGGCATTTTTAAGTAACAGCATATTGTGGTCAGACAGCGCGTCACTTTAGAAATTGTTCGGAAACAACAGGAAATGGAGTTTCTTTATTCTGCACACAGTTCACGTAAAGTGTACATGACATAATATGACAAAACGTCAAGTTAAAACTACCAAAACTATCAAACTCTACAGGCCCAACAGTAACCAGGAGAATCGTTGTTTATCATAATCAAGGACCAATCCAATGTGGTCTCCACTCAGCACTCAACGGTTAAAATAGAGCATGTCTTTATTAATATGGGCACGCTGCAAATTAAAGAAAGAACTTGCATTTATATGGAGCCTTTTACGATCTCAGGACATCCCAAAGTGCTTTACAGCCAATGAACTACTTTTTGAAGTGTAGTTACTGTTGTAATGTAGGAAAAGTGGCATTTAATTTGCGCACAGCAAGGTTCCACCAACAGCAATGAAATATATGACCAGATCGTCTGCTTTAGGTGTTGATTGACAGGTAAACATCGGCCAGGACACCAGGCAGAACTCCCCTGCTTTTCTTCGAATAGTATCCTGGGATCTTTTATGTCCACCTGATGGGGCAGGTTTAACGTCTCATCCGAAAGACTGCACCTCCGACGGTGCAGCGCTCCCCCAGCGCTGACCCTCCGACGGTGCAGCGCTCCCCCAGCGCTGACCCTCCGACGGTGCAGCGCTCCCCCAGCGCTGACCCTCCGACGGTGCAGCGCTCCCCCAGCGCTGACCCTCCGACGGTGCAGCGCTCCCCCAGCGCTGACCCTCCGACGGTGCAGCGCTCCCCCAGCGCTGACCCTCCGACGGTGCAGCGCTCCCTCAGTGCTATACAGAAGTGCCAGCCATTACAACAGTGACTACACTTCAAAAAGAACTTCACTGGTTGTAAAGCAGGTTGGAATGTCCTGAGGTCATGAAAGGTGCTATTATAAATGCAAGTACTTTCTTTCTTTCATTAGTCAGTTCACTTCCAGCACTAAAGATCAGAAGGAGGCAGGCAGATGAGCTGCTTGATGAGCAGCAGAAATAGCAGGAGCTCCAAGACATCAGGAGGTAATCAATGAGAAGGTGAATGTCGAAGGAGAAGATAAAAATAGGCAATCTGGGCGAGTCGTCTGGACCTGGAGGTCTGAGCAGCAAAATGAATTTCCCTCCGCTCAGCAAACTGGTAAAACTGGCTCTCTTACTTCCTCTCATACTTGCTGACTCAGAGACTAACGGAAAGAATCAAAACTCACACCACATTTTTATACGATTGAATGTACGTGCTATTATCAACTACCTAAATCAACAGGCTCAGCCATGCTGAATGCCATCGTGAAAAATCATCCAAGGATTTATTTGCATGTATTGGGAGAAGGAATGAAACGTAACCTCCTCGGACTCCCTGTTCCCCGCCATTTCGACACACTTTGGAGAGCAATTTTATGCCTTCATTAAACACAACAAAAATCTTAATAGTGCCCCGACCTGAAATTGTGTACAAAAGCAGAGCAGTTTAAAGCAGTCGTTTGACAGTGCACTATTTGAAAGTTGGCAGTATGTGCTTGCTTGTGTTTGGAGCTGTAACTGCACTATCTTGAGCCTCACTTGATGTAGTTTACATGATCTGAAATGAAGCTCTTTGACCAGGGTTGTGGTGATCTGGTAATGTGCCCTTGTGCTAAGGAGGGAGAAGGAAAATCAACCAGAGTCTGTGTCCCTGATTGTTATCCAGTGACCCATGACGGAAAGTGTGAGTGAGCGAGTGAGCATGTGTGTACGAGTGTGCTCAAGGGTGAATGTGAGCGAGTGAGCACGAGTGTTATAGCACATGTGTGAGCGTGTGCATGAGCTCGCAAGAATGTGAGTGTGCATGAGTCAAGGTGTGCGTGTGTGCGCGCATTAGAGAGATTGTGAGCGAGAGAGTGTGCGTGAGCGAGTCAAAATGAGTGAGTGTGCATGATTGAGAGATTTTACAACACCAAGTTATAGTCCAGCAATTTTATTTTAAATTCACAAGCTTTCGGAGACTTCCTCCTTCCTCAGGCAAATGTTCTGCACAAGTTCTTCACTGCACAAGACCTCCAACCAACACTATACACCAGATACATCGACGACATTTTCTTTCTATGGACCCACGGCAAGGAATCACTAAAGAGACTACACGATAACATCAACAAGTTCCATCCCACCATCAAGCTCACCATGGACTACTCCTCAGAATCAGTTTCTTTCTTGGACACACGAATCTCCATCAAAGACGGGCACCTCAGCACCTCACTCTACCGCAAGCCCACGGACAACCTCACGATGCTCCACTTTTCCAGCTTCCACCCTAACCACGTCAAAGAGGCCATCCCCTATGGACAGGCCCTGCGAATACACAGGGTCTGCTCAGACGAGGAGGAACGCGATGGACACCTACAGACGCTGAAAGACGCCCTAGTAAGAACGGGATATGACTCTCGACTCATCGATCGACAGTTCCGACGGGCCACAGCAAAAAATCGCATAGACCTCCTCAGGAGACTAACACGGGACGCAACCAACAGAGTACCCTTTGTCGTCCAGTACTTCCCCGGAGCGGAGAAACTACGCCATGTTCTCCGCAGCCTTCAACATGTCATCAATGAGGACAAACACCTCGCTATGGCCATCCCCACACCTCCACTACTCGCCTTTAAACAGCCACCCAACCTCAAACAGACCATCGTTCGCAGCAAATTACCTAGCTTTCAAGAGAACAGCGTCCACGACGCCACACAACCCTGCCACGGTAACCTCTGCAAGACATGCCAGATCATCGACACAGATACCACCATCACACGAGAGGACACCACCCACCAGGTGCATGGTTCATACTCCTGTGACTCGGCCAACGTTGTCTACCTCATACGTTGCAGGAAAGGATGCCCCAGAGCATGGTACATTGGCGAGACCATGCAGACGCTGCGACAACGGATGAACGGACACCGCGCAACAATCGCCAAACAGGAGGGTTCCCTCCCAGTCGGGGAACACTTCAGCAGTCATGGACATTCATCCACCGACCTTCGGGTAAGCGTACTCCAAGGCGGCCTTCGAGACACACGACAACGCAAAATCGTCGAGCAGAAATTGATAGCCAAGTTCCGCACCCATGAGGACGGCCTCAACCGGGATCTTGGGTTCATGTCACGCTACACGTTACCCCACCAGCGAACAAATGTTATCTGTTTTTAATATAATGGGTCATTTGCTGGCTCTCTCTGCCTTCCGGATGTTTCTGCCTCTCTCTGTTTTTTTTCTCTGTTTTTTTTTCCCTGTTTGTTTTTTTGTTGAATGTGTATTCGGGGGTTCTGCAGGTGACACCTCTCTGTCTGAACACGGTGATTGCCTTGGCAACGGGCAGTTGCAGGGGCAGTCTGTAAACACCATGTATTGTTCTATATGTATAAATGTGTAGGCTTCAAGGAGATCCTGAAACATTTGCCTGAGGAAGGAGGAAGTCTCCGAAAGCTTGTGAATTTAAAATAAAATTGCTGGACTATAACTTGGTGTTGTAAAATTGTTTACAATTGTCAACCCCAGTCCATCACCGGCATCTCCACATCATGATTGAGAGAGTGTGTGATTGTGAGAGAAAAAGAAAAAAGTAGGTCCGGCAGGATTCAGCCGTGATGCCCCTCAACGATGTTCAGCCATTTAATATGTATGGTTGGAAAACTGAGGGCTGGAAACACATCTGTGGAAAACTCCGCCCACTGTCTCAACGGATGCAGCTGTTGCCTTCAGCTCCTCTGCCAGGCACGACAAGGCCTCACCTCTCACTGTGAGTAACTGTGGACCAAAATGTCTTTGGTTCAGAGTCATTTATACTTTGCATAGTCACCGGAACCAATCGGGGTAACTTCTTTCCTTCGAAACCCTCCCAAACCTCACGCACAATACAGACAACGCTGCCACCAGAGAAGCACAGTGAGCACAAGTGGGCTCTTGGCGGAAGCACTGCGATCCACTGCCACAGAGAGGGAATGGATTAGCTGGGAATGATAGTCGGGTTGACCCATTTGTACACTGGGGGGCCAATACCTGCACAGTCAGCCACTCGCCACCTGCCTGCCCTCTGCTCGGAGATGCTGTCTTTGCTCTTCGTAGAAGCCAGGGCTTCTTGTGTTGCTCCTGAAGCCTTAGAAATACAGAAACTTTCATTGGCATTAGTCTCAAGGCTCTGTCTCCTTTGCTGTAGATGGCAGTGCTGGAACAGGGGTGGGTGGGGTACAAGCAACAGTATGTGTCGCTCATAATTCTGAACCCAATTCCATTTTGTTTCAGATACCTCCTGATGGGATGCCAGTCCATGCTTACTGTGGGCCACAGCAGAATGAAAAACAAGCTATGTGTCACATCAAACCACCTTGGCACAGACACACTGGCCAAGGAGAACCTTCCATTCGTCTCAGTCCACGAGTTGGAACAGGTGGAGGAGGAGTTGGTTAAACTCCAACCCAGGAGCAAACTGCGGATGATTGAACAAGGTCGTAACCTTGAGTGACATCAGGAACATCAAGGCATGGCTGAAAGCTGGTGCTGATGGGATGGCTGCTCGATGTCCTACCCTAGAGCATGTAAAAGCAACCAGGGAGGTGCGTGTTGAGCTGAATGGAAAGAATATCCAGTACATCGCCTTCACAACAGTGGCGATGAACTTTCCTTCATGGATGGCACCTGCAAGATCAACAAGTA